>NC_049179.1:19882500-20182500 GCF_009769625.2 Cygnus olor | reverse complement strand
CTGCCAGATTCGTAAACTGGGTTTAGCCTCTTTGGAGATAGAGACATGGCACTGCAGAGGATGCAGCAATCAATACAGACCTTATTTTGCCCTGCGTTAATACCCACGACTTGTTTCAGGTTGCAGCACAAGGCAGGAAGAAAGCGCAAACAAGCTGTAAGCCAGCGTTTGCCCTGGAGAGCCCCAGGGACTCTCAGCTCCAACCGAACCACAAAGAAAGGGGCCACAGCTTGGAAACAGCAACTGAAATGGGGGGGCATGACCCCAGCTCCTGCTCCTGTGTTCTTCCAAGGTTTGAACGTGGCACTGCCCAGCTATGCTGCAGTGTTAGACCGCTAGCACCCACTTCAGCATGGCTTGCCTACATGGTTAATTGGATTTTCCTAAAATTAAAGCCAATTGAAAGTCAGAGCAGCTTGGAATTTGCCTAAAAAGCACCCCACCATCCCCCCAGCATCCTCCCCTGCCTCGTCAGGTAGCTCGAGAGCTCTCAGGAAGGCGAAGCACGGCGATCCCGCTCCGTTTGATTCACACCGAGGAGAGCTCAGCCTGCTCAGGGTGAACATTCGGCCGGATGAAATAAATGTCCAATCTCTTGCAGCACACCGTAAAACAAAGGTGCATGGAAGATTGACTTTTATCGTGAATTTGCCACAGTTGAATTTTCCGGCTAAGGATATTCCTTCTCTGCTGGGCCTTAAATTTGTCTGCATGAAGGCGCTGCGGAAAGCCGAGGCAAATGAGTGAAGGTGTGAAATCAATGCACATAAATCCAAGAGCGGTAAGCCCCGGGGCTGAGGCTTCAGCTTGCTGCGCCCCATGCAAAGTGCAGCGAGAGCCCTCTGCGTGGCTGCCGGCGAGCCTCCGGGCAGACCTCTCACCTCCTGCCCTCCTTCATTCGTCTCTGCTCTGCATTAGTGGGACAGCAAAACTGGCTTTATGGGACAGCCAACCCAGCTTTGGGAACAGCAAACCCAGCTTTATGGGACAGCAAATCCAGATTTATGGGACAGCAAAACCCAAAGCGGTGCAGGCAGGGGGCTGCTCGGTGCCCGGTCTCGCTCTAGGGCAGCCTTTCCCCAGGGTTTCCCCATCCCAAAGCCTCATCCCAAAGGCAGAGGGAGCCGGCCGGTGGCTCGGTGTGGCCACGGCCCCGAAGAGTCCCCGAGCCCCGGGCCCAGCGGGGGAAGGCGAGAGCACCGCGCTGAGCGCCGGGGCCGTCCTCGGTGTGCGGGCTCCCTCCGGTGGCGGCCTGCGGCGGAGCGGGCGGAGTGCGGGGGGACTGGGGCACACAGGGCACGGTGCTCAGGGCACGGTGCACGTCAGGGCACGGTGCACACAGGGCGTGGTGCTCAGGGCGTGGTGCACACAGGGCGTGGTGCACACAGGGCGTGGTGCACACAGGGCGTAGTGCACACAGGGCGTGGTGCACAAGGCACGGCGCACAGCGCATGGTGCACGGCGCCTAGCATGCAGAGCGCCGCAGCACAAAGCGTACAGCACCCAGCACGCGGTACACACACAGCCCTTCTGGGGATGTTCCTGACCCCAAGACCACGATGTCCGGTCTCCAGCCTGGCCTGTGCATGCTTCGCTGCCTTGCAATTTGCTATTTCCCCCATACAACAGCCTCGGCACAAGCCCCCTGCAAGACTCCTTCTCCCCAGATTTCTGGGGGCTCCCATCCCTCCTGTCTCTGGGTCATGTTGCTGCTGCTCCAGCACCACAGTGGATGTCCCTCACCGACCCTGGGGCAGGATGGTGAGCAGCAGTGGCCGGTGGCCCAGTGCTGTTGCCCCACAGAAGGGCCTCACAGCTGGGTACCTGGGCACAGGTTTCTGGAGCACCCACAGCCTCACCTGCCCCGAAATCAAGAGGAGCTGAGATGCAGCTGCAGCACCCGAGAGCTCTCTGCCACCCCTGCCCTCCTGTGTTTTGGGAAGAGGCTGGGGGTGGATGCAGGCTGTGCCTGGGGCCTGGAGAGGAGCCGGTGGCTGCTCCCTGCAGGTGCTTGGAGGGCACGTTAATAATCCTGGGTGGCAGCACTCGCAGGAGCCGATACGCCAAGCTAATAGATGTGTTTAGACACGGGAAGGTGTCCATATGCTTTGGTGATTGCATCACTCTCCCTTATTGCACCACATATGCTGTGCTTTTCGCACCTAATAGATTTCTAAATTGGCTCTTTCTATCTGAGTGGTCCCCTTAAGTGTTTCCATATCACATCTTTTATGACTAATAAGGCTCCCATTCACTTAACCTGTGCTGCAATCAGCATGGGACACGTGCCCATGCCAGCTCCGGCCATGCCCTGCTCCATCCTCCTCCCCGTTGGTTCCTCTTGGTGGTGTTCGGGCAGGTGGGAGCATCACCACCCCCAGGGGCAGGTGTCCCCTGGGGTGTCCTTGGGGCCGTCTCAGCAGCACACCCCCCATTCAGAAGGGTCACAGAGGTTTGCACTTTCCTTGCAAGGCAAGACCAGAGAAAGAAGCAAGGCAATTAGCTGCCCTTTTTGTCACTCTCCAGGCCTTTAAACATGCCCCCATTAGAGAGGAGGACAGCCTGGAGGGACCCCCCTTTGGGGGGGGGGGGGGTTGGTTAGTGCTTCGAGCTGAGGGGATGAAAGAGGCTGTTGGAAAATGAATAGCAACAAAGCAGCGATGGCAGCACCTTTCAGGGCTGGGACCCGCTGACCCCTGAGCTGCAGACTGGGGCTGAGCTAATTAAATCGAAAATAAACAGCCCTGAAGTGCCACTTGCATGGGGAAAGGCGGGGTGGGTGCTGGTGCTGGTGCTGGGCTGGGCTGGTGGGGAGGAGAACCCCCAGCTGCAGCCTCATGGCGTACAGGCCCTGGGTGCATGCCCACTTATTGAATTTGGGCTTAAATCACCACTTTGCGGAGTTCTGTAAAGAAAGTGTGAGCCGAGAAGCTAACGCTGGCAGCTGGGTTGGTTTCATTCATTTTGGGCACGTGTGACCTGACTTTTCCAGGTCTCCCCAGCACCGCGTGCAGTCCCACCAACATTCCCCATCCTCCATGGAAAACATCCCTCTTTGCATGCCCTTGATTTGCATTTTCTCATCCCTCGACAGGCCCAGAGCCGTGCTGTACCTGATGCATACATGTATGGGCTTTCTGCCCCTCCACGGCTCCCGCAGACCCTTGCAGCCACTTTAATCCGTCCCTGGATGCAGCAGCCCCGGCACCGGTCCTGGTCCATGGCAAGCAGCATCCCAGTGCCCCGCCAGGTGCCTGCTGCAGCCAGGTGAGGGTTGAAGGCAGAGTTCATGCTCCAGCCGGGCACAAGGTTCCAGGAGCAAAACCGAGGGATGCTCCGAGGTCGGCGCGTTTGATCGGCGCTATTAAACTGACAGATCGTTCGGGGAAGCTTTTCATCTCAGCCCGCACATCTGCTCCGCGTTTCGAGGCGGCGGGACGAGGCTGGTAGCGGAGAGCAGGTGCTGCCTGTGTCTGGTGAGCATTAGGGAACGTTCACTCGGAGGCTCGGGAGCTGCCAAAAAGTGTGCTGATTGGACAGATGTTACTTCATTACTGTCAACTCATCATCTTGGGTGTTTTAAGGGAACATTTGTTTGTAAAGGAAACACAGCTGTTACCGAGAAATTTGTTTTTCCTTGCCTTTTTTTCTTTTGGCTGAAGGGCAGAGAAGAAGCCCAAAGTGCTCAGGCACCTGTAAGCCCCCTTTCTGGGACCGGCCCTGCAGCCGAGGCAGGGAACGGGTCTGGGAGATCTCACCCGGTCGCCTGCCAGCCCTTGCCCCAAGGCCTGACTCAGTCTCAGCTCTCTGGGCATATTTCTTGACCTGGTCTTCAAAATTTCCAGCAGTAAAAGCGGGCTGGCACCAATGCAGGGCCACTGCTGGAGCCACACAGCAGAAGTGGGCTTTCCGTGGACTTCTGCATGCTGTAACCTCCACCCCATTCAGGTTAAGGGCAGATCTTCCAGAAACTGCCCCCAAAGCATCATTTCTTTCCATGAAGTGGATGGTGCCGTCCAACAGCTGTTACCCGGAGTGGGAATCAGAACAGGATCTGGCCCACGGCCCTGCCACGAAATTCCTCCCCAGAGGGCGCGTGCAGGTGGTTTGTATCTGGATTACCCTCCTGCATACTTCCCAAGAAAAACAGGTCTGTAGGCTTCTCTGTGGTGTTCAAGCGAAGTTTCATCCAGAAATACTCACTGGGAATGCCAAATCTGTGCCTTTGAGCAGGAAGATTCCTGTCGCATCCTACAACAGCCCTGCCTCGTGTCCGGGACCACCCTGCAAAACGAGGAGCAGCCTACAGGGAGCAGCTATGCTGTGCATTTCTGATCTCTTCTCATAGTGCAACCAGGTTTTCTCCATCCTCCAGCATCACCAGTGTTTGAAGACATCCCAGTGACCCAGCTGGCTGAGCCTGAAGTTGGCTCGAACCGGTTACTGCTGCTCCAGCATCGCCTTCAGCCCCCTTCTGGCACTGACACAGATATCTGCGTGTGAGCAGAGCAGGCCTCATTCTGCACTCTGGAGACCACAGGAAACCATCCCATCAAGATGCAAGAGCTTCTGCGGAGGTGGAGAGCCTGGCCAAAGTGGTCATCTGGCTCCGAGCGGGGCGGGATGCTGGGGTGAGCTCTGCCATGGGCACCGTCCCTGTGCCTCGGTTTCCCCACTGGGACTTTCAGACAGAGCCAGTTCCAGGCCAGTCGGGAGGATGAATTAATCCCCCAAAGCCTTGCGATGTTTTGGTGGAAAGCAATCAGCTGATAGTGCAGTTTTCAGAGGAGGAGCAGGCTGTGGGTAGTGCACTGGTGCAGTGACAGCCCCTGAATCCATACTGTGCAAGATGGAGTGGGCAATGACTATCTGCTGGAGGAGTGGGGGCACTTATTAGCAAAGCCCTGCTTTATTAGGTATTTAACCCAGAGCAAGGCTCATTTTGCTTCTCCCCTGGGCTATAACACCTGCCAATACCTGGCGCTGAGCAGGCTGGGAAGCACGCAGCTAATCCGAGCATCCCTCTGTGAGAGCCTCTGGGCCGGGACTTTTGGAGCTGCAAAATCACCTCGGCTTAGGCAGTGTCCGATCAATTCTGAGTTATCATCTCCCCATCTATTAGCACACTGAATAATTGCCCTGCACCTCTGCATCTGTATCTCTCTGTCTTACAATGCCCTGCACGTACTAGTTTTCCCTTATTGATTTTTATCCTCGAGCTTTTCCACTTTGATTGATTCCACGAGAAATGTGCAAATGAGGAGTCAAGCATCTTTATGACTTGAGAGCTTACCGAAGGCATTCGCTGTTCTTAATAACCTCCCTCACACCACCGGGTAAGCGTTGAAACGCCGATACGCTGTGTTGGGAGGAGCAGATCACTCGTCCAGAAGGATGAGATACTTTCCCCTTTTGTTTCATCCCCCTGGCTGTGGGCAGTGAAGGATGGCTCAGTTTTCTGCCTCTTTATAACCCATTTCTTGTCGATTCCTCCCAGGCACCCAGCTTAGGTGCTGCTCTGGGGGGTTACATGGTGTTTGGTCCCGGGGTGTCCTGCCAAGCTCCCGGGAGCAGGTCTGCTCCTCCTGCTGCATGCAGGCGGCTCCCCGCTGCCGTGTGGCGTTGGGAGATGATGGCACATGGCAGCGTCGCTGCTTTAAGCACAGCTGAAGCCGGTCCCTGGGATAAGATGCTGAAGGAAGAGAGAAAACGTCTACAGAGGTTCTGCACAGCACGGACTAATCCTGCAGCATCACACGGAGGGTGGTTACGGAGGGCTTTGGGAGGTTTCCAGCTATGCAAACCTCCCTTTGTCATAAAATCACATTTTGAAAGGCTTTAGAAATAACCTTTGTTAAAAATACACACTTAAATAGACACTTAAATAGGGGTGGACGCATGAAACTACAGGAATTTTGAAGGAGGCAGAAGTCTGTCAGTTAAATCCTTGGACTGAATCTCCTCAAAACCAAGGCCCAACCACAGGAAGCAGCGTGGGAGCAGCCCCGGGCTTTGCACCGAGCCAAATCACATTTCAGACACACAGGTTGCGGCGTCAGAAACCTGCCTCCTGCAGCGCCGCCTCCGTTTTCGTGCCAACAGCGGGGAGAAAACCAGGAAAAGTCCCACCAGACCCAAACCACCTCCGGCAACCCCAGCTGGAGAGCTCGCAAACCCCCTGGGACTGCTCAAGACTCACCCAGCTGTGATTGGCATTACGGCCAGTAAAGCCACGCTGATATCAGGCCACTGGGTGCTGCTGGTTTTTAGGAAGGTGTCCCCAGGAGTTCCCTGTTTAAAATAAAGGGGACATTATGACCTGCGGTTTCCTCCCCAGCCCTACAAGCTGGGAATCAGCAGCCTGACACCGCCGCCTGCCCACATCCCTTCTGGAATCGCGGGAAGGTGCTGGTGGTACCTTAACCGCCAGGATTTTCCTTGGCTTATTAATGTTAAATAAAAGTTGGAGGCTCTTTGCAGTTACAGCTGGAGCTGGAGACTTTTCAGAAAGAATCTGCTGAAAATGAGTTTTATATACTGACTGGCTGAATGGATAATTAAACAAATAACAAAAGTGAAACGCAATTTTGTTTTACCTCCTGGGAACATTATTGTTAGTTTATTCTTTTTATCAAAAGACTTAAGAAAGAAAAAAAAAAAAACTATGCAATTTAACAATATTGCTTTTGTAAACAATTTGAAAATCCAATAACTGTAAAACTTATGACATGTTATTAAAATGTCTTTTTTTTTTTTTTTCCCCTACAAGTGAAAAAGCAATTCCAATCTCAGATGCTATAATTTAATTATACACTTTAGGTTCTAAAGATACCATAATTCTTAGCACTGAATACATTCCATTTAATGTCCTTCTGGCACGTTTCAGAAGCTCAGACGTTGCTGAGCACGGGGGTCCCGTTTCACAGGGACGCTGCTGGCTGGTGCCTCGCTGCTCTGGCCACTGCTCGCCCCACTTCCTGGGGCACAGCACAGCCCTGGCTGGTCACAGAGGGAAATTCTGATTTTTTTTCTAAATAAAATATCTACCAGGCATGGTGCTGGAAGTGGCAATGGGCAGCACCAGCAAAAATAATCAAGCGCTGGCTTGGCAAAGGGGAGTGAAGGTGGTGACCAGCCCCTGCCTGGCTCACAGGGAATTTGATAGGAATATGACAGCAAGGGGAAACAGGACGCCTGCTTTCCTCCCATTTCCTGGGCCAGAGCATCCCAGTGCCTGGCAAGTCTGCTCTGAGCCCTGAGCCACAGCACTGCAAGGTGCAGCACCTGGGGCAGGCACGGGGAAGCGGCGCTCAGCGGCAGGGACGCGCTCACCAGGTGCCCCTGGGTCCCTGCAGGTGCTGTCATCGTCCTCGACCTGCCCGTGCCCGGGTCTGACCCCCCCCCAGCTTCAGCTTCAGGGTGGTCTCCTGCTGAGCACGAGCAGGGCCAGCCCTGGCAGCAAGAGGGTTTCCACCGCAAGAACTAATTTGAACCAAATTGAAATGCTAACAAATAAATAAAGGCAAGCTACAGTGAGCTAGTAATAAGATACCTTTGGATGTTCATCACGCTGGATTTCCAGGCAGTTAAATAGTTTAATGCATTTCCCTTTGGCTTGAATATCAATCTCTCAGGCTGTCTGGAAAGAGCGTCTGATGTCCTCCCCCGTTATACATTACTGGCGAAATGCCTCAGTGGCACCAGCGGCGCCTCTCCCACCAGGTAGGGGCCGTGATTCATCGCCAGCAGCCGCGTGTGGATAACTGATGGCAAGTGATTGTCAGCAGGCGATGATTATCTCTTCGGGTTGTCTGCAAAACAATTAATGGCAACGAGAAGAATTTATTTAATTAATCATTCCCTGTAAATAAATGAATCAGAATAACACAAATCACTGCGTTGTTTCTAAAAATGGGTCTCTTAAAAAGGGCCGCCACGCATTAGCATGCTGGAGCTGATGGTGTGGAAGAGACGCCAGGCAGGCTGAAATATTAAGTGGGTGCCAGTCTCCCTTCCTCCAAATTCTGAAAACTGGGGAAGTTTCTAAAGGATTAGGCTTGCTTTAGCTGGGAGGTGCTTGGGAGTGAGCGGGACACGGGGGATGGAGTGGCTGAGCCACGCAGCAAGAGCTCCTCTCCTCGAGAGCGAGCCGCCAGTGCCTCGCTCCTGGGCAAAGCCCTGGTGGCGGCTGTTTCTCTGCTCAGCCTTCACCGACGCAGCACTATCTGCTGAAGCATCACCCACGTCACCCAAACAAACCCCGTGTCACCCCGATGCCGTCCACTTGGGACGCCGCGTGTCCGTGCTGGGAAGCTGCCGATGGTTTGAGCCCCTTCGGACCACAGCGGGGTCAGGGCTGTGCTTGCAGCCTGCAGATGCGAATAACAGCGTGTGCCCCTCTGCTGTGTGTGTGCCCCCCAAAACCAAGGCTCTTTGCTCTTTTGGGGGCCAGGAATATGCCTCAAGCACAGGTAAAACCATGAGCAAATTTAAACTTTGTTCATCTGGGAATGCACACGTTCTGTACCATTCCATCCAACACCTTGGGCTGGGTACAGGGTTCACCAGAAACCCCAAACAGGGCAAACCCGACGAGCCCTGGTGTAACAGCAAGCTTCCTCACGGACATTTTACTCTTCGCCCACTGGAGCTCCAGCAGCAGAACCGATGATGCTGGATGCAGCTGGGCCAGGGCTGAGCTCGTCCCGCACCCAGGGCTCTGGGGATGCTCCAGCCCCGCAGACATCCCGCACCTTGCGGGGCTGCGCCTGCCCTCGGCTGCTGCCAGCCTGCGGCGTGCGAGCCAGGCAGGATCTGGCCTTCGGGAAAGCGAAGGGCAACAGGAGGAGAAAACAGGTACTTGTTACAAGTATTCATGAGGATAGATTCCCCTAGTGCCTATAAATAATCCCAACCAGAAAAATACACAAGACGTGTCATAAACCGGGAGCGTTTTAAGAATGCTGAAAGTTTCCAAAATTAATTTTCTTCATTTTACTTTATTAAAATTGCTTTCATTTATCTCCCGTGTTAAATATTTTATTTTTCCATATTAATGGCTGCAATTTCTACTGCAGCTTGTTTCTGTCATTAACACTGTACAAACTTAATATCATTAGTAGTTTTTTCCCTTAATTATGTGAGTGGAGAAGAAAAACATCAAAGTTTCCGTGAAATTGGAATAGTATATCTAAATTGCCTCATGTTTATTTTAACATTAACAGTAAATGAAGCTAATGGGCTTTTATATTATTAAAAGCAGCCATTTGTGCCCTGCCTGCTGTAATATATAGCAAAGCTTTAAAAGATGTTAAATAATTAGTTATTTAATAGGGATGTGCAAAATAGATCAAACAAAAGGCAAACTTCCTGGTAGCAGAAGCTTTGGTTTGAACTAGGGCCCCTCTGTGATGCCTGGAAATTGGGTTTTTTCCTCCACACATCTCACGTCCCACTGTTAATCTGATTGCTTTAATTTACGGCAGGCCCCGAGGGCTCCCGGTGGAGTCGCGCGCCCAGAAGCGAGATCAGCGCTGGCTGCGGGAGGGCGCACGGTGCCGCGGGCAGCCCGACCCCACCAGCATCCCCCTGCGGAGGGACCTCTCCTGCACCGAGGTCCTTGGCAGCAGGAGGCCGCCTTTCCCAAGGGCTGCCCTGCTCCGGGCTGTCCCTGCCCAGCAGGAGCAGGGCCAGGGGTGAAATCCCGTGGAGAAAGAGCGGGACCCACTACGGTCCCCTCGTGCTCTGCAGGTGCTCGCTGTGCCCATGCAAGCTGTGGTTTGCCAAGCGTCTTGGCTCGGCAGAGGAGGCAGCACCTTTGTGCTTCTCCTCCCCTGTTCCTAATTCCTCACATCCTTTTGCGGATAGATCAGTTTCGGAGCTGAGACCCGTGGTGCTGGTGGGGCTGGCTGGGAGGACGGGGCTGGGGCTGCCCCATTTCGGGTCCAGCTCATGGGTTTAGTCTTAATGAGCTTCTGCGTGCAATTAACATAACCTGGGCTCATCCAGCATCATCGGTGGTGACACTTCGGCGGTGACAAAGGTGGCAGGGACCGGTGGGAGCAGGCAGGTGTCCTTGCCATGTGCAAAGCTGGGGAGCAAAGCAAGGCAAAGACTGCTGCTGCTTATTGATGTCAAAATTCATACTAACAGATACGTTCTCCCTTCCTAGGAAAACCCTCAACACTGCAAAAGCAACAGGAGACCAGTGGCGAGGTGACAGATGTAACTGTGAGGGACGGGAACATGCTCCTCCAGCATGTATTCATGCCAGCACGAGGGCAAACTCAAGAGAAAGTTGCTGACTTTTGGCCAAATCTCACCACTTTCCTTTTGGTATCGCCGCAGAGATCAGCTGCAGCGAGCTCCAAGTGTGCGCAACTGAAAGCACTGCTCTTTTTGTGACCTGTCGGTGTTATTAAAAATGTGCACGGAGTTAATATTAATTACAAGCAGCTGCGGCTTAAAGAAAATCGATAACAAATGACAGATTTGCAGAAGGTCTTGGGAGGAGGCTGGCAGAGGGACAGGCGGACACGGGGAGGGATGCTCGTGGGAGCAGCGCTGGGATGGCAGCAAGCATCAGTGCTCCCTGCAAAGGGGACAACAGGGACAGGGCTGTGCAGGACACAGGCAGTGCACAGCCCCTGGGGGCCACTTGTTTTTCACTGCAGGTCCCACAGCAGATTTTTAGTTTTACTTTTTTTCCCTGTGCGCAGCAGCGTGCTCCCCCGGCACCAGCCTCTAGCGTAAATTTACATCTTGGCCCGCAGAGTGATGCTATTTCCTGTGCCTCGGAGAAATGGAAACAAGTCAGGACACAGATCACTCTGCCTCGCTGCAACATGGGCTGCACATGTAGGGCTGGAAAAAATAAATAAACTGGCCCCGAACTGCAAGCCACAGGAATTTGTCATCTGAGGAGCGCTGGAGAGGGGAGAAGTCACGGCGTGGCTGTCACCGCCGTCTGGAAGGACAGGCTCCCCCCGGCAGCGCGAGCGCACACCCACCCGAAACGTCCCGGCTGCTCTGCCTCTCCACGTGCAGCTTGAATAAAAGGGTATGGCAGAGAAGTGTGCTGGGGAATAAGGGTGAGGAGCCTGGGAGAGTGGCTTTGCTTCAGCCTTGGTGTGGGCCAAGGAGAGTAGGAGGTGCTGGGGGAGAGGAGAGGAACTGCTCCGGCGGGGGTACGAAGTTCCTCGAAGACATCCAGCTCTTGCACCCTGGGATGAAGCCAGACTCAGAGCTTGCAAGCCAGAGAATTATCAAAGCATGAGCTTTACACCCTGGCTTGGACCACAGAGGCATGGAAATGCCACGAAATCCCCCAGTGCCAGCCCAGGTCACCTTGCTGAGCTCCACATTTCAACCCCAAAGACTCCAGCAGCGCGGAAGGCAGCCAGGAGAAAATGTGCCACTGATGACTGCAAGCACAAAGACATTTCGGGTGTCCATTCCTGCCTCAGGATGCAATTTGGGGAAGTTTTGGTGCTTTAGGACACATTTATGCCCTTCAGCCTCATGGATGCCACATCCCCACCACCACTGGAGGCCATCCAATGCCTCCTCTGCTGGATGCTGTGAACGTGCAGCATCGCCGCGGCCCCGACGAGGGGAATAATTACAGGAAAGTGGCAGCTTTCCTTCTGCTTAACTTGCTTTGGAAGGAACAGTTGGGGGTACTACAGAAACTAATGTAAGGTAATGTAATCATTTACAGAAGATTTGTGGTAAATGAACGCTTGGCCGCTGTCCAAGCGCGCAGCCAGGGCTCATTACGACGGAGGAGATGGCAGGGAGAGCTTTCAATGGCCACTGTTTGTCTTTCGTTTCATCTCATGTCTGACCCGCCTGACCTCGCCGAAGCCTGCGAAGACTTTTCTTTTCGCTGGCCGGCTTTCAGCAGTGGTAAATGTGATTTCTGAATGACACCGCTGTAAGCGCCGGGCGTGCGGGACCTCTCGCGCAGCAATGACCCGCAGCTCCTCTGAACGCCAGTCCTTTAGTGAAGAACAGATTTTTTTTTTGGATTTTTTTTTTTTTCCACATGAAAACAGCAGCGCTGGGCCCTGGGATAGGGTAACTTAGCAACTCCACCGCAGGGATTAGGAAAATTGACTCCAGACCAAACTAAAACAGCAGAGTTTCCTGTTTTGAGCCACTCTGTACTATATTAAAATTATTTATGAAACGGGTAGCGAGGATGGGAGGGATGGGGATTCAGGGCTGCTGTGGGGGGAGAGGAGCAAGCTGTGTTGTGTTTTTTTTTTTTTATTTTCTATCATGCTACTGAGCTTGCAGTGCAGAGGGGCCAGGGCGTGAGGCTGGAGCTCAGAATCCCTAGGCAGGACCTCTCTGCTTAAAGGAGAAGACCTGAAACAAAGACATGGGTGCAGACATGACCCTGGGTGAGCACTGTCCTGCATCACCCTCCTGTCACAGCCAAGCCCGAATTCCTGCCCTGCCCGGTGGAGTAAAGATGCTCGCACCCCTTTGGTACCACCTGGGCAGGTGACGCTGGGGGGCCCCGTGCCCACCTCGCTCCCTGCGCCATTGGGATGGGGCAGCTCCGAGCTTTTGGAGCATTATTTCGGAGCATTATTTTAAATAATGTCATCCCACGTCCCATGCCTTGCTGTGAGCTATTTGTGTGCCTCTGGGGCACCCAGAAGGTCACTGCCCTCCTCCAGTGATGCCCGTCCTTTGTGGCCCTCCGGCCAGAGCCACTGCTGATGGTCCAGTGCTGGAGAGGACATCCAGAATCTGCTCACATTTCCACACAGGATTTGTTTTTTTTTTGTGGGATTTCTGCATGAGACATGCCCTAGATGTGCAGGAAGAAAACTCTAAAGTCACAGAAAAAATACCTTGTCAGAGCCCGCTCCTCCTGCCATTTATCTTCTAGTCCTTAAGACATATTAAAATAGATTTAAAAGGATGCTCTAAGTTTTTGCTCTTTAAGGAACACATTAGTGCTACATAGGCTTTTGTTTTAATTAAAATAGGTATTGAAATCCTCCATGAAGCTTCAATGGAATTGTTACAGACTGCAGTTTGCTTGTGTGCAGTGCAGCCAAAATATACTATAGCAGTTATTTTGCAACAAGGCAGAAGTCTTATTAATTTAGTTCAATCAAATCAAAGCCGCTTTAATTTACAAAGCAATAAAATCTGCAAGCATCACTTTAGATCAAAGAACTAAAAACAGCCTAAACACAAGTGGAATGTTTATTTTGTACAATGGTCCATAACTGCATTTATGTGATTTAAAAGCTTTTTGAAGCATGTGATAATATTACATGCATATAGAATTGTGTCCTTGTTGTGGATCATTACTCCCCACAGAGACCAAAAAACATTTGCTATTCAACTCCTACCTAAAATATTTCCTTTTACATATTTTTTTTTCTTGCCTTAAATGGGATCTGTATGGTAATTTTTTTGCAGGGCTGTGATGCAAAATCATTTACTAAAAGGGATGGCGATGCTTTTATGGCATGGAGCAAAGGAAACTCGGCCAGTTTCTCAGCTCGGGATGAAAGGGGTATTTGCAAGTTCCCCGGCACTGGTGAGGATGCTCCAGTCCACGGGTGGCAGGGTCTGGGCACCCCCAGCACCCTGCAAGAGGAGCAGCACCCACAGGAAGCTGGTGCCCTGCTTTGGGCCCAGTGGGCATCCTCCTGCTGACACGAGGAGGTTTCAAGTGAGATGCTCAAATCTTTCCAAATTTGAAGCATTTTTGATCTGGGGAGAAGCCCGCTAAGGTTACCAAAAGGACTAGAAAAGAGCCCTGCATTTTTAGGTTTCAGCTCTGCCTGTTAATAATTTGGTGCAACAATGCCTACTGTACTTTGGAAGGAATGGAAACTATTTGCACGTTAACAAAGGAATTTAATGGCTTGGAAAATGACTGTCGCTTTAAGCACCAGGCTTGCCACTCTGTTTGAGAACTTGCACAAAGTGCTGGGAAACTGGATGCTGCTTCACACCTAGCCAAAAAGTCCTTCCAGATGTGGGAAGAGTGAGATCTCATCAGCCCCCCCAGCGCAGGGTCAGCTACTCGCCAGCTCTGCTTGCAGTACAAACATATCGCTTTCTCTGTGTTGGGTATTTTTATAAATCTGGGAAGATTTCTGCTGCAGTTTTTGGATGATGTTTTACACCAAAGTCACTGGTGTTTAAGACTTAGGGTTAAAATAAATAAATAAAAAAAAAACTAAACACTTTCCCATCTTTCTTTTCATTGACTTCTTACTCAGGCCAGGAGATGGTGGAAAAAACGCAGACTTCTACAAAAGAAAGTGAAGTACAGAACCAACATTTTGACAGCAAATTAATAGTGAGAAAAATCAGTCATAGTCAAAAGGTGGAAAACTACTGAAACTAGCATGGCTTTCTAAGAAAAGGAAACCTCAGCCCCAGCTCAGCCAGGCTCTTCTGTGCCACGGCTGCCTTAGCTGAAACACAGCCCGCAGCTGGTGCAGGGACTTTTAATAAAGGTGGATGTACAACAGGAGCTGCTTTTTAGCACTTGGCCAACAAAATTAAATGTTCCTGGGCATTGCTGCTGTGTGCCCGAACCCCTTGTGGGTGCCCACCTCCCCCTGCTTTGCACCCCCTGGTGCCCGCAGCCGCACGAGCCCCACGCCCCCGTTCCTGCAGCGGGGAAGGCCCCGAAGCCAAGGGGATTTTTTAAATTTTAGAGTCCCTGTAAATAATATGGAGCATGAGTTATGCGACGAGGGCGGTGGTAATTGCCGGCTTCTTCACTTTTTATTACCGACAGCACACCGGGAGCTGTTTTATCGGCGCATTTGACTGTGTAACTGCCCTGCTGGGGTACGTCCTGCCCTCCCTAAATCTGCTGTCCGGGCTCGGCTCTCCGGAGGCTCCCGCAGGCTCCGTTTACCTGGCTTGCAGCACGCTGCCATCCCCCTGCCTGCCTCTGCAGCTCCCAGGAGGATTGAGAGCTACTGGGGCCCCGAGCCCTCACCGTATTTTCCTCTGTATGACCTTCAAGTACCCTTGCGTGGCTTGAGATCTCCGGGTATTTTCATCCCCATTTCTCTGACTCATCATCATCAGAGCAGTTTCTCCCCAGTATCCGAACCTGACTGCAATTGGTACTTCCTACAAGATTTTGTCCAGCAGGAACCCAAGTCCCATTCAAGGATCTGTTAAAAATCATCTGTGTTTCCGAGCCAGAGTCCATTCAGATTAAAATCTTTCATTCACTGCCCCCAACTTGACTCAGGAGTGAATGAAGCGACTGGCACAGTCCTTCCTCCCATTTACCCCGATACAAATAGCGGAGCATCCGCGCTGTGGTGCCTGGATCCCTACATGCAGCTGGTGCATCTATTTACCCACGCTTGCTCCACAAAAAGCTCTTATTTACCACGATGGCCAGGACGCAGAAGACACGCTGCACAAACGCATGCACTCATTCGTAGTACTCAACCCTCTTCCTGGTCTGCTACCTATTAATAAAACGCGGGAGAATTTTTTTCCCCCTCCTTGTCCTTGAATCTGGCACTTTCCTTGTTGCCGTTTAAGACGGCTTTATAAAGAAGAGGAAACTTCAATGGCAGCAGATGGCAGATAAGTAGGAATGGTAAATAGTTTTAATTACTGCATAATGTAAGTGAGACAATAAAGGGGAGAGAGCGGGAACAAGCTGCTGCCATGGCAGCCCTGGAACTGTTGCGGGACCCAATTTGTCTGGAAGGCAGCATGTGTTGCTCTTAGTCTTAGGAGGGCTTTAAAAGAGAATGCCGAAAAATATTAATTGCATGGCTCATCTGCCCATCCATCTTCACAACCGAGTAACACGCTTCCTTAATTTCAGGGGAATCGTTTTCAAATGGGAATCATGCAAATGAGTATTTTAGCTATTCATTTGTTTTACTGCAAGCGCTTTGTGAGCAAATGGCCTACAGCTTGCAATGAATTAAAAGACACGGGCACTGGAGACCGATTTTTAATACAAAGTCTTGACACAGAGACGACCCCGACCGACAACACAGAAAATGTTGGCATAGCAACTTTGGGCATTTTCATGCAAATTGGCTCCTATATAGATGATACGAATGCAATGTTTTCCTTCAACTAATCATCATAAAATTAGTTTCACTATATTTAAATGCTTCTACTTAATGCATTATATCCATATGCATGAAATTGCCTCAGCTAATGCAGTACATAAAATGCCAAAGATACAATGAATAGCCAAATTGCAAACAGTTATGTTATCTCCCATAAAAACTCCTTTTTTGTTATTGAATGCATGGGCCCCAAAGGCATCTATCACAAATTGCTATTAATGCACATACACACATACGCGCGTGCACTCACACACAAAACACCTACATTTAAGTAACATTAAGGTTGTTATGCAATCTTATGCAAGCCAAACATCTACGCTCAAGCCAGGCTCTTTGCTTATTGTCTCCATTGAACTTATATACATATACTCCTGAATGTGCTACCTAGTGGCTTCACAGGTGAGCTGGACCTGGTGTCATAGTGCTATATACATGGTTTTCCAGATTACAAAGAAGTGACATTTTGCATGAAATTGCCTGTGTGACCCTGGATCTCATCCCACTGCCTCGCATAGCACTCAGGTCTGTTAAGAGGAGAGGAAGAATTGCTGCTGCCCTTTTGAATTTCCTTGCTTTTGATGGTTTTATCAAGTCCTGCTACTGAACTTGTATTAGTTTTCTGTTTGAATAGTTTAATTTTATTGTTTAAATCTGGGAAATAGTGGTCTGAAAGATACAAGTAGCTTTATCCTGCATCTACCCTTGCTTAACTCTTGCTCTTCCATAGGGGCGGGATCTCCCCAGGGCCTCTGTCTGCTCTCCTCCTGGACCCAGGTTCCCCTGAGCACGCCCCAACTCAGTCTGCATGAAAAACCTGACCCCGCGATTGCCAAAATCAGTGAAATGGACTTTTGGACTCTGACTGAACTTGGTCCAATGCTCAGAGATGGAGGCTGATGCAATGCTCATGCACAAGAGCGCTCCTGGGCTTGCATGTGAATAGTGTGCTATAGGAGCACGTGGAGCTTGGTGCTGGCCTGCACCAAGTGCGATGGACGCTTAGACCAGAGCCCAGAGGAATTCACATTTGCTTCCTGAGAGCCTCTTCGATGTCTTCAAGCAAGACGTTCTTCTCTTTCGGAGGGCTCAATATGCCACCCCAGTTGTTTTTTTTTTTTTCCGGTATGGACAGAGAGCAAACATATTCTGTCTGTCCAAAACACGGAAGACAATAAACCATTAGAAAAGCTTCACACCATGCTAAATACTGTCTGGGGAGTTCTATATTCAGAGGCATACAGCCATTCATCTCCTCCTCCATGAGAGAGTTCAAAGGTAGATAAATGGTGAAGTCTGTGTCCCTCCTTGGACACGTGGTGGCTGTATCTCTGACTTCTGAGGGTGGATGTGTGGTCATGGAAGGAAAAAGGGGACCACAGAAGGAAAAAGGGGACCATCACACCCATACTTGCTGGGAATGGCTATTAGTCTCTCTTTTCTTTAATTATTTCTGTTTTTTTTTTTTTTTTTTTTTTGAAGAGTGCCAGAAGGACAATTTTGGGGGAGGCTGCAATTTGTGACAGGCTGACTTCCAGCGTGCTCTGACCATGAGCGCTGCCCCTCATGCCGCAGCAGCAGCTTTGGAGGCTGCAGAACTCTGCTGTGGGGTGAAGAAGCATTGGCACAGAGGCACTTCATAGCTCTGCAGAAATAAGTGCAGCTGACATGGCACCGCACTGGATTTGCCTTCGCTTAAGCCTTATAGAGGTGTGAGTTTGGAGCAGAAAATGAATAGGCTGTTCAGAACCACTCTGTGCTCACCAAAATTGCTTCAGAGAGAACAGGAACACCAGAGTCACAAAAAAAAAATCAAAAAAGACCAAATCTGGTATCTATAGACAGTGCACATGGTGTTGTACATCCTCCTCACCCCAAAATATCTGATTGATAGCATATTTCAATTTGTCTATTTATTTTACTGCAGAAAACACAGTCCTTAGGGGCCAAATGCACTTCCAGAACATATCAGTTTGAACTGAACCAGTTGTAATGCTGTAAATCTGGATGGTCCCGAGCAACCATGAAATGTAACCCCCAAATAGCTGGATAACTGCTTTTAAGAAACCTCAACTTGTTAAATAACTCATCTGATCACAACGTCCAATTCTGGAACTCCCTCGCCATGCATCTCCTGGGTGGTTTGGTACCGCTCGCATGCAGATAAAGCACCTTGCCTCATCACTCAAGGACTAATTGCAAGATGATTTAATTAAAGTATACCTCTCTTTCCCCCAAGTTAGTTGTATTTCATATTGCTCTAGTAGGAGCAATTTGCCGAAATTAAGCATTGCATGTCACTGAGATGGTACAGGTGCAATGGAAGGAAAAAAAACTTCATGCAGCAGCAGGCAGTGCCACCAGAGCTCAGTGAAATAACTGTAATGAGTCATTAATTCAGCAAATGCTGCACTTTGCAGCAAACATTCAAATTATCCACAAAGAGGCAGTTTTTAAAACTTGTGTGTTATTCATAATTGCTCAATGAACACTTCATGCAAATGTATTTTAGCCTATTGAGCAAACTGTTTGCTTTGAATATTTGCTGCATAACGCACAATTAGCCCCAAGAATTTATTACATTATCATATCTTCAAGGCCAAAAGCATAGGGTAGGAAGTCAGCATGGAATGAAAGCATCGAGAGCTCTTTTGGAGAGCAGAGACACACAGAACCAGGATAAATCTTCAGGTTTCCGTCAAATGGTCGGGGAGAGGTTGGGAAGAAAATGGCTTTCTAGGTTCTCTGGGTCAAACCATCGTGGCTGCCATCACTCACATGATGACCCACCTAATGTGGGTCACGTCTGGGTCCAAAAACTCAAAAACCAGGAATCAGACTGATTTCAAGACAGAGAGGGGGACCTGCTAGGGAGAAATCCTTTCTGAGGCCCTGCAGCTGCGGCTATAAACAGATCAATTGCTCTGCCCGCACACCGCAAGGTAAAAATTAACCCACAACTGTTCCTAGAAAAGAAATGGGGAAAAAAAAAACCTGCAGGCACCAAGAAAGCAGATTTACGCACACTGTGAATAGCACGTCCACACGTGCCATATATTACACATCAAGAAGATCCTCCAGCCAGAGACTTCTACTCCTTTCCAGGTGTAACCGCAGTATTTCACCTATACTTGTTAAAAAGCTCCCAACTATCAGCCGCAGGGCACGGTGTCGGCACCTATCACCCACTGCCGAGCCCAGATTTGTTGGGGGGGAGTAGAAGGGGGCAGCAGCTTCTGCATAGCCCTAATCATGTCGATAACATTGGTATTTTGAGGAGCTGTCCTATTTTTCTCCTCTCTTTACACCAGCACAGCACAGCCCCTGCACATGAGGTCCTGGGGCCACCAGTGCTGCAGAGGTTTGCATAGCCAAGGGCAAGGGGAGATTATTTCTCATGAGGGCAGGAGAATGTCTCTGCTGACAGCAGTGTCACTGGGGAAATAATCCCAACATTTACAGCGTTGCTTTCTACCAGGGCCAACAATTTTTCAAGCTGTTAATTCGCTTCATCTTACGACTTGCGAGTGCGTGCCTCCCAGATATTGGCAATCATAATTTTTATTACTACTTATTGTAACAGTGAAGTCAGATCTGTCTCCATCTCACCCCAGAGAGTCATGCAGCAGCAAATTAACGTGGTAAGCAAAGCGAGATAGGCAGGCGCTGGCAGGGCACTGTGTCCGTGGCTCTCCAGGGACATCGCTCCTTGCACACCAAGCATGGGCATCGCCGGTGCCAGCAGTGAGCCCTCCGAGGCCACTACATCACCGTCATGTGCGTGGCACTGAACAGAGCAGGGGACGTAGCTGGTAGCACAGTTCCCACCCAACATCCAGGGAAGGCGAGGGAACGGCTGCCCAGAGCTGCCACGGCACTCATTCTCTTATCTCTTGCTCACATGTGATTGTATATATTTAAAAATAAAAATAAATCAGAGCCAAATTTTGAAAAAGGGGTATTTCTTTGACTTGATAGAAAACACATTTTTGTCTGCAGACGTGCACCAAGTGCAGGGAGGCCTGGCAGGCACCATTTCAAGTGCAATCTGTCCCTGATGCAGCACTCCAGGACAGGCTCCGGCCATTTGCAGTTGAATCCCATGCCAGTGAACCCCATGCTCTGGGCATTTCTGAGTATGGAGGGGAGAAGTTGCCCAAAGAGCTGATGCATGGGCTGAAGGAAGTTTCACAACATCCATTTCGTAGCATTTGGGAACGTGCTATTTTCCAGACCCTACTGACAGTGCTGTACTGGATGGCACTTGGCTCTGTACCCCGGTAATTCACGTAACAAATGACGCACCTTCATTTTAAGTAGACACGGAATGACTCTTTTTTACCAAAATTGAACCAACCAAAGTCACTTTATATATTATCCCATGGGCTGGAGCTTTCCCTCTTTCCCTGGCTTTTGCCAGATTTTGGCAGCATTGATATGGAGCAGAACGAGAGTCAGACCTCGTGCGTTGGCCAGGCCTGGGCAGGAAGGTGACATGGAAAAGGATGAATGGCATCCCCAAGAAAAATGTAAAACAAGAGCAACTGGGAAGAAAGAGCATCGACCTCAAATATAAAGTCTTCATAAGGAATATAAAGCCTTTATAAAGGAATATAAAGCCTTCATAAGGAATATAAAGACAACCGGTCTCCTAATCCTCCGTGGCTCTCTCTGTGTACGCCGAGGCAATGACCTGGAAGGATGGGGACAGGGCAGCATGGGGGGTACTTCTCACCTGCCCTCCTCATCATGGGGCACCCGACTGCTGTTGGGTGCTTTCCAGCTCCAAGCAAGGCAAGATAGCTTCATCCCTGCTGAGCCTCCTTTTTGGCAGGCAAAAATAGGTAAGGCTGAGCTGAGTGCCTCCCTCCCTCCCAGCCCTCTGTGCTCGAGCTGGTCCAGCCCAGGTGAGGGCACTGGGGCAGCTCCCAGAGAGGCGTCTCTGTCTGTTATTTAAGGCATAATTCAATATCTAGTAGTTCATTAATTTTTGTATGTATTTTTTTTCATTTCCTCTCTCCCCTCCCCCAGATGGGGAGCACTAATGCTTATCTTCAGCTAAATAGCTCAGGTCATAAAAGGTAATACCATGGGTAGCAGAATGTAAACAAACGCATTCTACCTCAATAAACATGCTAATTTCCAGCTATAATATTCACAAGTAAAATATCCATCACACAGACCCTATTTGGCGAAGGCAGCAGCCCTCATCAGTCAATGAAGTAGGCTCCTGCCAGTTCACTGCGGGAGGCAAATAGTACAACTTAACTCACTTGATGATGCCCTTGGGGGGAAAACATGAGCCTCATAAATGAGTCTGGAAATGTGATAAAAGGATAATCTTGCATAAATGAGTCTATATCATCATTACCTGCACAAACAGAGGAGCGCAGAGATTGTTTGAATGATGTGGCCAAATTTAATACAAATTAAGCCGGGGAGTAACCAGGCGCAGGCAGCGCTCGCGGTCGGACTGGGGCTGGTGGGCGCTGGGGGTGGTGGAGCTGGGTGCTCCCCTTGGTCCCCTCTTGGTTCCTGGGGGCCTAGATCCATGGGGCCAGTGGCAAATCCGGGCACTTCACCTGCATGGGCTGCGTCCAGCTCTCGAGAAGTTCTGTGTTTGCGTTCTGTTCAAACCAGGGGATAAACCAATGGCCCCCACATGGCAATAACCCCAAAGGACCTCACTAGGTGGCTGTCACCCCTTAGAACAAGAAATGAAGCAAATGGCTGGGGCGAATACCAGAATCCCAGGCAGACACACACCTCCCGTGCACTCCCAGGCCCAGCGAGGACACCCCAGGTGGGGATGCCTTTTCTGGGATGTCCACAGGAGAAGCAACGGCACTTCTGTTAACCAAGACCCCAGATTTGCACAGGAAACATTTTGCTCGTGCATGAACGAAGACTTCCACACGTGTTGAGAACATGCATCAGTCCGGGCACTACACCAACAGGACTCTGCAAGCAGCTCCAAGCAGCTCTGCACCGCCCGTGCAAGCCCTCACACTGGGCTGCTTGCAGCTGGGGCCACAGCCCATTGCAGGCTTTGTTCCTCTGGGCTGTGTACTTGTACCACCCTGCCTCAGTTTACCCAAATACAACAACACTAAAAGCATAGCGTTTGGAAGGATAAAGCCCGAAGCCTGAAGAAGGATAAAATCATTTCTGCGTTCCTTTCCCCACCAAATTACCCTTCTGGGTATCAAAACCCATTTACATGGTGATGACCCAGCCCCGGAGCTGCCAAAAATCCTTTCGCAAAGGCAAGGCAGCATTTGCTCGTCTCCCTTGGATCAGTCTTGTTGCAGTTTCAACGCGTCTCCGAAAAAGAAATATATTGCAGCCGCTCCCTGTATCAACAACCACACGGCTGATTTAAGCAGCATTTGAAATGCTTGTTGAAAAGGCACAATTAAAAACACGATTCTTAATTATTTGGACTATATATTGATCTTACGGTTCCATCTGTTGCTAACTGCTACATAGTGTAAATGAAAGCCCTGGCTCACATCAGACCTGTCATGGAGCATCAGCCTGGGAAGCTCGCAGCTGTCGGGGAGGGGAGGCTGGCGGTGCCTTTGGGTGCTCAGGGCAGCTGCAATGCTCCCTTCCAGGTGTGCTGGCAGAGCCCTTTGCTGGCTGCATCAGGCAGGTGCAGGGGCCAGCACCCTGCTCACATACATCCCTAGGCTGTGCCCTGCAAGCACCCAGAGAGGCAGAGCCAGGAGGTCCCACACTGTCCCCGTTCCTGTCCCTGAAAGCTCTCACAGCTGGGATATTCTGGGTGGAGCACGCACAAAATGCTCCAGGCCTCACATCCCAGTTCACTTTGCCTGATGGCATCTTCCTGTAACACATACAGCACAACAAACATTTCATATTCTCTTCTTTTTTCTTTTTCTTTTTTTTTTTTTCCCAGCTGCAAATGCAGCCCATCCTGTTTGCAGCCTTGTAATCATGCTGTGCACTAAAGGCTACAACATCTGAGAAATTCGGAGATCCTTTGAAATGAGATGCTAGGACACAAATTAGCCTCTATTTGCAGAGGATTTAATCCTTTTTAAAGTAACCTGTATTTGCACGTCTGCTGAAGGACATCTCAGGTGGAGCCATCAGCTGGCCTCAGTGGAAGGAGAAGGAGCAGGGACAATTTGGAGCAGCTGAGGAGCTCAGTATGGTTAAGGAGCAGCCCCTGGTGCTGGGAAAGGCTGCAGATGAGTGTAGACACAAAGCCACAAGCAGCAGAAGGAGCAGTTGCTGAGGGGTTAAAGTTTTTTTTTTTTTTTTTTTTTCTGTTAAGTGGCTATTTGTGCACTTGGAAATAAAAAAAAAAAAGAAGTCAATAAAGGAGAGGAGCAGAAATCTTAGTTGCAAAGCTCGGCTGAGAAATGAGCTGCCTGTGCCAAAAAGTGACACACTTAAGTTGGTGTGTAATTTCGAGCTACATGTTTAAAATACTTTTCACAGTTTTGCAAATCGGGGGGCTGAATGGGACGGAGGGAGGGAAAGTACGGTGTCGTTACCGAAAACACACATTTCCAATCACACGTGTTCAGCCCATAAAATATGTTGGCGCAACGCGTGGTGCTCAGTAACAGGGGGTGGAAAAGATGACTCACGAGTGCTGGGTACATGAAGAGCTGGAAGGAGGGAGCGAAACGCCAGCGCTGCTCTCCTGGGGGGACGCGGGGCTTTGAAAGCAAAGCCCAGCAGCCGGTACTGCAGCGGGGAGGCTGGCCGAGTTTCTGCCAGGGTATGAGACCTTGCGTGTGTGTCATTAAGGTGATTTTAAGAGGACCTGCTGGCCCGCGGGGGAGCTCTGGTTGCTGCTGGGTGACCCTGCCTGCACCCACCCCCGTTATTTAACGTAAGGTGCACAGGCAGCCAACAGGACGATGCTCATTTGGGTCACTTCTTACAGGAGAAAATGAGGCTTTTCCCTAGAAATTCCTCGAGGTTCCCATCTCAGCAGCACCAGCATCAGTGTTAAAGGTAATGGGGATGCCCTGACTGTGTGCAGGGTCCTGGCACCTTGTGTGCACCATCCCCCCTGCCCAGACTCCCAAATCCACTGCCCACAACAGCGATGGGGCCGAGCCATGCACTGTACTTCAAAGTACAAAACCCTAAAGCTCAAACACTGACCATTTTTTAAAAATATAATAAATATTTGCAGCATGGAGTCTTGCTGAAACAGAACTAAAAATGCTATGCTCTCATCCTCCTGTAAATCACACTAGCCTTTGTCTTCCTCTGTGTTTCAAGGGGTTCTGCCACTCGTTACGGCATCAAGAACATTTGTCCAGCCCCTTCCCATCTTGCCCACTGTTGCAGGATTTCATCCTCCTCTTACAAAGCGGTGCAGGCAAACCCACGAGCCAGCCGTGCCGTGCAGATGCCTGGACAATGCAGGAGAAAAACCTGAATGACATTTCTCTGCCCCTGGCTGAGCTGCTGGGAGTTTCCGAGCAGGAAGCACGCTCGGTTTGCTGGGACATTGGTCCAGCACCACTGAGCTGGGCTGCAGAGTGCTAGACACAGACCCCACCGTCTGGATCGGGCTCCCAGGCTGAATTTTGCCACTTGGGCCCATCTCTAATTTTATTATTTCCGTTGAAGTAAATTATGGACTTAATTGGAATTTCTGATTTGATCTATCTGCTCCCCATGCTGTATAAATATCCCTCAGCATTTATTTTTCCCCTTGCCCGTAGCTCATTATATTTTCCTATCTTGGGATTCCTTATTTTTTTATTTTTTTTTTTAATAGCAATTTCACCCCATCTGCTGGGGAAAGTCCTGGAGGAAATGAAGCTATTCAGGGGCTCTGCT
This sequence comes from Cygnus olor, assembly GCF_009769625.2. Classification (NCBI taxonomy): domain Eukaryota; kingdom Metazoa; phylum Chordata; class Aves; order Anseriformes; family Anatidae; genus Cygnus; species Cygnus olor. Next base: position 20,157,565 of record NC_049179.1, on the reverse strand, counting down.
TCCTTCCCTGCTCTGGGGGGCATAGGCTCCCCATGAGGACACTGGGACGAGGCAGGTCCTTGGGGACACCCCTGCCCTTGCTCCTTAACATGCCAAAAAAAGCACAGACGCTATTAATTACCATTTAAATGACTCTATGCAAAGCCTCAGCCCCTTCCTCACCAGCAGCCCGGGAAGCTGGTGCGTGGGATCTCTGCCGTTGCATCTTTGAGGTTGCTCCATGCTTTATTTGCTCATCTGAAGGTAAATTGTTATTTTGGGTACCTGAATCCCGATTTGCTCACCCACCGCAGCTTAGTTGTAGGGGCCTTGGGTCACCTAGCAATCAGTGCTCAGCTAAGCAACACACTGAGGGCTCTCCACTTCAGCTATAAAATCCTATTTAATGGGAAATTATTTAATTTAGAAATGATTTCCCTGTGTTTTAGGATGCAACGACACAAGACTGGGTGCGGCAGGGGTATGGAGGCAGTTGTACAACATGTCCTTAAAATACCCTAAAAATAAAATAAATAAAATAAAATACCCCTACCATCAGCCTTGTCTTTAACCTCCAGAACACCTCTCCTGCTCCTCCCCATGTCACCCCCATCAGCACGGACCACAAGTGGTGCTCTGCAGCCCAAGCAAGCTGCCAGGGTACCCCTTGGGGCCCCTACACCCAGCGCACATCCACCCAAATGACTTTGGAGCTGGGGCAGAGACTCTTGGTGCTCACTTTCCCTGTGCTGCCTAACACACCAACCCCTTTGTTTTTGTTGGAACTTCTGCTTTCTGCCATAATAACGCCCCCCTTCAACCAACAGCAGCACCCCGAGCCAGCCATCGGCAGGTTTTGGCCGGGCGCACGTGCAACAGCTCAGGCTAGCCAGCAGATTTGTCTTGTACAACCTATCCATTACAGCATATCGTGCATGTTTTACAGAGGCAGACTTCCAGCTATCGTAGCAGGAATGGGTCGGGAGACTTTCTTCTTAGCAAACACATTAAAATAATGGAGACAAAGCAATTCCAGCAGACCCCCACTTCTCAGTCTTTAATCTTGGTGCACAGCTATTTCAGAGACCTTACTGGGTATCTGGTGTTTCTGTCATTTTTCTTAATGAAAAATTAGCGAGCATAAGGAATAACTTGTCAAACTATAGGGGAGCATTTCATGCATGACATATTTTTGCAGACGCTGTAACAGCAAGAGAAGCCAAAACAAATAGCAAGAAGTATTTTCATTGCCTAAAGTTGAATATGATTAGGATAAACTGCAGCCACATTTCTAGGGGAAATTTATGTGCTGGCAATAATCTGACAATTTTAGCTCTCAAATCACCGCCCCTTTTCCAAACGAAAACCAAATTAATTAGTACATTTTCCCCCTAAGAACAATCCTTTACGCGAAGCTGAGCCCCAGCCCCTCTTCGCCTGCAGATGAAGTGAGCTCTCTGATGCTGCTGACAGCAATGCTGGGCATCTCCCCGCTCTGTACTGGCTGCCACTCACTCCCTTTGCCTTTTCAGACGGCTTTTCTTGGAGCCAGACCACGTTGTGGCTAACACCGACCTGGAAATCTCAGCTTGGGGTGACACAGGGGGCTCCCAGGGCACTGGGGCTGGTGGTTCGGTGCAACCCCAACAGCTCCTGGGTGAGGGGGGGCAGCTCCAGACCCTATCCAAGAGTCTCTCTCATCAACTTCCCACAGTTCCAGAAACCTTTGAACCAGCACAAAATGAGATTTCTGATATTATTTCCATTATTTTTCCTCGGGTTCTTAGTTCATGCTGGCAGAGGGAGCTTTGTTTCAAACTGGAAATGCTGCAGCGAGACATGAGCATCACCCACTTGACTCTCCCACCCGCTCCTGAGAGATCCCAGCACTCATTTTGGCACCACTGCTGCAGGCCAAAGGCTGGCTTTGCAAGTGCTTTTAAAATCCCTTTTGCCTGTAAACATTATTTCTTCTTCCTCCGGAGCAGAAGCCCATTATGTGGACAAGCACGGCGCAGCCGGGCTGCTTGAACAAGACGCCCGATGCCGCTCGTTGTAAGCGGCGGGCGCCTGCACAGCTCAGGCGGCTTAGTAAATAAGGATCCTCCATGCTCATAAAATCTCAGCACAGCCAAGCATGTTGGTGCCATCTGCTCGGCGAGTGGCGAGACGCGGCGTTATGGCAGTCGGCGGCAGGACGGTGCCATTCCCGATTATTAACCCCCAGCTGCGCAAGGCAGAGCCACCGCCGGCTTCTCCGTCCACCTCTGAAGGCTGCCACTCGCTCTCGGTGGCCCCAGTGGCCACCAAGTTCCTTCCCGAGCTCAGGATTTCCTCCGGGGCTGAAGTCGGGAGCAAAGGCTCAAGATAACACATGCCGGCAGAAGGATTGATGGTAATTGTATAAACTAGCCCTTAGCTCACCCGTGATTATAATTACGTTAAATTGCTATTTAATGGTTTTCACATCATCTTTGACAGTAGGTTATTTTTGTAATCTTTATTTAAAATAAACTCTGTTTTTGTCTCGTTGCTGAAACCCTTCTCTGTTTCATTCCACACTCGGTGTGTTTGGAAATCAGTTCGTCTTCATTACCCTGGGACTTCTGTATCATTTTGTTGTTACTGCAAGATTAGAAAATAAGTAGCTCCCCCAAAAGGGCTTCCTGGTGAACAAACTTTATGGTTGGAGTAAAATGGAGTGTAGCTGCCCTTCCCGTGATGCTGCCCATACGCTACAGCCCATCACTTCTCATCGTTACCCCGTGGCAGCAGCAGGAAAATCCAGGCTTGAAGCATCCTCCCTTCGGTTTTGGCAGAGCTGTGCTGGCAGGGGTTTGGAGAGGAGGGATGGTTGCTATGGGGAGCTCTTCCTCACAGGGCAGAAACAAAATCCAGACCAACAAGTGGGAAACCCACACTAATATTTCATCTCCAGAATGCCACGTAAATGGCCGGTTGCTGCAATCCATCACTGTCTGCGTACAACAAGCCCAACGATACACAGACCCAAGCAGAGATGCCATGGTCCGGCCACCCCCAAATCTCAGCACTTAGATTTTGGCTCAAGTCCACCCCTAAATCCACCACTGGTCACAAAGTTGGCTCTATGTGCTGAAACACCAGGGAGAAGAAGCTCCAGGCGGATCCAGGAGCTGCTGAGCTGGAGGGGTTGGGGCATTCTTGTGGTGTGCTGCAACCCCAGCAGCATCCCCACATCTGCTCGGCCGTGGTGCATCTTTGCCTGCTTTGAGCTAGACTTTCTCCATGTAAGCTCTTTCTTCAGCACTGACCCAGCCTCCTGGCTCGGAGAGAAACGCTCTCCCATTCAGAGAAGTGAAAGATTCACTTGTCATAAGTTTAAAGGATCACTTCTGTAAGCAATTTACTACCAATTATGTAATGACTTTATTACGCAGCTTTAGTTAAAAAAAAAAAAAAAAAGAGCACTTACGGGTCAAGGGGTTTAGCCCACAATTACTAATAAACAAGCTAGATTCAAGTAATAATTGGCTTAAAACAAAAATTGCTAAAATGTCATTTAGGTGTCTCCTTGGTGTGGCTCCATGGTAAATCATCTCTGCAACTAGTGTGCAATGATTTGCAGGGTCAAACACCTCAAATGGCTTCTGAAAACAAGACCCAGGGCACCTGACTCCTGAAACCTGACAGAGAAATGCTCCTGGTGAATTTGGTGAGCCCTGACGGGGGTTACCCAAATCACACCCTGCCTCCTGCCACCCACAACCACCCCGTGTGCTCGGGCTGGGGGCAGCACCGACAGCCCCCTCCAGCGAGGCTGCAGCACACCAGGAGGGATGTGGGAAGGGTTTTGGGTGGTTTTGGTGTGGTTTGGGCAGAAGCCAGACCCGCCGCTCTGGGGAGCTGAGGAAGTCACCTAACGAAGCGCCGTGACCCGGCCCCGTACCTCATTGTCCCCTGGGGACAGCCCCGCTGTCAAAACCCGGTGGTACTGGGACAGGAATGACCTTGTGGAGCCTCATGGCTGGAAGAATCATCTTGGGCAGCTTGTGCAATTAACGGTCCCGTTCCCAGCCAGAGACAATGAGGAACCTCTGCGTGCCGGGAGCGGCAGGCAGGCCTCATTCAGCAAACCCGGTCACACTCATCACCCTCACTTTGAGCTGTATCAAGCCTGCCGGCCTAATGAGCCGAGCTTCGGCAGAAAATGACCTCATGGGGGACAGGACCCAGCCGTGAATTTGCTCTTTGTTGGTGCAGCACCTCGCGGGGGCTCGCAGCGCGGCTGCGCCATCCCTCACAGCTGCGCACACGAGGTGCTTTGTGTCCCTAACCAGCGGGCTCCAGCAGAGGGTTTAAGCTGCTGGGCTCCTCTGGTAAAACAGTTTATCCAGCCAGACAGGGGGAAAAAATATTTTCCACCTTCATGGAAATGTGTGGGACATGTGCAGCTCTTTGTTTTCAAGCTAATGATTAATTTATCACTTCTCAGTTTTTTCTAAGTGCGATGGGTAATTAGCGGGGCTCTTCCCTACCGAACTCCAGTGACATTTCTCTGCACATCTACCAAGAACAGCTGAGCAGGGAAGAAATACCTGAGTTACCAAGAGAAGGCACTGAAAAATTATTAAACAAGAAGGAAGAAGGTCCTTAAGTATTTCTAAAAGCCTGGTCTTTTTTTTTCCACACTGCGTATCAAACCACGAGCATCTGCCCAAAGAACTACTGGCCTCCAAATGGAGAAGGGTAGCCCCAAGACATCACAGTTCTTGCCTGGATTGCAGATCAGGCTGGATTTAAGTCACAGCTGATTAAAAATAAACCACTATTTCTTAAGATGGCTTAATACAAGCTGTCTCAATAGAGGAATAAAGGATCCTCTCAATTTGGCCTCGGTTACTACACTGATGCTCCTCATCCTCGCACTGCAGAGCCCCAGGGGAGGGAGCAGCCTCCCCACAGGCTACTGCTTGGAAGCCCCGAGACATTTAGCTCTGTGGCATGACAGGAGCCGTGTCCCTTGGGAACTCGTGGTTCAACAAAAGTTCATCGCAACAGCTAAGTCTCCACGTAACGTGCGCTTTGAGCAATTAACATCTGAGACAATTGTGCTGGCTTGGAAGTGCCCGACTGGCAAACAAAGCCCGCGGTTTGTTCGTGCTTTGTGTCCATGGGGCACTGGCACGTTTGTCGCCTTGCTGTGCATTGCTGCACGTGGCGCGATGCATCTGGCAGGAGAAAAGCCATCATTGCTCCTAGGTCGCCCTTCACGCGCCTCTTTTTGCCTCCTGCCTTCGTACCGTTAAAGCCGTTGTAAGAGATTAGGTTTCAGTCAACATTATTTGTGCTCAGACCTAATGAAAACACCGTGGTGGTGCACTGATAGCTCCAGAAACCGCAATCTCTAATCCTACAAGCTCCAGAGAGACCTCATCTGCAACCTAGGACACAGAGATAAAAACATTATTGAGATGCTAGCTTCCCCTGGCTCGGGGGCTCTGCCCTGTGCATCTCCCCCAGGGACGCTCCTCTGTGTTGGCACCAACAGAGGCACCAGCTGAGGTCCAAGCCTGGAGCCAAGCTGGCAGCAGTGGTGGTGCTCATGGGTCTCTCGGCCCTGTCTGAGCTCTCCTCCTCCTCAGGCATGTTTGTCCCCCTGGTTTGCCCCTCAGGCACAGTTGTCCCCCAGGTTTGTGCCATCCTTGCCCACTCTGCTCCTCGTGGCCATGCTCATAAAGCCAGCACCTGCTCTCTGAGCTGCTCCTTATTATTTAGGGTTATTTAAGGTGATATTCCTATGTATGTACAGATTTACTTAATACTGCTCCTACTGTTAAAATGCAGATATATTTATCTTCCAGTAGAGCTCCAATAGACCTTCCAATATATTTCACAGACTGGGCCCATTTATCCGAGCACCGAAATGGCCGTACGGGATGAAAGGCACTGTCTGGCTGGTCCAGCATCCTGCCTCCACGAGCAGCCAGCACTGGGTGCTTGGGAGGAAGGTACAAAAACAATGGTGCAGACAGACATGGGTAACCCACCCTCTTTCGTCCAGCCCTCTAAGAAAGATTAGTTTATATCCAGCAACCCCAAATTAAATGTGCTTTAACAGTTTGCCTGGTTTTCTTTGCTGACAGATCTCTGTATTCCTGCCACGGCATTTTCCATTTCTATTTGGGAGTAATGAATCGGGGTCACAAATAATAATTCGCTGTTTGATTTGTTGGGAAGCCTGGCAGTTTTGGTGCAAAGGACAGAGGAAATGTTTGCCTGCAGGAGTCTGATGGGTGACACTGTGGGCTTTAACCAAGATAAAAATAGGAACTGGTTACTTTCCAAAGGGAAAAATAAACTGCTAAGTTTCCACTGACTCGGAGTTGCAAAAATGCATCTTGGATTCTGGAGCACTTGGTAAAATATTGTGGTTTAGGCTTGGTAAATAGCGGAGAGCATTAGTTTAGAAATAGCAGCGTAAATACACAGCTTAATGGGATGGTTTGTTTCAGGTTCTGTTTTTGGTTACAGACTCATCAACCTGCCTTAGTTTCCGTGCGACTTGCCCCTGCACCTTAGCTGCTCATCTGCCACCCGAAAAGGAGCTCGACTGCTCCGTATCTGAAGGATGTACCACTCCAAAGAGCTACCAAGAGGGGGTTAAAGCTGTGAATTCTGGACATCATCCTCACTGCAGACTGCGTCCAGCCCCAGGGATGGAAGCCCGACACCTCCACGAGAGCTGGTTTGTCGTGAGCTGGGAAGTCCCATCGGAGGAATAGTGCCTCCGTGCTGAGCTGGAGCCCAGGAGACTCGGCTGGAGAAGTCCTCATGCTGGGGCAGGGCAACCAGCAACCGGCTTTGAGACTGCCCACCAAAGAACTTCAGGATGCAGAGGAAGCTGCCTGGCACCTAAATCCTGAAGCAGGCGGTGGCCAGACAGAAGAGGCTTTTGGTGACCTTTTCCTGTCTCTCAGCCAGCAACCTGAGCAAGGACACGGTGTGTAGGAGGATGCAAGGGGCTTTAAGGGTCCGTCTGAAGGAGCTAGGAAAATAGGCGGACTTTCAGGCATGCGAGACACAGGGGATATCAAACCTAAGTACAACCTGCTTTAGGAAACTGGGATTAGAGAGAAGCAGACAGAAATATTTCATCACAGACTTGTTAGGGTTCAGGACAAGATCAGGAAACAGCACTGGCAGCAGAGGACAGAGAAACACCAAGGTTTGGAGCACTAAGGGCATGCAGAAATCCTTGGAAGAGCTGCCCTAACCTGAGGAGTATCCCAGAGCAATACGGAAAGAGAAACGGGGGGCCCACAAAGCATGGGTAGCCCCTGCTTTTGTCCTCTCTGTTGTAATACAGCATGATACTCTCAAACCCTTTCCAGGTGATGCCTCCCCAACCTCAGCACACATCTGAAGCAAGACCTGAAGGGCACTGGGCTGCTGGCGAGGGGTGAGCACGGCTGAGACCAAGCCGAGGCAGGGAATTATATCCATAGAGTAAGGATGTAAAAAAAAGCCTGAAACCAAGCCTGGGTGCGAGGCCCTCCATGGAGGCCACCACCAACAGCACCTCTGCCGTGACCTCCACTCACCCAGCCCGTGACGCGCTGGGCGCATGAACCCACTGCTCTGCTGGCTCCAGCTCTGCTTTGCCACTAGATGGCACAGGCCATTGAGAAATGCTTTATTTTATCAATATTCAGCCTTATCCCCAGGCCCTGGAGCTAGGCCACAGCACAGGGCCAGGTACCTGCAGTGCTTTTCCCTGCATGGTGCAGCAGGGACAGGGGATCGGTGTCCTTGCTCAGCTGGAAAATGGGTGGCTGGGGAGGCTGCCTGGTGCTGGGCACCTCTGCTGTGGCCCCATCCTGCTCTCTGACCTCCAGCACGGTCTGCTTTATTTATCGCCAGCTATGGTAATGAAATGTTTCTGTACAGCTGCCAGACAATAAACCCTGTTTCATATACTGCCTAGGCCTTCTAAAATTATTTTTTTTTCATGGTGTAAAAAAATGAATTAACAGGTGAGCGCTAAGCTGGTTCATTCTTTTTTTTTTTTTTTCCTATTAATTCCACAAATTCCAGATTTCGCATGCATGAATTGAACCCAGAACTCAGCACTGGAGCTCTGCATGTCCAGCTTACACCTGAGTCAATACCTGCCAAGAGCAAAGGAGGCAGAACTAAAGTGCTTTGGCTCAGAACAGAAGTGGATGTATACCCGATACCTATATAAAATGGTCACAGGTGAGCCTATGCAATCATATTTCTTTGCTATCACTCTGGATTTCTCTGCTCGTGGCCCCTGCCCCCACCTCCCCATCCTTGTGATCAAGTTTTACCAGCAGGAATAGTTTTGGAGAGAGAATTTCAAAGCCACATGGATTTGTGGAAAATTAATCTAAAAGCACATGCCTGAGCATTCACATGTGTCCAAGTATCCATCCAAGCAGAGGTCGGGGCCGCTTCCAAGCACTATTTACTCCCCAAAACACTGCTCACAGCATGGCCTAAAAATGCAACACGCACCCAGATTACTCCAAACACCCGGGGGACAGTGATCATCAAAGAGGTGAAAAAGGGTTAAACTAACTGTATAAATCAACAACCTGCTCATTGCCAAGTGGTGTGCGCACTTAATGATTGTGGTCACCACAGCCAGCCTCCACCAAAGGCAGGATTTGTAGGGAGATGCAGGCAATGCAGGGCTGATGCTGCTTTCAGTACGCAAAAGCTGTTGGACAACATGTCTGAGCGTTGTTGCTGTAAGGTTGACCCTTGTAAAGAGAGCAATGGGAAAAGCAGCTTTCTGCTCGGTGTGGAAAATAAGGAAAAGAAAAGGAAGATTTGCTGTTACAGCACTAGGCTTGGCAAATGGAAAAGGAGAAAATTAAACCTGGAAACGCTTCTGGGAAACTGAGCCTATCACTTTTTTAGGTATAAATATGTGCAAAAAGGAAGCCTCAGCAGCTTCCCTCCAGCAGGAAGGATTACAAACCCCTGACAAGCAGAGATGCCAGGTGCAGGGAGCAGGCAAGCATCCCAGGCCACCTCCGAGGAGTCCATGGCCACGGGGCTGCCATTTTGGAGGAGGTGATGGGTCCAGGGCCAAGCCTGTGCACCAGGTTCCTCGGTCCGTTCCAGCTCAGACATTTCGTCTCCTCTCACCCAGCTCCAATCCTGTTTTTGACCTTTGGACAGAAGTTGCTCTCTGGGCCTTGCAGAGATCTTTCTACTTGGTTGTCATCTCCTCTCCAGCAGCCCAGCAGCGCTCCAGCATTGGTCTTAGCAGAGCATCTTCCCTGCTGTGCCCTGCCTCTTGCCTTTTCCTGTCTGAGCTAAGCGCATTCTTTGAATCCTGACATAGATTCAAATGATCTTGTGTTTAATGCTGCTTTTATGCATATGTATCCATATATCAGTTATGCATAACATTTCAATGCACACAAGAATTGGCTGATTTGAGATCGGTAAACAAACAGAGTAATGTGAATTCTTAATATATCTGCAACTCAGATCCATTTAACTCAATAAAACAAGTCAAAACGACACAACTAACAAAATACGCTGTCCATCAGTGCTAGACTCAGAGCCAGTCATCAGAGACTGCATTTAGCAGAGGTTCTCTCTGAAGGCAATTCACACAATAATTCTGGTATGTGCTACAAGTCCACGTACATTACAAATGATTTTGGTGCTTCGTAGAGTAAAGACCTGTGCAAACAAGCCAGGCAGGGTCATTGTGATCCTCCAGTTTCTACTTTGAGGTGACAACATATCACCCCAACTTCTTCACTACACACCGAGGGACAGACAGACAGATGGATGGACAGCCTAACCAACAGCCACCTCTGCAGGGTGCCCATGCAGCCCAGCAGAGATCAGAGGGCTCTGCAAGTGTTGGCAAGCCACAAAAGGGTGGTTTTCAGGCACCTGAAAAATGAGGTTTTCAGATATTCTGGACCCATAACCAAAAATTCTTCCATGTTCAAAGTGCAAATCCTCTTTAATATAAAATAGCTTGGATCAAATATGTTTCAGGTTACAGTCAGGTTTGGGGTTTGTTTTGCTTTTTAATAACCCTCCTGCCAATAACATCTCGTGCGACATGAGAAATGTTTGTGACATTAATTGCAATAAAAAGAAAATAAATTAAAAAAAAATAAGTGAGCCAGCAGTCCAAACCAAAGTCTGCCTGGAAAGGCTTTAAAGGAGAAAATAAATAAAGTGTTTCACAGGCTGCACCAATTCCTATTTGTGCCTCTGTGTGGAAAACTTGAAGCATGTCCCCATGCACGCGAGGGTCCCCGCAGCACTGGGCACGAGGCACAGCGTCCAGCGGCATCACCACCGTGCGTGATCGAATGCCACTTGTCAGAAACCAGAATAAATCCACTCCTTTTGCCTGGATGTCAAGGACAAAACCCATCTTCCAAGCAAACTAACAAGCTGCATGTCAAACCCAAAGCCATCCTTGGGGATTTGCCTCTGGACAAATGTTTCTGCTCCATGCAAAGGGACAAGGTGGAGGGGGGATGCAGCATGGGAAGTGCTGGAGGGGCCCCCAGAATTTGGGGTCTCTTCTGCTAACCCAGTGGCTGGGACTGGGGGTATCAGCCCTCACTTTTCCCTTGTAACAGTATTTGCAAGAGTACGAGCTCAATAAATATGAAATAAGTAAAAATATTTGCAGTGTAGGAGGCGTGCAATAGCATAAAAAGACCTTCAGACAGTGGTGAATTCTTTTTCTGATGGTCAAAGCAGGTTTGAATTGCAAATATGTCTAGCAAATACAATCTCCACTCGGTACAAGAAAACAAATTCATTCACTTGCCATAGCAGCCATAAAACCTAAGACATACATTTTCATTTCAGGTAGCCAGGTTCACTGGAGCCCAGTTAACAAACGGCTGGCACCACAGAGGGACACAACGAGCTCCAGCTGCAGACCCTGGCCTTCTGCAAGCTGCAGTGCCGGTGAAGTCCATGGGCTGGGAAGGTTTCATAATTCAGACCAGTGAAAATGCCCTAAGTAGGATACCCCACGTCCTGCACCACCATCAGAAGTCATGCCAACCCCTCCTGCCCCTGCAGCTCCGGGGAGATTTTCAAGTTGCTTCACTGCTGGTTTGGCTGCGTGAGGCTTCATCTGGATTTGGGTGAATATTTAGCTGTGCTGGCGCTTCCATTTAAAGCCGAGGGAGCACGTAATCCTGACCAGGAGGAACTCACTTAAAGACAAAGCGGGATGGGTTGGTGTTCTCCTAACAGCCAGGGCCGAGGTGACCTGCAGAGCCCGACACCGCCAGGAGCAGCCTGTGCTGCAGACCTTGATTCAGATCCAAGCAAAACCGGGGCAATTCCTGGAGCATTAGCAGCACTCCCCACGCGCCAGTTTTCCAACACCTGTACCAGTCCTTACAGCCCAATAAAGTGTGTTTCCTCAGCAGTCCTGGCAGGAGGCAAGGGGCTGTGGGCAGGCCTCGGGGTGCCTCTGCCCTGACCCTGGTCCCCGCTGGAGGCAGCGATGATGAGCCGAGGGCTCGAGGTGCCCAGCCCAGGGTGACCCGGCCACCGAAATCCCAGCAGCACCGGGAGGAGCTGGGTAAAGAAATTTCATCCTTCAATGTGGAAGAGACATGAAAAAAAAAGTGGTTTTTCAGATCCTTCTGAATCAACAGAGGATACGCCAGGGGAAAGGGCCGTGCGTAGGGCTCGCTAGGAGCCAGGCACGAGCACACTGACAGCACTTCCCACGATCAACATTGAGAAACCTTCTCCCAAATGGCCCTAAAGCCACTGCTTGCGTTTTCCGTGGGGATTAAAAAATCCATACCATCAGAAACTTGAAATGCGCCGCTAGCAAGAAGGGCAAAGCCTTCATTAGAAATACACTTGAGTCACAAATTAATTTCTGTTGTCAGAAGTGAATTTATCAGTAAATTACAGAAGCAATCATCACACGGACAGCGTCGGGTTGCATCAGTTGGCAGCATCCTCAACCCTGCATTACAGCAGCACTTCACCTTTGCAGATTTAAAAGCCACAGCTGAATTACAGCACAGGACCGGAGGAGCAATTTACAAAGCTTTGCATTCAGAGCATATTTCAACTCTTGATCAGGAATTTCCCCTGTCCCTGCCTCCTTGAAGAGCAGGGCAGCCCTGGTGGCACCGGATGCCTGCAGGCACACCGGGAAGGTCTCAGCTTCGTTCCACGGTTTCTGTGCATCTGCAGGGGAGCGGGCAGACCATGCCTCCAGGGACCACTTGGAGAAATCCTAAACCATGATAATCACTGTCCACCCCCTAATTGAAGAAAGAGGATTAAGCATGGATTTCCATACAGATCTTTAACCTAGAGCCACTCCCAGGGACTGGAAGGAGCATCGTGGCTGTTTGGCTCTTCCAAAGAGGAAGGCGACAGAGCTCAACTGCCTCAAGGTGCTCCGCAGGGCTGAGCAGAGGGGGTTTCCCTTGCCCTGGGGTCCTTGGCATCGCGCTGGGAGCTCTGGCAGGACCAAGCACTGCTCCAGCACTCACTGTCCATCCTCTGCCCCATCCTGTCCACCACCACCCGCTACCCCGGGTCCATACAGTCCCAGAGCAGCCCTTCTTTGGCCACAGGCATGAGACATCATCCAAAACAACAACTGAAGGATTGGGCAGGGGGGAAAACCAGCAAAAAAAAGGTTTTTTTTCCTACATACTTATGTTGCGCCCTGGGCAGGGTGATGCTGCAAAAGGCGATGTCCTCAGGCCACGAGCCCTCCATTTTATTTTTATTACCCTTAAGCAAAATCAAAAGCAAAATAAAAGGCACAATAAAGGGCAATCTGGATGTCTCCTGATTGGATTTGCAGGCAGCTGCTCTCAGATTTTCTTCCCCTGCTAAGGCAGCAGAGGGGGGAAGGGGCTCTGCAGAGCAGCTGTGGGGCCAGCTATTTCTGCAGGGATTGTGCATCGAGGCAGAGACACGGCAGCCTGGGGGAGCTCACACAAACACTAGCTGGATTATTATTATTTTTAATTCTTGCCATCAAACAGTATCCCATTTTTTAACTAAAATAAGGAGCAGAAAACAAATCAATGAGGAGTGAAAACTTTTTTCCGCGGGTTCTGCAGGTGGGGCTATGGGTTCAAAGCAAGCAGGCACAAAGTGCCCGGGTCCTGGCACTGACCTCAGCCAGCCAAGGTTCTCACAGACTTCTCCCCACCGCTCAGGACAGACAGCCACCTTTGCTAGGAGAGACACAGGGACCCTCAAGGGGAATGCCAGCTCGCACAAGGGACAAGCCTTGGGGACATCAGGACATTGATTATCCATACCAAGAGCATAGTCCAAACCTGCTGTGAGCTCAGTGGCCACAAACACCCACAACTCAACCATCACAGGGGGAAACTGAGGCAGAGGAAAGCCAAGTGGTTCCCTCTGGGTCCCCTGAGCCCCAAAACAAGGCAAACCCACAGGGACCAGCCCCAGCGCCTTACCCGCAGCTGAGCTCTAATTGTTTAGAGGCTTAATAAGTTGTAACTTAAAACTAGTTTATGGCTGTACATAGAAAAAAAAGAGTCCTGTCGTAAAGTATTTATTACACTTCCTTTGGAAATGATGACAGTCCTCCAGTGAATGTTTTTATTGTTATTCATCATCTTTCGAGAGGGTTAGACAGCTCTGAAATACAGCTTTAATATGAGAGCCAAATGAGAAAGTGCAGATTTAAGGGAAACCTCGGCAGATCAGGTTTCACTCGGTGCCTGCAGCACTTACAACATGTGTTTCTGATCTGCAGCTTGACTTTGTTGTACCCAAACTTAAACTGCATTAAATTCACTTCACAGCAATTGCGAGGGAAGGAGAAACGCATCCAAAGGCAGCTCCCCTTCCCGCGTGACTGCGCATAATCCCTCACCTTGGGAAGGGAAAGGGATTTATCCTGCCACAGGCTGAGGCAGTGTTTAAGAAATAAAACAAACAGCATTTGCTTCCCATTTTGCTGTGTTTGTGGTTTGAGCACAAACCTATGGATGCGACTGGAAATGGTAAAACAAGAGCAACAGAAACCCTGCCAGTCTGCTGGTAGGTGCCGCAGGTGAAGGCTTTGGGCACCTTGTTTGGAAAAATCCACAGCCAAGCTGGGTGCATGGCCACATGTCTGAATTCAGCATCCCTGAGATGAGGCTTGCTGGGGCAACCAGGAGTTAGTTGAAGCTGAATTTGTCCTTGTGCTGCCAGCACCTCCACTGCTGCCATCTGATCGAGCAATGCTGAGAGCTGCTCTGGGAGCCGGCTGTCAAATGCAGAGCATCCGATCTTGAAAAATGGGACTGGAGCAGAGGAAAATCCACAGCAACTCAGGGAACAACTTTGCATTTAAGGCACGCTATAGCTATTTATTAATTCCATGCATTATATGCATTAACGCAAAAGTGCCAGCCTGAGAAAGCGGCTACTCTGCCAAAGCCTGCAGATGAGCTTGGCCCACCTGAGAACCTGGAGAAAGGCAGAGTGCAGCTCCAGCAAGAAATGACTACTGAACCCCATCGTGTTTCATTGCTCCTTGTCCTCAGGCAAGCCCATGGAAAAAGCAGGAGCACCAGGGCACCCAGACCCAGCCTGCTCCGGCAGCACTGGGATAGCAGGAGAGAGCAAATTCCTCCACACATCGCTTCAGCCATAGCCATGATGGATTTTTGGGCTTTAAGAGCCCTGGAAATCCCCAGCGACACCACCCTGCTGCCCTCCCTGCCTCACCAAAGAGCCAGGGGTGCTGCTGGCGAGGAGTCCCAGCACAGCGCTGGGCCACAGCTGCTGCATGCCGGGGAGCCCCGCAGCCCTGCCGCTGTTTTCACTTTGTTTAACAGCTGCCCTCTGCGCTGCTTCACAGGCTGCGGACCACGAGGCCGGCACAGGAAACGCAGACGAGCATTTACCTACCCTGCTTTGATTTAAAACAGCCTGAGGAGGGCCGCAAGGCGACGTTCAACCTTTCCTCCTGCCAGAGAGCGCGAGCACCGAAGAGTTAACGAAAATAACTCCTCTGCCCTAAAGAAATCATGCCTTGAGTCATGCAAGCTCACTTAACACTTGTGCAGAATTATTTTAACACTTGATTTTAATTTAAATAAACAGGCTCGGTGCTCTGTGGAAGCTCCCTGCTGTTGGGCCACCGAAAAACAAGACAGGAGGCATCAGCCCCCCAGAGAGGTCAGGTCAGCAGCATCCATGTCGGGGAGCACCATCCCGAACAAGTCTCGTCTCCCATCTGGGCTGCCAGCTCGGAGAGGAGCCAGCCAGTCTGAGGAGCACTTGTTTTGTCCTGCTTATAAATGCCGAGGACATCAGATAATGGGGGAGGTCGGGGGCAGCTGCTGTGGCTGCTTTGTCCGAGCACCAGAGCAGGAGCTGTGGTTGGAAATGACAGTCAGACACCCCCAAACCAAAGTTTCTCTGAGGCAAACTATGGAAAAGAGAATAGCGGCTTTGGGAGAACGATGGTTGGTTCCTGGGCTCGCGAACACAGTGCAAAACAATCCCTATGTGATTTGCAAACCTCCCAAAAGAGCAAGCGATGGGCGATGAGCCGGGGCCAGGTGCTGCAGCACGTCCCTTCCCAGTGCCCAGCCGGGGAACTCCTCTGCCCCCCTGACCTGGGACTCTCCTGTTTGCTCAGCCATCGACCATTGCCTTCCTCCCCCCAGCCCGGACAGCGACAGACGAAACCTGATTTTCAAATATTCATGGTATGGAAAAGCAAAAGGCACATTTGCAAGAAGCCTGCTCTGCGGCGCTCTGCTGGCCACGAGAGGGAGTTCCCCCTGCCCAGCTCTGTGCAGGCAAGAGCAGCTCCCAGATGCTCCAGCTCCACTGCCCACACCACCAGCAGCCCCCAAGGGATCTCAGTGACAGTCTGCAGCCCCTGGGGCCCCATTGAACCAGAAACTTCCACATTGCCCCGAATCCTGGGAGCAGCCCAATTCCACGAAACAGGGCTCTAAGAACGAGCCTCTCTCTGCCATGCAGTTCAGCACATTCATCAGCTGCCCCACGGACACGCTTTTCATGTGATTAAATTTTTTTTTGCACCATTTTCCCCAAGATAAGAAGCAGACAGAGGGGATGGAAGTGGGTATGAGGAGAGAATTTGCAAAGCCTGCAGTGAACAGCACTGCACGACCCCACCACATATCGACCCCCTGAGTTAAAACTGGTTCAAACATTAACTGGGGCAGTTGGAAAATGTCTGAACATGATGGGCAGAGCACCATAAGGTGTACGCCTAGTGGGAAGCAGATTTGCCTTTGTTTCTAGGGTCTCACGCATACCAGCTGCCTGCATGCATATTTAGTTCTTTAAAAGCATTTTCCCACTGTCACTTAGTACAAAATCTGATTGTCAGAGTATTTTTCATTCTTTAAATAAACAGAGCATTAGGAGCAACAACTACCCTCTGCAACTGGAAACTTAAAATGACCAAATGCAGACTTTGGGGTCAGTGTTTGTCAGGTCACCAATGGAACAGCTTAAACTCTCATGTGCACCAGTCACCGTGCTGCACCCTGAGAGAAGTGATTTCTTTTTTTAAAGGGATGATTTCTGCAGGAAGTGTAGCTGGGTTGCTTTGTGCAGCCCCCATCCCTCCCTCATCCCCCGGCTGTGGTCACCATAGCAGGGCACAAAGGGAAAGTGCAGCACTTGCTGGGCACACAAGTCCCTGGAGCAGATCCTCACCTGTGCAGCAAGCTGCGCTTTGCACCTGAGATGAGCAGAGAAATATTTTCAGAAACATAAACAGTTTGTATGGAGAGCTACTATCCTGCACATCGCTTCGGTAGCTGCGTACAAACACGGGGCTCCCTGCCAGGAAACACCGTGCAGCTGAGGCAGCCTCTGCTCACAGCCTGGGGCTGAGGCCCTGAGGCTGCAGCACTGGCCATTGCCCCGAACAGATGGCAGAGCTTTTGCATTTCCCTTCAAGTCAGGCGTGAAGGAGAGCGCACACCTAACAAGAGATCCGCTACTGTTTATCTTACATGGGTGACTTCATTGTAGAAATAGCACCGAGGAGAGGTTTAAAACCTGCGCCTCAAAAGATCACTCTCTTAACAGCATTTGGGGAAAGAACAGAGCTCAGAAATAAAAGGGAG
Organism: Cygnus olor; assembly: GCF_009769625.2. Classification (NCBI taxonomy): domain Eukaryota; kingdom Metazoa; phylum Chordata; class Aves; order Anseriformes; family Anatidae; genus Cygnus; species Cygnus olor. The sequence continues at coordinate 20,140,448 of NC_049179.1, read as the reverse complement.
AAAAAATATAGATGTGCATATTCTCAAACTACTGTAATTTTACAAATTTAGGACCTATCCTTTTCCTTGTACATCAAAAGAGAAACTTTTTTGTGTCACTTTTTAAAAAAAGCAATATCCCGTGTAAGATCCTCATGCAGCACTTCAATTTCTTCTCCTTTGCTTATCACCAGATGCTGAGAGATTTGCTCAAAGTAAGGACAACAAGGAGCATTTTAAGCAACCAGTCCCAGATCTGCAGATACCGAACATACACGGAGATGCTCTCACCCCTGGGTCACCGCACCGCTCCTATCGTTATTTTTAACACTTCCTTCGGAGCGCAACAGGATGGATCTGGTGGAGGATGCTGATGGATGAAGCCGTGGGCAGGAGGGAAATACCTGCTGACAGCGCCTGGCCGCGTGCCAGCCTGCGGAGCAGGAACAGAGGGAGGACTAACAATGCGAGGAAGTTGTTGATAACTAACTCAACATTCACTAACGACATTCGCTTCCTTTATTTCCCACCTTTCGCTACCCAGGGCCTGATGCCTCCGCTGCACAAAGCCCGTTTCCGTGCAATATCAGGGCCACGGCATAACCCTTGCGGGGAAGGTTTCTGAGCTGCTTCTAGGGCTGCTCTTACTGCTGACCAAGAGATCTGTAGTTACTCCACTAATTAACAGTGAACTTGGGAGCAAAGATACCCCGAATAGATTGACGCAGGACAGCAAGAAGAAAAAGAAAGGAGAAAGCTGAAAGCCAGCACTCCTGGTAGAAACCCCAAAGGCCATTCCCAAAAGGGCCTGGGGCCAGCCAGCCTCTGGATGGCTTTGCTGCCTGCACATGTGGTGTCTGCATGGCTGTGGCTGCTGGAAGACCAGAAGTCTGACAGCCTGCAAGAGGGAAAGGAAAGGTGCTGCAGCAATGCACGAGAAAGTTCCCATTTCAAAGAAAAAGATATTTTAAGAAGGAATACATTCTAAAAGAAATAGACAAAGGTGCTTAAGGATTTGGCTTCTGTTTTTGCAGTAGGACGCCCCCATGTAACTTTTCCAGCGTTTTCACACCCACTCCCTCCAGTGACAACGTGGATAGATGAGGTCCCTCCCAAGTCACCCCGAGGTGCACCCAACACGCATGCAAGCAACACCCTGCCACAGCACGGCCATGTAAAGCTTCCCTGCTGGTTTCCCATCCCTGTACAACAACTGCATCACCCTGAGCCTCCGAAAAAGCTTTGGAGAACACACAGATGAAGTGATTGACACAGTGTACAGCTTACTGGCTCACACAAAGGTACAAGCATCTGTTATTTCAGCAGGATGGAGATTAAAGCCTCCCTCAAGGCTCTGTAACATCACAGTGCACGTGGACAGCGGTGCTGCTACTCAGGGAATGCCACAGGGATGCCGAGATCATTGCCGCGGGGTTAGTGACCCGCAAAGGCGCTGGCAAAGGGTTGAAACCTTCACGGTTCAGACCATGGCACTCTGCAGGTCTGACCCAGTTCTACTATTTCACGCGCTCACATCCTCTTTGCCATCCCAGGGGACTCGGAGGAACACAGACAACCCCTCAAATGTTCACCGAGCTCATCTGAAGAGCAGAGGTGTGCCAAAGACAACAATGGAAAGAATAGGAGAATCTGGAGAAATAGTATTTCAGGTATGATTCGCTTTTAGCTCGTACACATGTGCTGCAGGATATATAATTATGATATCAGCATAGTGCATAAAGCAACTCAAAACCTGCTTTTAACACTAAAAAGCAATGATTCAATTTCAAGTTAAGTCAGTGCAAGTGACGAGCACTGATTCACCCCACCCAAGGCTGCTGATTCATCAGGTGCTAACAGTAGTTCAGAAGCAAGAACAGCAGCTTATTAGCTGGCTTTCAAAGGAAAACTTCTGAGAGGAAAAAAGAGGAAAAAAATTCAAAAACCAAGGATTTCACTAGATTTTTGTAAAACCAAACTGTGGGGAGGGTGGAAATAGGAACATGCAGACATGGGCAGATGAGAGCTTCCAGCAGCTGTCTGGTGCATTCCCCCATCCTTTATTTTTAATGCAACCCATTCCTCCCCAGGTGTTTTCTGTGGCTGGAGCAAACTTGACAAACTTTCCTCAAGGAAACCCTCCTACATCATCCCAATCACCCAGAAATAGCTGGCAGCTCTACTTTATGAGGTTGAAAACACCGCTAAGGTTTAAATGAAGACATCCTTGGCTGGGTTATTCTCTATTTTGATTGAAAGAATACAGTCACCAACTACAGGGAAGTATAAAATACCATTTTTACAACAATGCAGGCTGCAGATGCCATCGCTATTGAAAGGTCTGATCAAGGAGATAAAACTGGAACTGCTGCTGCTTCACTCCCCTGGATTGCTGTGGAGGTGCCTGCTCCTGGAGCAGCCACAGCTTCAAAGCTCAGGTTGGAAGGAAAGCAGTTGTTATGGGCTTCATTCATCCAAAGACTTCTGAGGTCTTTCTGCCTGCTGGAAGACTTGGAACTGGCTTTTGCATATTTTGGATGACCTATTTATCCCAGAATTGGCAGGGCTGGGGAACCGTTTTCCTCACCAGGCAGGTCTGGGTCACGGGGAGTTGGTAGGAAGGAAGGAAGGAGGTGGAAACTTGGCGTAAATAACAGCCCTCACCCCTTCCAGCTCACTGCCTCATTGATCGTACCCGTTCCTTGGCCAGGAGGAGGTGGGACATCGGGCTTTGGTTTGGTTTTGAAAAAAGTAAATCCTTTTTTGAACTGAATTACATAGCCGGAGCCTCAGATCTCTCGCCAGAGGCATGTTCTCACTGTCAGTAACAGACTTTAAAAATAAATATCCCCCGTGTCTGCCAGCAATGGGTCTTCTCTAATTAACCAGACATTCTGACTGCCTTTGCTCAACGAAGCTGGGTCTCTGGTGCTGGGCTGTAGCTGCCTGTAGGGACTGCTCTGTGCTACACAGGGCTCAGCTGAATTCTGCTCCATCTCTCCCAAATTCAGCCCCTCCAAGAGCATTGCGCCAATTTGTGCAGGAGAGGGGTGGCGGGGTGAGGAGCTGCCATTAATACATTAATTGGGTGGAAATGAGGCAAGAAGGACACAGCCCCAAGGTCTGAATTCAGTCATGGTGAGAGCCTCAAGTCCCAAGAGACTCCAACATATATGGCACAGCATGCTGAGCATCTACAGCATCTCAGCGGCCTTTCCATGCACATGTGCCATAGGGTATCCCATGCTGTGTTATTCTTGTAACAGACCCTGAAGATTAGTTATTAGGAGCAATTAGGCTTCCCAGATTTCTCCACTCTAGGCATTTACTGGCCTGGGTGGATTTACTAAGGAGCACATGCAGCACAGTGAGGAGCTGTGGTCATGCTGGATCACACCCAACCCACACACCTCTCACCTCATCCCCCAGAGCAGCCCCAACAGGAGCACAGGGAAAACACCAGGAATTACCAGCATTACCAGCAAAGAGCTCAGGAAAGCTCCCTGACCCCCTGGTGAGCCCACCAGGGACCACACGGCACCAAGTCACATCCCTGCCTTGCATCCCCCAAGCCTTTTGTCCTGCCTTGACACTGCAGGAGAGTCCCCACACATTGCCACATCACATCAAGTCTGCTCGGCCGAAAAAACCTGCCCATCCCACAGCATCCCACTGCCCAGCTGCCTCAATTTTGACATGATCCATGAAAATCTGGGAAACAGAGGAGAAGCTTCTCATGACAGGTTCTTTCTTTGACTTTTTTTCCTTTAGTTTTGCTCCAAGTCATTTTCCATTTGTGCCTCCAGAAGAGCATCCCTTGAGGGGATGGCAGTGCGCAAAGAGGGAAGCCTTACCTCCACTTTATGCCTGGGTCAAGCACGACACCAGCAGCTGGAGACAATTCAGTCTTTGCACCCTTGTTCCCAGCCTCACTTTTGCTCCAACAGCCAGAACCCTCGGAGAAGAGAGCTCTGCAGCAAATGCATTTCTTCTGATTTTGCTCCTTTAGTTTTACCTGCCTTATTTTTCCCCCTTAAGCTATCTCATTCACATTAAGAAATTGGTTGGTGCTAACTAGTGAGCTGTACCAGAGATAAGATGGGTCCTTGTACAAAAGATGGTGCTGACTTGCTGCTGCTCTTCATCTTTACCTCAACATGGGATCCAAACGCTAAAACACACCCTCTTCTCTTGCACTACTGAATTCTCCATGCCTAAACCGCTTGGAAATAGCCACAAAACACAATTCTGTCTTTAAACATTATTGCATTTGTTTTGCCTCCAATTCTGGCCCTTTCCCAGATCTTTGCTGCCCAGAGCTGAAGCTTCAGCACAGCAGCGTTGTGTGCTCCTGCCACCAGAACAGGCACAAGGGGTGAGCAGAGCTGCTGGAGGACAGAGCTTGGAGCCCCGAGGCACTGCAGCCCCCTCCCCACTGCTCCTGCCCCCACTCATGCTATTTTTACATTCCTATTTAATATGCCTTTTCCCCCCACTAGTTACACTTGAGACCTTCAAGGCACCAGCTTTGGAAAGAACAGTGCATTTTCCTAGGTGATGAGAAGTTCAGCTTCCTCCACTGGTGAGCTTCCCCAAGTGCCAGAGGGGGATGAATGCTGCTTGGTCTCCGAAACACACACGAGGAAGCCAGCAAGAAAGAGACAAAGCTGCTGCAGCCCTCAGAATAGAGCGAAATTATAATCCCAGAGATAAAGAGGCTTTATTCCAGCCATCAGTCAATCTGCCTCCACTCCACGCCTGCCCCCCTGAGAATATTTTTAAAGGCTGCAGACTTGTAGGTGATGATATTTTATTACATCTCAAAATGAAAAAAAAAACAGAGGAATGCAGTTTCATTTGCAGTTTCCTGAAACCTGAGCAGTAAGTTTATGAAAACCTTGGGTCATGTTTGGAGTTAAGAAACAGAATGAGAAATCGCTCTCCTTTTCCTCTTTCTGTTTGCTGAGCAGCACCACCAATCCCACAGTGTTCCCACTGCCTTTTTTTTTTCCAGAAGCATCGTGGTTCCAAAAGCCTTTCTCCATTGGCTTGGACATAAATCAGCAAGCGAGGGTTTGAACAAGATCCTTCTTGTAGTTCACACACCCTCGTATAAAAAACAAAGGATTAAGAAAGCAATTCGATCCCCGCTTCCTACGTCCGAATTGTCTGGAAACTGTCGTTACTTAAGCTTAAAAGAAAAAAAACAAAGCATGAATGTCAAAAAGATGTTTTCCCTAAAACGTAGATGACATTGTAAGCGATCATGGGAGCCAGCCTGGGCTGTTCTGCTGTGTTTTCCTCTCCCAGGATGCTTACTCCATGGTTCTCTAATGGCACATGGCAAAGCTCTTTGGACACAAGCACACCTGCTCCTGGCTTGGCATGCACCACAGATGGGCTGCACCAGTAAGAAGAGCAAGGTGCAAAGGGCTGCTGCTGCTAAAATTTGGCGATTACAACTCTGATCACCGCTGATGGTGGGCACAGAGGGTCTGAGAGCAAAGCTGGGCTTGGGAAGCTTCCCAGGAGCAGGGATTAGGGGAGGCAGCCCACCACTAACACCCAAAGGGAAGCCAAGCCCCACATGCCCTATCCCTTTGCCAATGTTCCTGAGCTTTTGGACATCACCCGCCCAGCCATCCCTGTCCATTTTAGCTCCCAGATATAATTACGTGCCACGCAGCCTCGAGCCTCAAGTTATCTCAGGGCAGACGCACAGCAGCCACGAGGCACCATCTGCACCTCCAAACATCTCCCCCAAGTCCCTACAATAACCCATCAGCACACACCACGCTATTCCCACAGCCACATACACCACAAAGCAAAGATCCAGAGCCCAGCAGGACTCTGTCCCCACTGCACCTCCCAGCTGCTGGCAACGCTATGCTGTCAAGCATGAAAAAGAGCATAGAAAGGCCATATGGCCTCCTCCATCTCTCCTTCCACTAGCAGCAGCACAAAGGAGAAAGCAAGTTGGAAATCAGGGCAGGTTATTGCACAAGGAGGCTGGAATAAGTTTGCAAAAGCAGCTTTATCCTAGTATTTCCCAATTTTAAGAGCTGAACTTTGCATCCTTCACATTCTTTTTAACATAGCTTTTTCTAGCGCAGTTTTGAAGCAAAGACATTGGAGATGGCACAGGATTGGGGCCAGAGGCTGTCTGAGCACTGGGGTGAGGGGCCTGAGAGATTTTGTTCTGGGGAGGAATGTCACACTTCTCCTTCAGGCCAGGGGCACAGAGCGATCTGGCCAAGAAGACAGAACTGCTCAGGAAAATTCATTTACCATTTCGTATTGCTGGTAAGCCTTAAAGGCCAGATCCCCAGCAGCTGTGGTTTCCAGTGAATTGATCCAGCCCAGCCCCAACACCATCGTGGTCAGAAAAGTTAGGGGGGAGAGGGATTTTAGTTTCCCTAAGTCCCATGGCAGTCTTGCACCAGATCCCAGCCAGCCTATCCCAGCTCACAGCACAGGGCTGGGTGCCTTTGCATTTTTTTTTCCTCATTTCTCCACATATTCATGATAGCTTTGCACAGAGCTAACAGACATTGAGGACTCATGTTCACTCAGCCCACAGCTTATCCTTGTGTTTTCAAAAAAAAAGTCTGAAAAAAACTCAAAAACCATTCTAGGAAGACAGTGCTAGGAGAGCTCTGTGCCACGGCTGTCTAGTCCAAAAGGTTTAATGATCCTTTTTAAGAAAAAGGTATTTTCACCTCCTTTCCTCACAGGAAAGCGCATCAGCCTGGCTGCAGAGCCAGCCCCTCAGCACAGATCCCACCTGCCTGGGCTCACCATCGCCTTCCAGCTTCTCCAGGTGACATCCAAATTCTTCCCACTCTGCCACCAGAACCCAACACCGTGCTCGGGTTTCTGAAGGAATCAGTTCTAAGTAAGCCAGTCCAAGCTCAGCTGAAGAGATGGATGCCAGAGGAGCTGTGAAGGCAGAGCTAAGCCAAGCTGGACAATCACACTGCCACTTCCTTCACAGGGAAGCCAGACCAGGTCTCACCACACCTCCAGCAGCTCCCTGTGCCAAGCCTTGCCTGCCCAAACAGCCCCAGCAGCTGCACAGGTGCATCAGAAGAGTTGGGAAGCTCCATGAAGGCCATGTGCTCCACTACCTGATAAGAGATTTCAGCAATATCCACTTTTTTTTTCTTCCAGTGTGGGACCCAAAAATGCTACGATGGGCACCTCTTCTTCCCTGAGGGTGAAAGTCTCCAGCTGGTTTCAAAGCAGGACCAGCCAAACACAGATATTCATGCAAAAAAATCAGCATCCATTCCTCTTGAAGTCCACTTTTCCCCCCATTATCCCCCCCCAAATCTCCTACCCACCAATGTAATGAACTTCAGAGGCAGAAACCCCAGAAACACTTCCCTTCTCCTCTCCCCGAGGGAAGCATTACTCCTTGGCCATCTTAGCTCCTAGAGATTTTAGAGATTTTCCAAGCTTTTGGCCCTGTAGGGTTGGAAGGGAGCTCAACCAGGCATGCAGCATGCCTTGGACCGCAGCTTTCAGATGGACCACAGCTGCCCCTAGGAAATTAAGCGAAAAGCGACCTCTCAAGTAAGAAGTGTTTCTGACATTACAATAGATTTTGCTTTTAATTTGTTTTTCATCCCAGATTATTAGTTGCTAGAAGTTTTGAACAGGTCCAACCAGCTTTCACTGCATACCTCAACTGAAACCAGCTCTAAACGCGAATAGCGATTATGCAGCGAGGGCAGAGGAGATCATTAAAATAAATTACTTGGATTCTGAAGCCTATAAACTGTCCTCCTCTGCAATTAAAGTAATTTCATATTTCAGTTCACTTTGTCACCTTGTCTACCTTTCCCCAAGTAGTAAATTAAACCCAGAAACATATATTAAACGCCTGTGAAGTTCTCTCTAATAAATGGGACTGGAGCATTGGCAGGAGGAGCAGACACAACACAAGTCATGCTCTCCAGGCTGCAAACCTCCTTGGTTCAAGCAACTTGCACAAGTGCAGCAGTGAGCTGGGGTGCTGATGAAGTCCTTCATCTTCACACTCACTCCTGCAGCTTAGGGGCTAAGGAAATTATTCCTTATTTTACACTGAAATAAAACAGTTTTTTGTTTTGGGGCCAGAGTATGATGAAATTCAATAGAAAGAAATCCCATCAAACTTCACTATGCATTTGATTTTATATTTATAGCACATTAAAAATGTCTCTGCACCACACAGACACCATGCTGGAGCATCACCTAGGCTGCTGCACTGCCTTGATCACCCACCTGAGCAGCTCTTACCAATGATCAATGTGGGAACCACTCCATGTGCACACTGTGGACACCTCTCACTACCCAGCCCATCATTCTGGCCAGGGCTTGGGGACCTTCAACACAGTGAGAGGTGTTTGGATGCACACCAGAACCAGTGGCAGATGCTTGCACTGGTTACATGAAGCCCAAGAGGGGGATTTGAAAGTGGTAATGGGTTCTGTGGAGCCCTGCAACACTGAGTAAAATCACGTTCCTCATTCCCACTAGTGACCTGCCTTCAGCCATGCAAGGGGCAGAAGCAGGATGACCCAGGTTGGCCACTGCTCACCCTGTTAGATGGGTTCTGGTGCTCCTACAGAGTCTTCATGGCTCGGAGGGGAAGCGGAGCCATCAGTCCTCGCCTGACCACCCAGTGGAAACCCAGAGTAAACATTTGACATCCACTAGATCAGCTCATTCATCCCACAACAACACATCCCTTATTGCCCACTAGACAAGCCCCCTGTGTTTCCTTCTCCTGACCTCCCCACTGAGGCCACGGTCCCCTCTGGTGCCACGGCGCCCCGGGGCCACATTCCTCCCGTGCTGTGCCATGCTGGCACGTTGTACGGCGAGACACATCAGCCTGGCCATCATCACGAGGCCAAAGCATCCGACCCCACATCCCCGCTGTCGCCAGACCCAGCCCCGCCGCCGCCAGCTCGCGTGGGCAGCGGCCAGAGCAGTGCCGACCCCCCCGGCAGCCCCGGGAAAGCAGCACCCACAGGCCTGAATACAATTAGCGTCCCCGGGCTGGCAGCACATCCATGGCATTTATTGTTCGAGGGCACAAGAGCCCTTTAGGGAGAAAAGTTTCATCAAGTGCCTTCGCAGAGAGATTAGACCGCTTCCCTTCGGCGCTATTATGCTCCGAGATAAAACTGGCGACAGCGGCTGAGGGAGCATCTGACACCGCCTTTGTGCATGCCAGGGCTGCCTCTGTTCCAGCTGTCCCCAGTGGGGAAAGCGACCCCGGGAGTTACAAAAAGGGACATTTTCCACATCCCGCCTGCCTCCCACAGCTGTCCCTGAGCAGTCAAGCCTGAGGCTGTGGGAGGCAGCAGCGATACTCCCAGGGCTCAGCCTTCAGCCAGCGCACCCCGTTTTGGAAAGCCATCCCCAGGAGCATGGGAGGATGCTGCAGGGACAACGCTGTGTCCTGTCCCTGTGGACAAAGGGACACCAGCATCCCCAGGCCTAGAGATGGGCTTCCCTTACCCAACCCCATCACTTCCAGCACCCTCATCTCAGGGCATTCACTACAGCCCACCCACCTCCTCAGCACCCTTCGGGAATGCACCAAGGCAGAGCACCGCTGGGTGGGATGCGCACCTCGATCTAGTGATTTAAGGCAATGGAGCTGGGCAGCTCCAGCTCTGCACATCAAAACATTTTATTGAGCTTCGCCACTAGTGTGGTACTGACTTGGGAACAGTCACTTCACCTGTTTCTGCTCTGTAAAATGAGCATATGCTGACCTCCTTCATCAAGATCTACTGTGAATTCCCACTTGAGACCTATTTTTTGGCTACACACCAAGTGACGCTGCACTTTGCACATGCTTATAAGAAAAGCACACTTCTCAGGGCCACCTACCCCACAATGTGAGTTCAACTCCAAGCCCCTGCAGTGACCACAGAGCCCGGGGGAAGCAAGATGGGACCAAGAGCAACTCCTGGAGAGCGGAGACCTGCCAGGAGGCACCGCACAGGCAGCTCCGGGCTGCCAGCACCGTGCAAGATCTGTCTTGCTGCCACCCACCCCACGTGTAATTTTCTCTTTTCATGGTTTTGAGATGAAAAGCAATTACAGTCTCATCATATTCACGGATTCGCAGGGCAAAATGAACAGATACATCAGAGGCAGGGTGACGATTACACAGAAAGCAACCCCAGCTCCCCCAGGCAGGAATCCCGCTCACACAGCATGGCACTGGCGCGGAGTTTGGGACAAAAGCGCTACACAAAGTCCTCCTGCCCCACTTGACTCACAGCCCTGACTGCTGATACAGTCTCAAACGCAGTAATTATTGCCGGCTTTGAAGCCCGAGGTGTGCAGAGTGCACTTTCCACACCTCTTTCACCCCAACGCCACTTACCTCATCCCCGCGTACCTGCTCCTGCAGAGCCCTTTGTAGTGCTGCCAGGGCAGCTCATTACCGCTCTCCAGGCAGCTTCTGCTGGAAGAAGAGACAGGGAACTTGATGCATTCTCCTCTGCTAAATGAGGAAGGTTGTCCCAAATTACAGCTCGCATCTCCATGAGAAAGCCTGTTTTATTATTATTTTGACCCACTTGATGAGGGAAAATTAAGGGATTAAGTTCCCAAGTGGCTGGCTGTTGCATGCACCTCCCCACACCCAGCCTTGGCTGGTCCCTGACCTGGGACCACCTCATCTGATGGACCCACCCCCCACCTTGCCCTCTCTCATCCCAACAATTTGCACACTTCAGTAGTGCAACCCAAAGCCAAATCCAACAAAAAAGTCCCTTGCTGGAGATGAAGGCTTCTTGTTTTACAGGAGTTCTGTAAAATCAAGGTGGGCCTTCCTGATGTGAGCTACTAAATTTTGGATTCCCCTCTGCTTCCCCAGTGACATCCCTGAGGCAATAACAAGAGGTAAACTCAGAAGAGATAACATCAGAAAGCCCAAATAACTCCGACCTGGTGATGCAGAAGAGGAAAGCATGTTTGCCATGAAAATGCACAGAAGAGATCATAAAGATGGCCCTGACCGAGCAGAACTGAGCCGATAACAAATGCAAGCTCTGCAAAAACTGATTTACATCAGCTGATGCCCACCTCACTCTGCTCACACCCACCCCACACACACAGGGTGACCCTCGAAGGCAAGGGTCAGCAAAAGATAAGCAAACCCATGAGAGCTGACATTTAAAGTGATCATCTGGACCCAGCATTAGCAGCCATGCTGTCAGGGTAATGAGCCAAATTACCTGAACCACTGCATCTAGCAGTGCTTGACCCTAAGTTTTGTAGTCCTCACTGATGTTTAAGTGCCTTTTTTTTTTTTTAAATAAGTCTCCTACTACTCCAAACAGCAAGCACACATTCATTCAGAGCCACATCAAGAAGAAAAATGCTTTCAGGCTCAGTCTTGTGTAACATTTCAGAGATGGCACTCAGCTACCAGAAGACATCTTTGCTTGCTGAGCCCAGCACCATCTGAAGTCAGCTCCTGTCCCTGCAGCTCCACATCAACTGAAAAAGCCTTTGGGTGTCTATCGATACAATTTCAGCCTCAATTACAGGGCACTATTAAGTAACACTATTGTTCCCTGAAAAAGCCTGTTGAGTTATTTATTAGGAAAGGATTTTGCAGATAGAGCCGAACTGCCAAACCTTTGATAAACCGAAACCTCACTTTTCCTCTGATCTCAATTAAACAGACTTTTTTTTCCTTAATGCTTTGAAATCTGAAGTCGAAGCAGTTGTCACTAAGTGATGATGACACAGGGCTATTTTCCTGCCACTCAGGAAAACTGAAGTTTTGCTAATTTTCACAGTGAAAAATAATCTGGCCAAAGCAATAAGGCTAGCAACTTCTTTGTGGCCACAGCACTCAGATCTCTTTCCATCAGGGCACTGTAGAAAGCACAATGCATCATCCCTACTTTGAGCTGGAGAGCACAGAAATGAACCACAGGCACTGCTTGAGTCTGTTTCCCAGCAGGACAACCTGTTTAAGGCTGCATGTCCTGATGAAATAAGTGACAATTCAACTTCCAGACCATCGCATTCTTAAACACTTAATTATCATGTTCTTCCCATCATTACAGAAATCTCTTCCATTCGGTGCTAGCTAGGATGGTTGCTACACCTCCGAATGACACGGAGCTGACACTTGTGATTGATCTAGTCAGCATCCTGTGATGAATCCTCAAGTAACTGTCAGGAAGACAAGCATTAATAGATGGATTTCCCTTCCTACTCCTCACTAGCAGGACAGTATCAACCCTGATGGGCTTTCTCTGTTTCCATACAAAAAGGTGCTTTTCACTGCCAACAGCTAATTCCTAAGCAAATTCTTTTCAAATGTTAATTACAGTAGAACATGGTTGAATTTTACTGACCCCATCAAATTTGACAGGCAACTTCTCATCTTACCCAGAGCCACTTATAAGAAAAATAAAGTTGAATATAACTCCAGGCTAAAATATTTGTTAGTCTAAAAACCTGCAAGCTTCAACCATAACCTTGCAATTTCCCTTGTATGTATTTACACTGATAACAGGTTCAGGACAGTAATTACTGGGCTTGTAAATACAAGCAAACATCAAGTCCCAGGGCCAAAGGCCAAAACAAAAGTGTGTCTGATGTTCAGGAAGGCTGGTAACTTATTGTTACTTGGTGACACACACAGACAAAAGGGATTTTACTCCTAGATCAAGGCGAAGTGCAAGACAAGAAGTTGCTTGAGGATCAGGCTCTCCAGACGCCTGCCCATTTATTGCCACCATCCCACCAGGCTGTGAAGACTCAGTATGGCAAATCCTGCAGGTAATAGGGCTGAAGTGCTTGGGAAACACATCCTGGGTGTAAACCAGGTTGGCCTGCAAGGATTCATAAGATCATACTGTGAAGGAGGATTGCAGAAAAGGAGAAAAGGCGAAGAGCTCAGTGCCACTAACACTAGTGGGGCAGAGTATTTCCAGATGTGAATGAATCCATATAGGAATGAGACACCAAGACAATCATTTCCATTTGGAAGAGGTGACCTAGGGACACAGCAGATCCTCCCTTCTGCAGGAATTTGCAGTCTGCAGCCAGAAGGTACAGCCCCTACGTAACTGGGGACATCTGTAACCTACACCACAACACAACCAGAAATGCCAACCTTCACCCAGCATCTTTAAAAAAATTAAAGAATTATGATGAATGACAAACCATCCCTGAAATCAGGGTTCAGAGCAAGCTGCTGCTCTGGGCACAGGGAGAGGACACTGCTGGGCTTTGGTCCCAGACCTGTGGCACACAGATGGGTGCTTTTTTCATCCCTGCTGTCAAAAGGTAATGTCACATTGCTTTTTGACACTGCAGCCTTTCCATATGAATACATCTGGGTTTAAACACTGCTGAAATGTTATGTAAACAGCTTCCAAGAGAAACAGCATGTTTTCACTGTTGATTATATCTGAGCTGCTTGTACACATGAGCAAGTTCCTAAGAACTGCATGGATTTGCATCCTGAAATAACCCAAATTTTCCCTGTCAACCCCACTAGCCCCAGACAAGCTACTCCAGGGATGACTTTGCTCCAAGAACAAACATTTCAGAGGGAACATTTCACAGCGAGGCATCACACAAAGCCACTAGTAAGAGTTCTCCAAAAGCACCTGCACAGAGCTTCTCAACCCAGACAAAGCAAAGAGCATTTCTGCCAGCGCTGTGCTGGACCCCAGCTATGGGCACACACTGGTATTTTAAATTCACCCCATATCAGAAAACAGCAGAACCATCATCATGTAGATACCCTTGGCTGTGGTTTTGCAGCTGGAGAGTCTCCTTGCAAATTATGCACGGTCACCAGCACAACACCCGCACGCCAACTTCCAGAACTCCTTTGAATGAGAAACCATCACTGTTGAAGTTCTGTGACAGACACAGCACAAGCCCAGACCTGCCAGCAAGCTCACAGGAAAGCATAAACATGGGGAAAATGTGTGCAGTTACCCAAAGCCTGTGGTCAGCAGGATGGTTTCAGCAGGGAAACTTCACCACACTGCCGAGGGACTGGCTCCAGAGTGTTTATGCATCTGCTAAATAAAGTCCTGCCATACCAAAACCATCTGAAAGGGTAGCTTTGACTCAAATTTCTGATTAATTTTAACTTTGGCCACACATCTCCAAGTGCCTCTGCTTTCTCACAGCAAGACAAAAGGGGTCAAATTGAAACCCAGCGCTTTGTATTTGTGCACCCCTCCATGAATATCTGTGGTGATGGGGAGACCTCGGCAGGCTGAGCTTCAGCAGCCAGAGCCAGGAGCTCCCACCTTATCGGGGTGCACATCAGGGGGCCCTCCAGAATGGGGAAACACAAATAAAACCACATCTTTCTCACCTCGATACTACCATTGCAGCGCATGCACCCCAGCTTTAATACTTATATGCTAAAACAGAGCCAAGTGGTTCTCCATCTGGGTCATCAGCAGATACTAATTCACATTTCCCATGGGAAACCCAGTCTCCTAAGCCCACGCTGGGTTTCCACACCATCCAAGGGCTGGATTCTCACTTTACCATGCACCCTGACCACCTCTGCTTAGCTGCACAGCCCTGCAGTGGTTCCACAGCTACGAAGCAGAGAGTTATGCTTACCAGATGCTCTTAGATAACACCTGGGCTCATTACAACTAATACTTTTATCTTGCATGAGTTCACCAAAAAAAATCATACGAGACCCTGTAAAACATGTTGGCTGCCTAATTTATAAAGACACACTAGACTTTAAAAATACCTGTGGGGGTAAGTGAAGTTGTGAACAACTGCTGTCAGCATACTGGGATTTCAACCTGGGCCACAAAAGCCAAGACACTGCAGTTTTAGCCTGATTTGTGTCTGCTGAGCAGTCACTTCATTTCAGCTCAGATTGGGCCAGCTTGCATTGATTTTTGAAACAGCATTTTCTGATGAAGTTCCTTTTTGTCACCCAGATCCCAACGTGAATCCTGAGCTGCAGAATCACCCTCGAAACAAGTGCAAATGTCCCTGTCTATGCCCTCATGGGGAGGACAGGTCCTCTAATCCATGACAAATGCATAATTGAAGAGATTCAACTAAACTTCCACCACCAAAAAACACACAGTACAGCTTGTCCTGCATATTTACAAGGTATGTGGCATCCTCCAAGCAAGGAGCTCCGGAGCAAAGGTGAAGCACAACATCCCCTAAGGACCAGGCAGGTTCCCTGCCCTGGGCCACGCAGCACCCTCACCACACACAGGACACCGGCATATCCCTGCCCAGGGGGACAGCAGCTTTGCAGGGATCCTTTCGCAAACCATAACCAATGTCTGTTCCAAGCATAAATCATCCCTCCTGATCCCTTGAGGGGGCAGCTCTGGAGCAGGTCACGCACAGCAGCTTTTCGAGCATCCTTCCCTGCTTCTCACCACAGGCGAGCTCAGCCCCATCCTCTGCCTTTCCAGCTGAGCCTGCCAAAGCCTGCATTAGAAATTAAAGCTATTTTTTGCATAATGAGGCAAACTTCTCAGTAGAAGCAGCACGCCTCCCCCTTCGTGTGTCAGCCTCTGAGAGGAAATTGCAATAGGGAGCACAGAAGGTCAAAACCACAGCTAAGCTTGGGCCAGATAAGCAATCTCTCAAGCTCAGCTTTGAAAGCCCTTGTGAAACAGGAATGCTTTCCAGCCTCTAATCTGTCCCTATTTACCTAGTGAGCTCAGCTGCCGCATCCTGTTTGTAAAGAAAAGGAGCAGAGGGTTTCCAGACCAGCACTGCCACAACTCAGGAGATGTTTTAGGGTGCTGCTCCCCAAGTTCCCATGCCTGGGTGCCCCAGAGCTGCTTCACATGGCAGGATTGCAACTGCTTTTCACCATGACAGCATTAATATGGAGCCTGATTATCCTGTTACCTTCTGTCTCCCCCCACTTTTTTTTAAAATGTATCTTAAGCCTCATTTTGCAATCCAGCACCACTTCAGGCCCCTGTGCTATCCAAGGGTTAAGATATTGGCTGCTCTCACACCTGGCAAAGGTAAGAGCAGCCCAGCTCTTTGTTCATTAGCACTGTTTTCCTCTGCATTTCCCCAGAGTAATGCCTGAATGGAAGTCACTCCAAGGCTGGGCCTCTAAAAGCCTTGTATGATGCTTTAAAATAGTACAACATTGCAAGTGTAGAAGCAGCTGGTTTTAGATACAATTAAAATAGACTAGTTTCCACATAGGGCCATATTAAGTGAAGCAAGGTTTGAGTACGATGATGCACCTTGCAGAAAGCCACATACAAAAAAAAACAAAGCAAAGAGCACACACTCCAGAAAACAAGTTGCAAAGCCTCCCCATCAAACTGAACGGAGAATGGAGAAGAAGGGAGAAGGGCAGCGGGGCTGCAGGGCAGCCGGGGTGCACCAAGGGGATGGGCGCACTTCACCCTTTGTCCTGACCCCACAGCCTGGGAGCCTGGTGCTGGCTGAAGGAGGCAGCTCTGCTCCCTCCGTGCTTTCAGAGCGAATGCCTGCCGGGAGAACAAGCCCAACTCGTCCCGTGACATTTTTCTGTTGGGAGCGCCTCTGGAAAAGCCCCGCACAGGTCCCTGGCACCGCAAGCTCCAGCCCCATTGAGCAGGCTTCTCTCCATCCCCATCCCTTCTCCTTGCTGAGGAGCTCCTGCTGGTGATGGGCAGCCACCCACAGCTGATGTGCTTGCTGTGGTGACACCCAAAATGGGCCCAGGGTGAGCAGGGCAGCTCTGTCCCCTCCAGGCCTGCAGCCCCTGGTCTCCAGCACCTCAGCCACCTCACCAGTCAGCACAGCCCAGTTGAGGACATGGGAACGGGCCCAGATGCTCCAAGGTCAGGGTGCTTTGCTGTGCCCCGTGCTCAGACTCAGACTGACATCTGGCAGAATTACTGCCCCATAGGCCATTAAAGACACACGGACCAACAGACTGCCCCTCCAAGAGCCACACACAGCTGCCCACTTCTCAAGGCAGAGACCGAGACCCACGGGACAACAAGGAATTATCGCTTCTGCAGCTAACCCAGCTGGCCAGAGCTTTTCCTCGTCCTCCCCATGCCCAGGACATAGGTTTGGGGATTATCCCACCCAGCCACATCCTAGGTCTCCCCCAGCTGGAGCTGGCTGCACCTATCAGTACAGCAGCACCAGCAAACCTATGGTTATTTTTATATTTTATATATATTTATATATATATATATATATAAAACATATTTTAGGCAGTGGCAGAGCAAACTAGCATTGCTTGAATTTGCCCTGCACCAAAGCTTGTTGTGAAGCCAGTAAATAAAAGTAAACTCCACCTAGAGAAACAAAAGGACTGTCTCAGCAACAGCAATGCCCCTTGTATACATGTCCCTGCTGGGAATAACCCTGGAGTGAGGCCCAAGACCCCCAGTTCTTCAGACAAAACCCATTCAGACAGCTGTTTGCTTGACGGGGTGTTTTGCACTTGGTTCCTCAGTCATTTCTGCAAGTTGTATCAGCACAAAGCACCTTTGGTAGGTGTGCACCACGGGAGCAGCACCCCCAGGGAGCTGGAACAGCCCCAGACTTCTCCTTGGAGCTTGGAGCAGACTCGCCCCCAGCCCAGCCTTATCTCAAAAAGCATCCCTAAAGGAGCAAAAGGCTCTCAAGGGATTCTCAAGATAAAATTAAGGGAGACATTTGTTGGGAAAAAAAAGAAATATTAAGTGAATTGACTTCATTAGAGACTGTGCCACAGCTTGAGCCATCCAGACCCCGTGCCTGCAGCACAGCTGCTGGTTCACACGAGCAGAAGCCAACCTTGGGCTGACAACAAGCCTGATAATCCACCCCCCCGCCCCCAAATAGCCTGATAACCAGCCCAATAACCCCCCCGATAGCCTGATAACCAGCCCCAGCATGTGGGCATGTACAGGGAGGCACACGATCAATATTGCCAGTGCCTGATGCTCATCATACTGCAGGTGCTCATTGTACTGCACATCTTGGGGCTATCCCAAGGCAGGCTCTCCTATACTGGGTATATATTTACACCCAGGAAGGAGAGAAACCCAGCAAAGCCACACGTAACAATTATTTTTGGAGCTAAAGACAGCGTGGGCAGTGTCACAAGGAGACGCAGGGCGTTAGCGCTGGCTCCGCCACCAGCCTGACCATGGCAAGGCATCTGCTGTGCACCAGAGAAGAGCTGCAGTATTTCCCAGTCCCTACGGGCACAGGGAAAGCCAGCTAACTGATCTTATGAAATCTCCTAATTAATGTTTGTAAAGATCCGGAGATGAGAGCAGCTATGTAATTACTCTCCAGCACGCCCCATTCCTTATCGGGGACTTGTAACCTGGCAGCTCAGACAGACGCCTGGGTCTGATCCTGCCCTTTTCCAGTCCCATTTAGCAGCGGCCAGACAGCCGTGCAGGACATAGCTCACACAAGCCCTTGGAGGACAAGGTGGGCTTCCAGAGTCCAGCCTAGACTTGCACATTCCTTTTATTCCCAGCCATGACCAATGTGTCATGGATCAAGAGCAATTCCACAGAGGTGACTGTGGTGGCATCCCTGCCACCACGGGAAGCGATGGACAGTGGGCAGGATGCAGGCAGGACCCCACATGGCACACACCATGCAGGGGCAGCAAGGGTAATCTTGGGAGAAGGTGGTTTCTTAGTTGCCAATTAGTGTTTTTTTTTTGCACATTACCCTGAATACCTCTCCCATTGCTTTTGGAAAGGTGGCAGCATCAGATTTTCCAGCAGGAAAAGTCTCCTGCGTAACAAACGTTTTATTTCAGCAGTGTGCTAAATAAGTGCAAAGGGTCACGGGAGCTTTCGGATGACATCAGCCCCTTTACTATTAATCCCGTGTTGAATATTATCCAGGAGAGAGTAATTTTTAATGGGGCCCTGGCTTGTCTTGTTTAAACTTGCACATACCTGAGCTACTTTTAGGCATAAACCCACAGAAAAGAAAATAATGCGACTTGGCTTTAGTGCAAGCAAGAGAAGTGCTAATTCCACCTTCTTTTATCTCTGCGTTTACTCAGTAGTACAGCGTAAATACAAGAAAATGGAGATTGTTACATTAAGGCACACCTAATAATACTACACCATTCTTAATACCAATTAACTCTGGGGCCTTTCAACATTGCAATCACTCAGAGCACACTCCAGATAGTACAGCTGATAGGGCAAGTGAAAAAAATAAAAAGCAGTGTGATCAGCACTTGTGGGTAAGGCTGAGCCTCAGCAAGGGGAAGGGGAGCGATTATCACAGCAGCACACAGCACCTTTGTGCTGCGGGTCTCCGGGTGCTTTACCAGCAGCCAAACGAGCTCAAGCACCCCAGTGCCCTCATTAAATATTACACTTTGTATTTGCAATGCACAAGACCTGAGCAGGGAGAGGAAAAAAATCAGCAGCCCCATTTTGGTGCTAAGCTCAGGGCTTATCCCAGCTTTACCAATAAATGCAGGCACAAGGAAAGGCAGCAGCTGGGTCAGGCTTGCTCAGAGAGCAGGGGTGAGGAGGGACATCCTGCCCCTGCGAGGCTCAAAGCTGGCTTTCCTCATGCTCCACCTGAGCAGGCACTGCTGGAGGTGCTGTTTGTGTGAGCAAAGGGCCAAACTGGAACCATTAAATGGGATCTCTCTCACTGGGATGCAATTACACAGGTTTTCCTCCTATTTATTATTTGTAACATGCAGATAAAACTGATGGTGCCCCCAAAAAACCTACAAAACCTTTAAGTTACATTAGTCGAGACTTACAAAGGGTGTTTTTTGACAGCCACCTCTCCCCTAGAAATAGCAAGGTCTCCAACAAGACTTGGTGCCCTGGTTCTCTCAATGCAGAGATGCCGCTGTGAAGTTTGGCAGCTGGACACCCACCCACCGCTGGTGGAGAGGAGACAGGTCCACGTGGTCCAGCACACTCCTGCTCCCAAAGAGCTGTGAGATGCCCAAAGCTGACCAAGGTATGGCCAAGCAGCAGGCCGCAGGAGCCCGAGCAGCACCGCGTGGAAGGAAGCAGCAGAGAGCTTTGCATTTTTGTGCTCTAAACTAAGTCACCAGGTTGGGTTATTTCTGAGATGGAAGGTATGATCTTCCTTTCTAAAAATATGCATGGAAAGCTGCCAGGGGGAACGCAGGCCTCCAAAACCAACAGGCAACTCTGCTTTTAGGAGAGGAGAAGCCCTCAGAGTCCTCTGAGCTCTTTGAAAGTTTTTTTTTTTTTTTTTAAATGTCAGGGATGGGAGTCTTGGTGGGCTCTGCAGGTCACAGAGCCTGTGCTTCTGATGCAAACTAAAAAAAAAAAATCAGAGCTTTCAGAGCAGAGAGGACAAGTGTAAGCAGAGCAGCCCTGCAGATCAAACAAGCCACAGCACTCGATCCACCAGCTCCCTGTTCATGTGAGCAGGACACTGCCCCAAGGGGAAAGTGAGCACGGAGCTGGTGACGCTCCCCGCACATTTGGATCGCTCTCACATCCGACTGGATTCACTCAGCTTGTTTTAAACCTGTTCAGGGCAAGACCACAACATTTTATATTGTCACCAGGTACCCAAGGGCACAGGACCTGTCAGGCAGGCACTCCAGACAGCGACAAAGCCCACCAGGGTTTCGCTGGAGGAGGTTGGGACAGGACACATTGGGACACAGGCACCCACAGCACACTGCCCACATCCCAGGTCCCACCATACGAGGGATAAGGCAGCACCATGGACATCAAAGGAAGCCCCTCAAAGCAAAACCTTAACCATTTCTAACCTGTCTACACCAAAAATGAACACCAAGGACAAAAGCAAAATTAAAACCCTCAACAGGAGCTGGTCATTCAGGTACACGTGCACCATGTGGCCAGCAGGACAGGAGTTCCCTCCATAGCACATGACAGCTCACAGTCTTCTACCCTAAAAATCTAAGATTTCTAAATAGTTCAGTTTTCCCTTTGGGAACAAAAAGCATTTAGGAAAAAAGGGGGGGGAATTATTCAAAAAATCCCTTGTTGATGGGGTAGAAGTCATCTGCAACATACCATGCCAGGCAAAGAATTGACTCAAGGTTCAAAAACAAGCTTTTAGGAAACACTAACTTTAAAAAACCAGCTTGCTACAACTCAAAGGTAATTGATTAAATCAAAATCTGACACTATTGAAAAATGTTAGTGCTTCAAGAGAGGAAGAGGATTTGAATTTGAAAAAAATCACTGGACCAACTTGTGTCAAGTACTCTGTTTTTCATCTGCACTGCTCATTCTGTGGCACAGACCAAGGACACCTGGTTTCAGCTCAGAACTCATGTTCAGAGGCAGAGCTGGAGCCGCAGCATGGCCCAAGCATGGCACAAACAGGGCATGCACCCGCATGCAGCCACAGGAGCAAAGTACCATGCTTGCTTGAATGAGTACTTTGGGCCAGTTTTTTTTTTTTTTTGAGTATGACGACTTCCTAGTAAGTGTACACAAGTTTTCGGTGGCATCATAACAAAGTTAAACTTACTTATAATGGCTTTCCCATTTGCAAAGACAGCCTTACCTTTCTTTTTTATAAGAGGAAGGAGCCCAATGGGGAAGATGCAAGTTGAAAGAGCGGTACATGTGAATTTTAAAGTCATTTGTGCTGCCTTTTATCTACTTGCTGCTGAGAACACAAGCAGGATGACAAGTCAGGCCACCCCACGCTGCAGAGCCATGCAGAAGCTCCCTGGCTCTCACTGCTCTGCTGGGAGAGGGCTTGGGCAGAGCAGCACTCACAGACACCCACCAGCAGCGGATGAGAGCAAAGCTCTTGCCAGCAGCCTTCCCCTGCTAATCAGAAGCAGCCCTATCTGGCCTCAAGACCCAAAACCAGTCCCCAGCATTGCCTAGCTGAGAGAGCGAAACCCTCCAGCAGGTTTAAAGTTAATTTTTTTGTCTTTTCTATCAGGCTGGATCTAATTAGGAAAGGAACAGCATCACCAGAAAGGCTAAAATTAAACTGTCCCTTCAATTAGTGGAGTGTAGCTGGCAGGAAAGCAGGACCTCATGGCTGGGGGTTGCTGTCTGTGGCTTTGGCTTGGCTCTCCAGGAGCACCAGGCGCTCCCCTGCCTTCAGACCCTGCTGGGCCTTTGGATGCTAATTGAATGAAATCAGATTTTCAGCAACAAAATGACTTTCTGAAAAATGCATGAGCAGGGACGGGCTGCCCTAAAACTAGAGTTGCTCTTAATCTAAGAGGTGCAGAGGGAAGGGAGATGGAGGTAGAACAAGGGTGCTGGTGCCCCATGAGCCTGGGCTTCCACCAGGTTTGAAGGAGGGAGAAGGGCCAGCCTGGACCCATATTAACTCCTTCTGCCTCACCCCACAAAGGAGCAAGCCATGCTGTCATGCTAAAATTCAGCAAGATTTCACCTGAACACACCACAACCACTGTGAGAAGATTAACAGGTTTAATTACAGACCTGGGACAAGCTCCTGGGGTTGGGCTGTCACTGCCAGCTCCCCAGTGCACCACCACATCCAGTCGGCTTGGCTGAGTCCACCTCTCACATTCATATGCTCACAAAGATCAAAAGACTTGGAGATGCTGCTCAGGATCAGGAAAGCAGCTATTCTGATGCAAATAGAGCCAGCCCCATCACCCAGAGCTCAAAAGCAATGTTCAACCAGAAATGCAGCTTTACAAGCTGAGATGCCTTGCAACAGCCAGTCTTTCCTGCTTCTAACACAATTTGGAATTGCTCTGAAAGAACTTTTCTGAAAATACTGCAGAAGACCTGGTTTTGGACTTCACCTATCTGCAGACCAACGCACTCACCTTCCCCAGAGGCCATAAGGCAAGAGGAGGGACAGTCACTGCCCCCATCCCCAGCACAAGTCACCTCCAGGTATCTCTTGCCTTGCAACAAGGGTATCACAAGAGCCACACAGAGATCAAAAGTCAGAGTATCACCCTCATTTTACAGTCCCTTGCAAAGCAGCAACGTGCCTGAAGCCAGAAGTAGGATTGGGGACCACGAACCCCTCGTTCCCAGTTACTCAACTGGAATGTGCCTGACTCCAGGTTTCCCAATGCAAATAAGCATCTGCAATAAAGCCTCTGCTCAGTGCTCCAAAGTGAGGAATATCTCCATTTTTCAGTGAAAAAATATTCTCCCAAAGGGCTGCAAGACTTATAAAAAATGTACCCAAACAATGGTAAGAGAAGAGGTCATTCCTGCACTCTGTTAATGGGGTGTTAAATTATCCCAATTACATGTGTTGCAATATCACATATTTAGCTCTGTAACAAGCACTAAAATCTTGGCATTGCCTTTGGCCAAAGGCAATTGCTTATCAAACACGGAACGCGGTGCCAAAGAAAAATGATAACTATTTCCTAACGCATTAGAGGAATTCTGCCCTGGATGCAGGGCTTCATTAGCCAGACACAAACGCGTTGTGATTGCGTGGTTTTAATCTCCACGGGTTTGAGCCAGCGCTGCAGAGCACGCCGTGGCAGGGAGCTCTGCACAAAGAGCTGGAGAGGGGCTCCCGTGGAAAATGAGATGAGCAGAGCACAGCCGAAAGACGCATGCATGGATGCATGGTAGTTCACTTGCATTGCTGTTTATTATTCAGAAAGCTTTCCTGTGACACCCAGTGAGCTGCAGAGCAACTTAGCAGCACAGAACGGGGTTGTGAGCATTCCTTACACTATGGGAAGGGTTTAGCAAGAGCAGCAGCTGAACTGGCAGAGAGGATGGGCACCTCCAGCCCCCAGCCAGACCCTTGGAGAGCTCAGCAATCCTGCAGCACTGAGCACAGCCCCAGACCAAGCACCTTCCCCACCTGTAGGAGACAGAGTAACATTTACCAGCTCCCTGAGCAATACGCAGATCTTTGCTGGGTACGTGACATCCCTGATTTCTTCTCCCTCTTTGGGGAGCCAGCACCACAGCAGGGGGATCACTCCCAGTCACATATTGAGGTTACCGGCCTCTTTCAGCCTGGTTTGGAAATCCTGCAGCGACAGCTACAGCCTCCCCCAGTGCTCCAGCAGCTCCGCAGCCAAGCCCTGCTGGAACCTGGATGAGAAGAGCCTGCACAACAGGGAAAAATAACAGGGGGAGGCAGAAAGCTAGCTGAACTTTCTTTAACCCCAGAAAGAGTGCAAAGGGATTTCTTATTTTCTTCCCTCTGGTTTGTCCATCCCTAATTAGTATCTCAGAAAGCCATGTCAGTATTTCGTAACCCCGCTAGGAGAGCCAGGATCAGCCAGGACTGCTTGGTGTTGCAGAAATTTATGGTTTATGCTCCATCCTCCTCGCAGCACTTCCCCCAGGCCAGACCACAGGGTGCTCTGGGGGCCACGCTGCCAGACATGAAAGCGCAGCTTGGTCCAGAGAAGCCTAAAAAGGTGACTGCAGGTGGGATCTGCTGGGAGCTGGAGCATCCTGACCCACAGCCAGCACCCTGGTGGTGCAGGATCACACTGACATGGAGGTGTAAGGGCTTCGCCATCCACAAGTCACTCCACAAAGTATGAAGTACACAGCCAGCAGCTCCCAGAGCTGGGGGCAGGGAAAACATGGGGATAACCTTCCCAAATTTCATCCATTTAAGCCCAAAGGTGAAGAGCTGAGCCTGGGAGGTTGCAACATCTGAGCTGTGGCCCCTGTAGGTGCAGAAGGCTGAGGTGGAGCAGGAAGGATGCAGCCCGCTCCCTGATGGTACCAAACAGTGACCAGAGGTGGGTCTGGGGGAACACAAGTACTTCTGTCAGTAACTGATGGAAAGCAGGATTTATACCCCAGGATATTCACAGGTACTTCCCAGGAGCACTATGGCAGGGAACCACGGACACAGTCTGAAAAGTCCTGGAAAGATTGAGGCAAGTTTAGTCGCATTCAGGTTCTGAGAATTATTTATTGGAAATGGGCATGTGTTAGGATTATTCATGACAGTCAATTTAAACCCCAAAGGTAAGAAACTCTAGACTTACCATTAAATATTCACAAAGTCAGATCTAAGCTACACTAACACAGGCCAGACAAAAACAGAGCTAAGTGATACATTACCCAAACGAGAGAGTTAAATAAAAATACTGTGACTTACTAACAAGCTAAAGTAGAAGACTGCTGTTCTCTTGGATTGAAGTGTTTGAAAGTAATGTTTCTGCATGAGCAATCTGCTCATGGAAAACCTCAGGAAGAGGAGTCGATTCACAAATTCCTCCCACTCCTGCATTACCAAGACCTGACCAGGACATGCCTTTGTAGATGGCAGGAGATTTTTAGACCAGATGTTGTCAATCAGCATAGCTCCACTGGGTTCATCTTCAGAGCAACTACACAGCTCTACAGCCTATAGCATCTGGCTCATGGGGACTTCCTACTGACTGGAGGGCCATAAGAGGTGTCCTATATATATATATATACACACACATATATAAAATGTACCCGCCATGACAGGGCTCTCAGATGACTCCTCCTAGAGAAGCGCAGTCATTAAGAGCTAGAGGAGGGGTCTCCATGGGAGGGATTTACTCCCAAGAAGACACATCCTTCCTGATAATGTGTTCCAGTTTCCTTTTTCCCCCATCAACATCTGGGGTATATTTATAGGTAGCCAATTTAGCTCAAGAGATCCCACATATGGCACTGTAGCATCACTGCATGCACTCGATAAGAGTGGGGAGAAACTCTTCTGGAAACGGGTGGGAAACAATCCCCAGCCCTTTATGAAAGTTGAGCAAGAAGTCACTAACACGTGCAGAAACAACAGGAAAAAAGGAATATAACTTTGAATAAAGTGGTGCAACAGCTCTGGAAAAAAAACAAGTGAAAATTATCCAGTTTGTATAAGATATTCCGAAAGCCAGTGTCAGTCCATCATGTTTTGTATTAAACCCAGATGTATATCATCTTCTCATCAAAGAGAAGTGGCTGTAGTTGTTACAGTCGGCCAGCTGGTTTTAAGCTCCCCTTTTCCCCATAGTGTAATATATCCCAGGCTCATTGGAGCTCACGTCCCATGGAATATCTTTGCAATTTGTAACCAGTGCACAATACGGCTCAGCTGTAATTTCATAAATCACCCCGGAGCCTCCGTTTAATAATAAATCTTCTGATGGCTCTGGATTGCAAGGGACCAAGCAAAAGTCTGAAAGAGGATTTTTGCCTTTCGAAGAGGAAAAATAGATGTAAAGACATTTGCAAAATCCACAAGGGGTCAGTGTCTTGGCAGAAATCCTCCTCTAGCACTGACGAGCACAAGCATGGTCTCAACTCCAGGATGTTTTTAATACTCCAGGACAAGGGTAGGCTTCGTGGGGGCAGGGGCTTGCATTGGATGTTTCTCTCCCTCCCACTCTTTTTAATGAGGAAAGAAGTCAAGCAGCAGTTCTGCTTTTCTGCACTTCCCTGCTCACTTCAGCACAAGTGGCCCCTTAGGAGCAGAGCAGCCAGCCGGAGGCTGTCACCATACCTGGGGACATCAGCCTGGTTATCAATCAGGATGGAGCAGCACCACTGCACAGCAGCAGTGGATCAGGACCAACCCAGATCTATCCGAATTGCAGCCCCAGTTCGAGCAGACCATAGGGCCTGCAGGGCTTGCATAAATGTACCCCTTGCAGCATTGCACAGAGTTTTAAATAAATATCAGCCTCTTGAAGTCTTCCCCTCACTGTGAGTCACCTGAGGGATACATTGCCAACAGCAGATCTAGAGAGGGAAGGAACAGTTTCCCAACTCATCTCAACACCATAATCCCAGAGGTGCTTTCATATATAAAGTAAGAACAACCTCTTTAACATCCTCAGTCATTTTCATTTGCAGCCATATAAGTAGGGTGAGCTTTGAAAGTTTCTGCTGCTTTCCCCTATGCTATTTTTCTGCCTGCATAGACTTCTGTGATTGTTTTGCAGATGTTTTCCATTGACTCGAGGACCACTGCTCTAGGGGGTGACAGCCAGAAGCTTTACCAGCCTTCACTCTGTTTCCCTCTCTGAGGCCCATTACTGAAACCAGCTCAGAGACAGTGGGGTTATTACAGGGCAGCACAGTTGTAGGAGGATTGTCCATGGTCTACTCGATCTGATCAGCAGCTCTGATCTCCCACCTCCCCCCATACTCATCCCAAAGGAAACATGTTTCACAACATCCCATTAAAAGACTGCTTTACAGCTCTCCTACATTGATAATCCACAGTTTATGAATGTTAAGCTAAGGCGCTTGTAATCCTTCTGAAAATTTCATCTTAGTTTGCCTGGTTTCAGGGTGAATTGCATCTTAGACAACTCCAAAATCAGCACATGGCTCCTTTTCATATTGCCTGATACCAGCTCACATATGCTTTTTCCTGAGATGTTTACTAACACAAGAATTCAAGGACAGGGCTATCAAGTCTTGCTAGAAAGGAAAATAAATATTGAGGTCAGTTCCCATCAGGGCACCACACACTTGAAGTCATCTCAGAGGAGGTAGTCTCGCTGCCCAAATTACTCTACACATGCTGTGATTTAATAAGTTACTTACACCAACAGCAGCACAAATCCTGCATATTTAAGGCCTGCCCACTAAACCCAGCACAGGGAACAGGCTTGCTGTAGTTGGATTACATCAAATTTCAAGGATTGGTAGAACTGGGAAAAAATAAGCCTCCTGATGTGTTCCCACAGACGGAGGGCTGCACTCTTGCAGGGAATTCTCCCTCTGAAGTCTGTGAGAGGTTTGTGTACGGGTCCCACTGGTGCATCCCTTGCACTTTGTGCTGTACAACTACAGTGGGTGAGTGCAGGGAGGGGGCACCCACATGGACATGACACCTTGGTCCCCAAATTCCAGGAAAGAAAGATGCTCTCAGGCCCTGGAGGAATTAAACGTGACTCCAGAAGTGGCTTGTGCCATGTGAAGAACCTGGACACAAACAACAGGCCACAGTGTGAAGGTATAACAAGTTACTTCTAAAAAGCAAGGTTAGCATGCACTGCCTTCCCATAATAGAAACAAATATATTCATTTTACTAAATGCATGGCATCCACTAGAAATAAAAAATGCATTCTGCCATCTCCATTAAACTGCTTCTTGGGATTTGCAATAACTTGATCTGCAAAACAGGAGAAACTCTAAGGGGCCACTCACAATGCACAGGTCTTTCCTAGAGACACAAGTGGAAGAAACTGCAAAAAGCAGAACACTTAAAAATCCCCATCTGTCTTTTAGGTCAACTGATCATTGTTTTGATTTCGACTCCACAGCCAAGCAAAAAAATGTGAGAACACTTTTTGATGAGAAAGTGCTGATCTAATGGAACTGGAGCAATTTGCAAGGCTGCCTCTTTGTACTAAGCTGGAGGTGAAAAAAACACAAAATGGGGCATTCTTCAAACTAATCAGGTTCTACATTTCTTCATGAGCAGGAAAAACAAGAAATGCAGTGTTACAGGACAAAGGAGTTCTTTGCTCATAAGAGCATTCTGGATGTCTTTTCTCTGGAAAAGCTCTTTGGATGCCTCCGTCCTTCCTCCAGTTCCCCACAAAGCCCTCTAGATCCAGGTCTGGTGGTGCTAGCAGCTTGCTGATCCCACTCATCAGCTCATCACCACACACACCTTGGAGCCTGGTGTCGATCACCCAACAGCCTGCACCCCAGACCCCCAGCACCCCAATCCCAGACAACACAGGTGGATTTTCCTCCTGTCCCAGCTGCTCCCTTCCCCTTGCATTGTTTGTGTTTGTCACCAACGTGACAAGAGGGAAAGCCTCACCACCACACCACAGCAATAGCTCAAGCACCTGAAAACCTTTCTATATCCCACTGCCATGCAAAGGTGTTTTTCCAAGGAACCAGCTCCTTGGCTTGCCCAAAGGCTCCAGGAAGGCATCTGAGCAGTGCCACTGGGACTACAAGGACCCCCAAGGAAGCAGAGCTCTCAGAAGCACCCTAGGTCACTGATGTCAAAAGCTCCTTCCAGCCACCCACCACCTGGGGCAGAGCATAGGTCCTAGGATTGCTCTGCAAACACTTAACTGAGCAGACAAGGAGGAGAATTAGCCCTCATGAAATGCCAGAAGCAATGACAGCAGGGGAATCCTGTGCAGTTAACAGGGTGCAGCAGGAAGGCAGCTCAGTGGGGACTTTCCTCCTGGGACACATTTTGAGCAAAGCAGAAGAGTCTTGTTGACCATCTATGTGCAACTGTTCCTTGAAAAGCTGGAAGTGAAACAGCCAAAAATCAGATGAACAGAAGAACAAGAGCATGAGGGATACTTCAGAAAGGGGCATTGAGCCCCCAGGGTCAGAGTACTGAGGGCATTCCCACATTATTCAGTTGATCTGTGAAGTGTCTGTAGGGAGAAAACCAGATTTTAAAGTTTCCCCTGCCAAGGGTCCAGCCCCAGAAGTGGCGCTTTGCAGGGAGCCTCCTGTTACACAGCAGTCAGGAGGGGGAAGATCCACAAGCAACTGGGGGTGGCCCTCAGCTCTAAGGGGCAGCTCAGTGAGTAGCAGCAGGACACAGGTCACCACATCTAAACCATTGTATGCTCCAGTTTCCAGTTTTATTTATGAGACTTGGAAGAATTAATTGGTAAAAAAGGAGCTGTACTTCAGAAAGAGATCACAGTAGTCCAAAACAGGGACTGTTCAAATTAAACTGTTCGAAAACTTATCCCCCTTAGAGACCCATGCCAGGGACTACTCCCCAGTGATGTGCTCACCTCCACCACCTTTGCCAGACTGAGGACTGAAATCCTGTTTGAAGGCAGCTGAGCCCCAAACATGGACCATGGTGTCAGAGGGGTAGGCAACTCTCGAGGCACCACAACTTCTGTTTCCTCAGGCAAACAGGTTAAGATCCAACAGAGGTAGGACATGGACCACACATAGGCTGAAGGTGACCAAGTAGGATCCTGTAGAATTCAGATTTTCAACAGGAAAAATATCAAAGAAGTTCCAGCCAAAACCTCCAGCGTGCTTCAACTTTTGCTCTTGGTCTTTCAAGGCCAAAGAGCAACTCCATATAAAAGCAGACCTCTTCCCTGTGAACACTGCCAGTACCTCTGAGCTTAAAGACTACACAGAGACCCCTGAAGAGGTGAGCAGAGAAAAGGGCCATTGCAAGGCCCCACCTGCACCTCCCTCCAGCCAAACAGCACAAAGTGAGCTTCTTGAGACCCAACACCAGGCAGATCCAGAAACTCACATGCTTGGGAGTTTTAAGAAATGATTACTGTAGACTCGAAGCTATTTTTCTATTTTTAAAGAGCTGATGTGACAGAACTGAGGCCCTTACACCATCAGCTCCCTTGGACTGATGTGCCTACTCAATCCCCACCATGCAATCCGGGCCATCGGCTGGCTCACAAAGTCCTCAGAAGAAAGAAAAACACACTGAATTCCCCAGCATTTGAATCACTCAAGCTTTTGCCAAGAATGGGCCTCCCTCATTACAGTTTCATAATTCTTCAGCCCTTTCAGACTCGCTCAGACACCGTTTGGGTAATAATTAACCATTGCAAGCGCTCGGTGCCTGCTCAGTTAAGATCTGGGTGTTCAAGCTTGGCAGACAAGACCTTCAAAACTAAATGCACTGTGACACTTATTCCTGTCAAGTATGTTGTTGTGGAATAAGGGGAAGGAAAGCAATTTCCAGAGGGTAGTGGGGTTTTTCTTCTTACCATGCCCTCAAGCATCCTTTGGGAGCAGGAACATTCCAGCCATCATGAATTTCCCCAGGAATTGGTTGGGGTTGCAGGTCTGCATCCCAAAGCCAAGCACAGCAGCATGTCAGATACCCCTGCTGCCTCAGGAGGAGGCACGGCTCCCGCCCCATGCAGCCCTTCAGATGGTGGTGTTTAGGTCAGGGCTTCACTAAGACACCACAACCCTTCTCAGGCCAGGACTCAGACGGAGCAGCATTGAGCTGAAAAAAATGCATTCCAAGCTGGGAGACACTAGAAGCCACAGATATTGGATGAACAAGCCAGGAACAAGGTGTAGTCAAAACCAGGCAGAAAAGTTTCCTTCCAAAGCCTGCAGCCAGACTGCAAGGGAAGCTTTGGGGACTTTTCCCTTTGTACATGCTCTTCCTGTAGTGCCAGCAGACTGCAGGGTGTGCTCTGAGGATGGAGCTGGGCTCTGACCCCAGCCAAGTGACACAGCCACACTGTTGTGACATCAGAAGTGGTTTGTGACTGTCACCAGGTTCCTGCCCCAACACAAGTCACTAGTGCCTCCGCTCCAGGGACCAAGAAAGTGCCAAAACCTTCTGGATCACAATCACAATACACAGCAGCAATGGGCTCTTCTGGGAAGCAGGCAACAGGTCACAGATGTTTCATTTATTTTTGGAAAAAAGTCTGTAAAACAGGCAGTCCTAGGACTCTTCTAGAGAAAGGATAATCCCATTACCTGCCTGTGTCATGGGCCACTGTCCACCCTTCGCAGCACCTCTGGGAGATGTAGACAGACCCACCACATGTGTCATGGGGCTGTCACCCAACCTCACCTTGTGGCACCAACATGAGATGAGGAACCTTTGAGCAAGCACTTGATGGCAGATACAGAGCAATGGTGAAACCATCGGATCCAAGAATCCCTTACCAGGGCTGCAGGCTGAGAACAAGACAGGGAGGTGCTACCAGCCCATGGGCTCTTGCAGCTGGCACTGACATCCCTGAGCACCAGTTCCCACTGCCAGGGCTAACACCCTCCCACAGATGCAATCATGCCAAACAATCCCTTAAACACATCCAGATGTGATTTGGGAGGCTAAATAATAGTTCTTGATCTTATGACAATAGTGCCCAGAAGGACTTGGAAAACTCTGACAAAACGCTTTGAAGCTTTGTGCAATGTGCCTAGGACAGTTTATTCCAAGAATTCCACAGTGACAGCTAGAAGTGCTCCCTAAATCCCCATCTGACTGAGCCAACAGCCTGAGCATCCTTCCCATACCCAGAGGTGCTACTGGACCATCCATGCCCTCAACTGAACACACAAAAAAACCACAACCAGAACTGAGCAGACATCCCATACTTCTGTTTTACCAGGATTTAAAGTACAGAGACTGAAAACACACTGAAAAGACTTGCTAGCACATCCAGCTTTTGGTATCCATTATTTGTAAACCATAGGAAACACTACACAGGAGTGCTGCTGTATAAAGAAACATGAACTTAAAACTTACAGCGGTTTTGCACTGTGCATTCAGGATTACACATGGCTGGATGCTCCTCTGCTGTTTATCTCAGTCTCACTGGTCTAGAAGTCGCACTGATGTTACTCAAGGAAGACTGCACTTAGGACATTTCCTCTATTTCCTGGTCCAGGCTGAAAATACCGTGAGAAATATTTCCAAAAAATATTGGTAGCTCTAACCCCAGCCCAACAGTGAACAGAAAACAGGAGGCAGGAAAATCAGCAAGCAGCATTTCTCAAAACTAAGGCACAGCTGATTGGGTTTATTTTTTAAACAAAGATTTTAAGGAAACGTGGGAGTGAGCCACCCTGCCTGTCCATCCCCGCAGTTTTTGAACCCTTTACTCAATTTCAACAAAATCCATGCAAGGATGAGCAACCACAGGCTTCTCACGGGGTCTGGCATGCTGCCTCACATGCACCGAGCTGTCCCTACATAAGGAAAAGCTGTAGTAGAAACCAAACACTTAAATAAGAACCAACAAAATCCCAGCCTTAAAACCAGAGCCTGCATCTCCTCAGACAGGCAGGAAAAGCTAATCCCCAGCCCCATGGCAGCTGGAGGACCTCAAGCCGCCTCCTCCTCAAGAAACACCTTTATTTCCCCCAAATCTTTGCCTCTGCAAAGGGGATCACATCCTCCACCACCCGAGAGCTCCCTCATGTGCACACTGCTTTTCATCCCCCTTCCCAGAGCCCTGTTTCCAGCTCTGTGCCCCAAACCGGGGCTGGCTGTGAGAGTCACGTTTTCCCCAGAAATTCCGGGAAACAGGCTCCTGCTTTTAACGAGGAGAAGGTTCTTCTGCTGACTTCCATAGCCAAGCTAATAAAAATGGAAAGCAATAAGAAATTCCAGCAGAAAGGAGGCACGGGGGGAGGAAAGGGAAGATACCACTCCACTCATTTGAGCCTCTCCTAAATAGGAGAAGATAATTAGCCACATATATCCCAGAAAGAATAGCAACAGTATAAGCAGTTATTGGGAATGCACACTTTAAGAGCATTTGCCAAAAATGCCTGCTTTTATTAAAAAGGAATGGTTTCACAAAGGCCCAACTGTAAGAAAGGTTGTAATTTGCCCAAATAAAACTTAATTTGATCCATGAAATAGCTGTGGTTTATTGTGTAATATATGTGCTATGTGTTTTAATTTAATAGAATCCAATATAATTGTAAGCCAGTGAAGTTTCAGAGCAATTTTGGGTTGTTCCCACAGTGTATATAGTACAGATGCTACTTTGTCCATCGCACCAGCGCATTCATAAATCAGGAATATAGAGGGGATTATCCACAAAGCAGCAAGCAATGCTTCATCACACACCAAACGGAAAATAAGGCCTTTGAGGGAAGCACAAGGAGTTATTTACAGGAAATAACTCCGGATGCTCCGCAGTTAACCACAGCATCTCTGGCTCTCCTTGACCTGACATTGGGGCCATACCTGTCACATGGATGGTACTGGGACAGGGCTGCCCACAATGCTCCCCAGCACCACCGTGATGCTGTGGACCCCATTGGGATGCCCTGCCACCCTCAGCATGCCTCCCCTCTGCTAGATTCATCAATGCAGTCCATGTCAAGTCAGGAAAAATGGAGACAAACCTGTATTTCTGCCCTCTAGAAGGGCTGCGGTTGAGGCCATGCATCTGGAGGCAGAGCAGCAGCTCCAACCACGTCTGCTTCAGCCTGTGACCTGGTGCCACCCAATGCTTTGGGCAGTGGGTAAAGCTCATCCCCTGCCCCAGTCCAACCCACTGCCAACAAGCACAACTACAACACAGGAGCAAACAAAGCCCAAGCCTACTGGGGCCACTGGAGTTTTGGGAAGCGTGGGTACACATCCAAGTCCTTCAGCAACTCTTAAAAATATTGATTTTCAACCCAAACCAAGAACCAGACCTGTTTCATTCTTTACAGAGACCATGAAGTTAAATAGCATCACCTGGAGCTCATTCCTCTGCACCAACAATTTTTTTTTCCCCCTTGCCAACACATGCCATTGGGGAATATTCAGCTTTTAATCATGCATCGAACACATCCTCCACGTTTCTACTGCAGAGATAAAGCACTGAGAAGGAAGATTATGGTCTAAAGGCTGACAGAGCCTGCAGAACAGTGGCAAAAAACTGCTACAATAGGATTTCAGCCTTTCTTTGCAGCAAGAGCTGAGCATGGTTCCTTTTAGCATTCATTTCTTTTCCGTTCTGGCTAGCAAAAGATATTTTGCAGTCATAATAGTGGTGAACATCAAGGGCAGAGAAGATGAACGTCTTCAGGATCTACCAGCAGCAACTGGCTGCTTCTCATCAGCCCATTGCACAGACAGCTTTAACACATGATGCTACTCAAATTAAGAAGATCTTGTCAAATAAGCCCACTCCACACACCAAAGCCCACAAGGGCTCTGGCCCAGTTCTGGGAGAACTGCAATTTCAGGTGCTCTTGGCACTGGGACATTACTGGGCAGCATTAACACTCCTGGCTGTGGCTGCACCACAAAACCAACCAGAGACCCCTCTGTTAGTGCTCCGTTGAAGGTGCCCAGCGAGTTTTACAGCCCAAGCACCCCATTAAGGCACCTCCCTGTCCCACCACCTCTGGGGACAATCCATGCAGCAGCCAGGGTGAGCCAGCCTGCTCCTTCCAGGCTCTCCCACAGGATCAGACTCTGCATAGACAAGGAAATCAGAGGGCTGACAGAGCTCCGCCAGCCCTGGCACCAAACTCACAACACCCCCATCCTGCAAGAACCGACCAAGGCACGCTCCCACCCACCTGTTTCACGGAGGAACACCAAGTGGTGCGAGCACCTCCAAGCTCTGACACCAGAACGCTGCTGCTGCACGCTGCTTTTCAGCAAACCTCCAGCTCTCCAGCCCAAACTCCAAGATCAGGGTGCTGCAGGGGGGAAAAAGGGGTTTGGTCAGGGGTTTATTACCCCTCCTATAGGGGCTGGGGCTGACGAACAAACACCAGCAGCTGGGAGAGCACAGCTGGGACCCATTGGGTCCGTAGCAGCGCCCAACGATGCTCAGCTGCTCCTGCAAACCCTGGAAGGGAGAAAAGTTCTCTTTCAGATAAATGCCTGCTCCTGCCCACCTGGCTTTCTTGGGGGTATTTAAAGTTAGCAGTAAGGGTTGTTTGTCGTAAATAGGAAGGCTTTTAGCAGACAGTGCTGCTCAGAAAGTCCTACAGCTTCTTTAAAGGAGCCAAAGTTCGAACGATTACAGTGAAGTATTAAAGGGGAGAAAAGGGACAGCAAAGAATACTTGACGTCTTATTTCATTGCCTCTCCATAAAATCCTTTTCATTCCCTTTAAAGCCTCGCTGTCAACTGAAATAAAACTCTAGATTTATGCCTGGGGAAGCGCATGAGTAATAAAAAAAGAAAAATGAAGCACGGTCAGTGGGTTGCACAACGGAAACCCCAACCTTAACCCTCCAAGGTTCAGCGCAGGGAAAAGCAAAAACTGAGGCAAACCAGGAGCGGCGCCAACCGGAGCTCGGTGCCACCATGGCAGTGCAAGGAGCAAAGCAGGCAGTATCAGGGCATCCCCTCTCGTCCTTCCTTGTCCTTCCTCGAGGGCGTGTTAGAGGCGGGTGCAGCCAGATTTGGCACTGCCTGGGGCTATGCTGTCACCTCTGCGGAGGAGGTGTAGGAGATGGCACAAGGGACAGGGCCCCAAAAGATGGTTAAGGATGTCCGCAGAGTCCCACAACATGGCATCTCGACAGGGATGGGCGCTGGCATCACTGCGGGGTGTTTGAGGCCATCTGGGTGGCGAGGGGGGAGTCGGGAAAGAGGAGCCTGGAAAAGGAAACCATCAGCAAACATGGAGAAGCAAATCAGCTCTTGGCTGGTTCTTCTGAGTTGAAACGAAGGCAGTATTTACGAAACCCTCTTTTTGTCAAAAAAAAAAAAAAATTAAAATAAAAATGATCTTTTAACCAAGTGCATGGAAGTGATACAGTGAGTGATGTAGGTGGTATGGCACAACACACCAAATCTAAGCCAAACGGGATAAAAAAAACCCTGCAAAGCTCTTGAAAGCTGGCTTTAAATGATAGTGACATGTTTTGACACCATTCCCTGACAACAATGGCTGTAACACAAACAAAAATTAATGATGTCATATTAGTACCGATGCTGTGTGAACTCAACCAATGTGGTCCCAATTAAATATCATTGCAAGTATGGTTATAATTTGAAAAATGAGCTGCAGAAATGTCATTGCGACATTCCCTGCTCATGTCTCTCTCCAACATCTACGCCAGGTCTGCGCCTTTCCCGGCACGATGAGGTCCCCACCTGCCCCATCCCTGCTCGTAGCTGCTGTAGAAACCCTCAGGTATTATCAGGAGGGATTTTTAATAGTAAGTCAGTCCTGTTTTAGTTTCTGTCTGGGTTTGGAGCCATTAAGGAGGTCTTGTTGCACACTTTTCTCTGCAAATACGAGGGCTACAAAACCATCCCCTAAGCACTGAAAGCTGAGGAGCTCCTTAAAGTCACCAGACTCCAGAGGCAGGGACTTCATGAAAAGCCAACTTGCGCAGATTTGTAATAAAACTCTGAGACTTGGCCACACCAGTCACTGGCAATAAATAATGCAGCAAATAATTTTACTGGCGAAGTGAAGCCAAACACCGCCCAACCTGCCCATGCAGGCGCATGGTGCTACAGCGCTGAGAGCAACGAAGCTGATGCAGAAGTCAACAAAATGTCTGATTTTATCCACAATTTCCAGAATGTACCTCTGCTGGGACAAGCTCATCAATCCAGGACTTCTGGCTGCAACTGCTCCTCAGAGCAAGGATATTCTTAGAAACAATTCGGTATTGCTTTATTGCCTGACAGAGACTGGGAGAGCCACAGGACGAACCTGCACAAGCCTCATCCAACTCACTTCCACCTTATTTCAGGTTGCTGGAGGGGTTCCCAAAATTCAGGCCATGTTACGGTGCCTCCAGTGGAGGAGCCACCCAACTATGAGTTATCCAAAAGCACCGTTTGTTTCTCAACCATCAAACGCATCCGGGAGGTACCGGAGTCAGTGCAAGGTCAATAATGTAAACTGGTCCTACTGGGTCCTACTGGACTTTAGGGTCATGCTCTGTTCTGCTCTTCCCACCAGCATTGCTACCCAATGATTTGCACAAACGGGAACAGGCACACACATCGTCCCCACGTCCCCATTGTGCTGTGTGTTACCAGAGAGCAGCGAGCCCTGAGCAAGGGCAGCTACAGGAGATTTCCCTCTCACCTTCTGTTTGCTCCCCACTCTCACACTGTCCCCATTTCCCCTCCTCTTGGACACAGCTGCAGCCTGCCAGCAACTGACCATTTTTCTAAGGGGCCTGGCTGGGATGGGGGGCAGCAGTCACCCCTTTGGACATCCCTCCTGACTGCACAGCCTGAGCAGATGCTGCTCTGAACTTCAGTCAGGGGAAAAAAAAAGACCAAAAAAAAAAAAAAAGACAATTAAAAAACCCCCCTATAATGCGAATACTTTATTATCAATGAGTGACTGGTATTAGCTTTTTGTCTGGGTATTAATAATATTTTCAAAAAAACCATACATCAAAATTAGGGCTTTCTCCTATTTTTGCTGTATAATTTTTTTTTTTTAAAATCTGTATTGAAAGAATTATATAAGCCAAAGTGCATTTTCTGTTTTTTGTCCATATACACATTGCACCATACATAAATAATTACATTGTAAAAATGACTCCATAATTACAAGTATAATATATATTTTCATATAATATATAAAACTTTATATTAAATCTAGGTAGGTGATATTTGGGATAGTCTGTGTCTTTTTTTTTCTTTTCCTTTCGTCAGAGGCTGACCGTTATCGATTGTTACTGAGCAAAATCTCCAGCCAACACGGACATGACGTGATGAACTGTCTCGAGTAACAGGGCCCCCAGCCCTTGGCGAAGCTGATCCGCACGCTGTTGGGGTCGTAGGGCCCGTCCGCATAATCCAGCTCAGCGGTGTGCTGCAAGAGGCAGGACTTCTCGTAGTCAAACACCTTGATGGAATAGCCCGGCATCACCTTGCGCACTATCAAAGTCCTACAGTTGGGGATGTCCAGTGTCGGGGAGTTGACAAAGATGGGATGCTCGCTGCGATTGTAAGCCCACACACCGTCCGGTTCTTTGCTAAGTAAAATCCCGTAACCGATTTTACTTCGAGTCCTTCTCACAGTCTCGCTCCTGTTTTCCAGGTTTAGCTGTCCGAGGCAGAAGCCGTTTCCTTGAGGTAGGTCATAAAATATACTGACAGACTGTTCGTACACTGTGTAGAGGCGGCCGACACGCGTCCGGTGCTCCCAGTAGGCCACGTTGCACCAATGGCTCCTTTTCACGGCATCGGGCGACGTGCTGGCATCTGTGGGGGAAAGCAGAGCAGGAGTCAGGTTTTCTGCGGACACCCGAGAGAAGACAAGTATCGAGGGCAAACAAATGGTTTTTCCCACCCACCAGCTCTGCTCTTGTGGGAACAAAACTTGGCTTCAACCCAAAGCCCGTCTTTAACCCAAAGCTCGTCTTCAACCCAAAGCTCTTCTTCAACACAAAGCTCGTCTTTAACCCAAAGCTTGTCTTCAACCAATTCTGTCAAATGGCCCCAGGAAAGAAGGCTCAAGGAAAGGCTGGTGCCCCAGTGGTCCACCCTCCAGCTCCCACGGAGCCCAACACCCCTTTCTCTCTCTAATTCAATGCTCAGCTCTGCAACCAGCAGCCAGGATCCCATGAACTCAAGATGCGCCCACTTGCAGCACCCAGAGCCTGCTGGGACAATGTACCCCGATACCCCCACCATGGTCTGGCCACCCCTGGGCTTGGCAGGTCCCCAAGCTCCTCCAGCACTGCTGTGGTGCTGCACCCCCATGTCCAAAGGCAAACTTGGGTTGAGCTGAAACGCCGAGGATGTCCACGAACTGCTTGGGTGAGCAACCCGGCAGCAGCTCTGCTATGTAATATTCTTCAACAGCAACGCTGATGTTCCCACGGGGGAACACAAAATCTGAGCAGGCATTTCATACCAAGGGGGAGTAGTTTCCCTGAACTATACATGTCCTCCTATAAAGCCACTGGAATTCTCTCCAGAACAATAAGAAACGTCTTTTCTTTCTCGGAATTACATTTAGGGAAGATGGGAGGGATGCAGACTGCCAGAAATCTGCTCAAAGCTCACTGGAGTTTTTATGATGCCTCCAGAAGGAACATGGGAACCTCAGCCCTACAAGGGCCCCGGAGGGGGCGAATTAACCTCTTGCTAGACATCAGCCCTGCTCCTACCTCCAGGTAAAAGAAAACCGCTCTGGGATTTCAAGCGAGGAGCTCTGCCCTGCTCTGCACCCGGCATTAAGCTCCCTGACAATATATCACGCGCCCGCGGCCTGCTGACCCCTCCGCCTCCGTGCCATCAAGTCTGATTAACTCGCACGCGGGGTGATGCCATTATTTTGCTTCAGAGACCCCATTGACGCACCGGATTTCAAGCACAGCCCCGCAGCCCCGTTTCTTTTCAGGCTCAAATTCCCCCGGAGGGGAATGGGCTCCCCTCCCCATTAACGATCTTTGAATTAAGCGGCTTTGTTAGACTTTAACTTGAGTTGTAACTGTGCAAATTTAAGGGGAGGGAGATGGGGGTAATCGTGCAAGCAGGGAGGAGGCAGAGCCGGCGGGATGCCCTTGGCCGCAGGCAATGGTCATCGTCTCACACCAACCGCTCCACATGGTCCAAACCCCCACCAAAATGACAGATCAGACCCTTCCCCCCCCATATCTGTTCAAATAATTTATAGGAACCCACAGAGACGCCAACGACCCCATTTTGGTGTGATGTGTGCTGTATCCAGAAGAGGGAAGGAAACTCTCCCTGCATTTCTGGTAACCTACCATGGAGGAGCACAACAACAGCTTTGTGCCTCCTAATGCTGGAGCTGATGTCCTGGGCCTCCTAAAGCCATGGGAAAATGCAGGCCCTGCAGCATGTGACCCTATAGATGTGGCAATGGCCAGGCTAAATGGGGACACGCTTCAGCTGGGGCTGCTTTTGTCTTCAAACCCACAGCAAGAGCAGGAGAAAGCCAGGAGAGATGTTGACCAAGCAGCTGCTCCGCAGCCACCGGCCCGTTCCTGGATGGAGCAATTACAAAGAGCCACAAGTCTCCAAAGTGCACTTTGTGCTCCTCTTTGAGCTCCAAGTGCCTCTTCTTGCTCCCTGTTTGGGACAGCCCCTGACATGGGCTCTATTTAGACAAAAATCACCAAACACAAAGGTTTTTCCCCTTTTCCTTGCTCTTTGGACGATAACCCGCATTTGCTTTTCCATCTCAAATGACCTCCCACCCCTGGATGCCCAGGAACTGAAGGAACAACCCAATGCACTCCAAAAGGGTGATGGGGACTTCACCAGTGACCACGAGATGAACGTGTCAAATCCATGCTCACCACCACACACCACTGGCTGGACCCGACTCCTCCTGAAGTGCCTGGTGCTGCCTGCAGAGCTCCAGCCATGGGCACATGGAGGGTGAGGGGAGCAGGACAAGAGTCACACAGCTCTGGGTCAGAAACCCCCAGGCCCCTGGTGCCCGTCTGACCCTCCACCTCCACCCAGAACAGAGATTTGGATGGAGCTGGTGACAGAAGGTTTCAGAACCTCTGCACTATGTCCGCAGTGGTTGCAGAAATTGTTAACCAACATGGCGTTAACACAAATCTGACCCAAATGCAGTCTGACTGAATTAACCATTCCTGAAGGAAGACTGTCCTCAGCCACAGCTGTACAAACCCTGAAATCGAGAGCTTGGCATCAACAAAAATCTTTTGGCCTTCTGCACTAACAACCCTTGGCCTACCACCATGCAGACGTCAGAGGATTTTGCTCTTTGAAAGGGAAGAGATTCCAGATTTTAGGAGATGAAATATCACGTAGTTCATAAATGATGAAAACACCAAGAAAGGAAAGCCGAGCAGCGGAGTTTCACTGCAGGTACACCACAATTGTCACAACCACCTCTCCCCTGGGACAGCAGACAGCTGAGATGCCCCCAGCACCTTTCCAAAACCCTTAACAAATGCTCAATTTTGCTCCTGCCCCATCCAAGTGCTGCTGGGGGCCACAGACGAGCTTGGAGTTTTTCATCTGCCGGGCCCAAAAGCTGGCAGCAATCACCTGCATGTTTCATCTCTCGACCTCCACCAAGCATTTGGGTAGGTAGGGTTTGTTATCGCAATTATTAAAAATTACCACTCAGCCCCCAAATCTCCCTTCCTTTAAGAATGGGATAACTTCAAACCTCAGGAGGAAAGCAGCACAAGGCTGATTTGGGTGTCACCACCCCCAGTGCCACATCTACTTTCCAGGAACGAGCAAACATTTTGGGGTAAAAATGTCAATCTACGCACGGGCTGAAAATCAGAAGGTTTTTTTCCACCTCGTGCTTTGCTGCATCTAGAATCCGAGACGCCTTACGGAAGGCCCGTGGGCACACTGAGACACCTCGAGGAGACACCTCGAGGCTCAGCACCGAGGCTCTGACCCCGAGCCTTCCGCAGGACCCTTCCCGTGCCCTGGCCGCGTGGGCTCCTGCGCCTCCTTTTATCTCCCAGTGCTTTCAAACAAACCCTGGAAAGATGAACTCATCTTGCGGCCCTGACATAAAGCAAGCACTTCAGCAAGCCCCTAATACAAGGGGGCCTGTGCTGTGTCTTATCCGCTGCCAAGTATTAGTTTCGCCTCCAGCTATTAGCCGCTACCACTCAGCAGACAGCAGGGGCGGCCGGCAGAAAAGCAATTTAAATAAATATTCCATTTTTCCTCCTCTTTTTCCATGCTGCCCTTTATGTGCAGACAACAACACCCACTTTTTTTTTATACTTTTTTTTTTCCCCTTCTCCTCCTGGAACAGAGGTGTGCTTGTTGCCTTTCTTTTTGAAGAAAGGAAAATATTTTAGTCCAGCCATGCCTCCCTCGATGGTATACGCCGCATTTTTAACAACTATCATTGTAGGCAGCTACAACTTCTAACAGCTACATTTCGGGCTGGCGTCAGGGCTATCTCCTCCATCAGAGCCACCTCCATCGATCAGACGTACGCGCTGAAACTCCGGCTCTTGTTTACTCGTGGGCTCGTTCCTCCCAGTCACCATTTCCTCTGCCGCAGCAGCGCCTTGCAGCAGGCACATCCAAAAGGAAATTCAAACAATTTGAGATAAAAAAAACAAGATAGGAAGCGAGACGGACAATCAAAACCAGAACTTAACGGGAAAATGGTCTTGCATGGCTTGGGCAAGTGGGAGCCGGGTAGGAGAATAAATGCAAAGAGCACACGCTGTAAGCACTCACTGTGTTCACTCCCCGCGGAGCGTGGAGGTAAAGAAAATAACGGGAGGTTTCACATTATTTGGGATTTGACAGTGCTTTACGCCAGCAGGGTTCAAAGCAGTTCATTAGAAGGGAAAAAAGAAAGATGTTTTTTCCAAAACAGTCCCTGCCCACAGCTTGGTGTCGCACTTAGAGGCAGGATGGGATGGGACGGAAGACCCTTGCTGCGGGTCCCCTTGCAAAACCGAACTTGGTGATGACGGGGCCCCAGAAATGGGGTGAAAAGGGAGTGGTGCCCCCATTTCTCCCCAAATACCATCCTGCGATGGCAGCTGCCAGCCCGCAAGGGTGCTCGGTGGGTATATGAGGCGTGATTCTCCATCGCCACCGTGCTTTGAGGAATATTCCCATTTTTGCGCTGACTGCCTGAAACAGCCCCGAATCACGCTGGGTGGCTTTTCATAGAGCCCCCCACGAGCCATCAGCCTCCTTTACACCGCGTAACCCCAAATCTCGCTCATGGGCTTTCCAAAACTTGTTGGCGGGTCACCCACAGGGAAGACCACACGTAAAAAAAAAAAAAACAAAAAATCATAGCACGCTGCAAGTATGACGAGGACTCCAATACACGTCCAGCACCTGGAGGGGTCCCGGGTGGGAGTCCTGAGGGGA
Organism: Cygnus olor; assembly: GCF_009769625.2. Classification (NCBI taxonomy): domain Eukaryota; kingdom Metazoa; phylum Chordata; class Aves; order Anseriformes; family Anatidae; genus Cygnus; species Cygnus olor. The sequence continues at coordinate 20,097,301 of NC_049179.1, read as the reverse complement.
CGCAGGGGGATGTTCAGAAGTGACTCAGCCCCTGCCCCGTTTTCATGCTCCACGCTACTCCCGAGTTGCTCCTAACGCTCCCATGGCCACTGAGCTCCATCACATCTGTTACTCCATGGCCAAGCTCTTCCCATTCAATTTTACTCCACTGTAGCCCCAGTCTGAGACTTTGTTCTGCCCTGTGCCACAGCCCAGGAGTGTGTTTCCAGCACCCAGGGCATGGCAGCAGGATGGGGACAGCCATCCAGGAGGGCACTGGGAGCGTGCTCCAGATAAAGAGCCTGCACAAAGAACACACACATTTCCCCCAAAGCTTTTAACAGTTCACCAGGGAGCTGTCGGCTCAAATCCCTGATTAATGCCCTCAGAAACAAGCTCTGGGGCAAGGAAGAGGTTAAAACTTTCCATGGCAGAAATGGAATTTTTATGGCCCTGCAAAAAAAATAAAAAATTAATTGTCAATCTGCCCCAGCAAAGCTCACAACCGTTTTCGTTAAGCCAATATACTTAAAATACCTCAGCCTTACAAGTTTCAGTTGGAATGTGCCACTCAGCCCCCTCCGAGTGCCCGCGTGCTGTGGCCAGCACCGGAGCAGGATGCGGGCACCGGGGAAAGGGGACGTGCCACCCAGCCCTGTCTGCCCTTGCTGGGAGCAGGGGGGGTCCTGAGGGACACCCCCAGACTTGGAGGGGCTGCAGCCACTCTACCAGCTCCAGCATTGGCCCAGGAGTAGTCCCGGGGACGTCCCAAGGCCACCAGCATGCAGGTGGGGAGAGGGAAGGAGCCAGGCTGTGGTGGCCCCAGGGCCACCAGTGGAGGGAGGCAGGTTCCCTTTGCTGCCCCCCAGCAGAAGCCAGGGGGAGCCCACGTGAGGACAAGGACAGTCCGATTCCTTCTTCTGTTCAGTTCTTGGTCTCCCTGCTGAAGCAAGAAGCTCGTGCTGTGGCGGGTCCAGGGGCTAGGCCGAGGAGAAGGGGGGAGCGGAGGTTGGACAGCCCCAGGCTTCTTCCTCGGCCTTCTCCTCGCGGTTTGTGCCTTCCCCGTGCTGCAGAGCGTCCGGCTCCCTGCCAGGCCGAGGCGTATGGCTCCACTCGCCTCTGGCCTGCAGTATGAAGCAGGATTTCACAGTGTGACTGGCCTGGTGGCACCGCCACATGGCCCAGGGGTCCCAGCTCCTCCATCCCCTGCACATGCTCCTGGCACCTTCCTCCTCCTCCTCCTCCTCCTCCTCCTCCTCCGGCCCTTACCTTGGACCAGGGCTCTGGCGCTCCCCAGCCTCCTCCATGAGCCGATTTAATTTGTTAACCCAGTAGATGATTAACTCAGAAGAACACTTGCGCTGGGTTAATTAATTAAATTAGTTCAAAAAATAGGGTCTGGCGGGCAACAGAGCCGGTGGAAGAGGCGCGTGGAGAGGCCTGGGGGGAAAGGGGGACATTTCCATGGCAGCCTGGGAAACAAAAGCAACACAGGACAGCGGCCAACGCCAAGAACGAGGACGAAAACAATTTTCTGTGCATAGAAGGAACCACTCTGTAAAATCATCAGCTCGTGCTGATTTCTGATATCCTTCAAAGACAAACGCAGGCCGGGTTTAGTTCTGCCCTGAAATTCATAAGCCATCATCAGTTGGGTTATTTTCAAGCTAAACTCGAGGGGGTTGTTTCCGCTGTACCTCCTCTAGCCGTTAAATACGCAGTCCAGACGGTTGTTTAAGGGATTTTAGGAAATTTTTTTTCCATCTCCCCTGCATTGTTTCCAAAGGTCTTTTCAGCCAAGGGTGAAAAAAGCCCCAAAAGTAAGAAAACTGGAAAAGCATCACTCGGGTATTTTCACTGATGTTTTTATGTGTTCCTTCCGAGGCCAGTGTTTTTGGAGATTTGGGTGATTTTTTTTTTGAATCAAGCAGTCTCGGTGTAACCTCGGCTTCTCTTGCGGGCATTGTGCATGGAACCGCGCTGTGCCTGGCACGTCAAAGCAAACACAACAATGTAAATACATCTTCAAAAGCAGCCCAGAACGTAATCACCTGCAGTCGCTGCCAATTATGAAAGCACCAGACCTGTCATCAGCCGTAATTTGGCTGAGGTTTCTCCACTCCTGGAAGCCAGCCCTGGGCACGACCGAGCCCTGCGAAATCCCGGGTTTGGGGACTGCGCTAACCGATGTGCCATAATATCAGGAGGTTTGCTGAGAATCTCCCCAGCAGGGCCTAGCAGGGGTTAGCTTTGTTCGCTGGGCACGGCGCACAAAATGCACTAAAACCAGGGGAAAAGCCTCATTCCTTGAGTGCTCTCCACAGGGAAGTAGTGAGAGACAAGGGGAGGCTGCCGGAAAGAAATGGGAGAAAATAAAAATCCCTTTTTTTTATTTTTAGGTCAAGCACTCCTAAGTTTTCAGCTCCTCCAAATGACCCTGTAAGCAAAATGTGGCAAATCCCATGGGAGCCGCTGAGCTCTGCTCTTGTTTGAAGCCATCTGTGCCGCTGGCTTTGGAGCTGGCCATGTCAGAGCAGCTCTGGGTGCTCCTCGAGATCCCTGGGGATGCTCTCAGGAAGGAAAATCATCTGCTCCATGGCCAGAGCTGGAAACGCTGACACAACTCGGAGCATCTCGTAGAAGAAACATACTGGAAAAGGGTGTTTGTAAATAACAACAGTTTTTGCTTGTGGAGCAGTTGCAGCTGAGAGCTTCCAAGTGTTTTAAAAGCAAAAACTAATTACTAGGTTCCTCTGAAGAGAAATGGGAATAATTCTCCTCCGCGTCCAGATCCAAGCCCTGCCTGGTGCCCACCAGCACTAAGCCGAGGGTTTTCCGCCCAGGGGGGCTGCGATGCTGAGGTTACGGAGCAGTTTTGGGAAGCCAGATGCTGATGTGGTGAGAACGTCAAAAAGACGGTGGCAGAGATGCCTCTGAGGATGCTCAAACCTCCCCGCTCCCCACGCTCACTAAAATTACTGAAGCTTCCACGGCGGCAGCAGCAGGACCACTCAGGATGCCACACGCACATCCCTCCACCCACCACAGAAAGAAAACAGTGTATTTTTTTAAAAGAAGACCTTTTTAAACTCTATTTGTTGCACAATTCAGAACACTGAGTGCCTCCAAACAGAAGGCATGGATATGCGTGCATGCAGCAAAAGCCGCACCAGCTCCCCAAACTCCATCTCCAGCCACCCCCAGCACAGTCCTAGCCCCAAATTCCAGCTCGGCTCCATCCTGCCCACCACAATCGGCTGTGTCCAGGAGATGGAAGCTCTGTGCCTCCCAGCGGGGCCCTGCCCCAGGCACAAACCCTGCACCCCCAGCAGTGCTGGGGACTTGGGGCTGCAGCGCTCGCACTGGACTACAAAGCCAGCTGAGAGTGCACCAGTTTCACCGTGCTTTTCTGCATTTCCTAACCAGAAAGCAAGTGGAGATGCTTCCCTGAGAGGACAATCCAAGCCACACCAACTCAAGCACCACCGCCAGCTGTATTTTAAGAGCCTGGGACCGCACCACAGCCTGAGCCACCTCCTCCAGTGTGAGCACAGGCGCAGCCTCCACCTGCTCTCCTCTCTATTACTGTGACACCTGCAAACAAGTGGAGGGGATCTGGAGGGGGCAGGTGACGTGAGAACAGCAAAAAAAAAACCAAGGCCACCCTGATCTGGCCGGCTTGAGGCCACCGTGCAGCCCTGAGCAGCATCTTTGCGACACTGGGTGCTGCAGACAGATGTCTGTCGGCTGGATGCCAACCCAACAGTGAGTGTCAAGGACTGCAAGAGCTGCAGGAGCTATCACCAACCTGGAAAACAAGCTGCCACAGAGGAGTGCCAGGCTGGAGAGGCTCCACGGGGGTGACAAGCAGGAGCCCGCCAAGTGTTTTTGTCCAAGGGGGCTGGGAACGAGATGCTTTGCTCCTCCCTGGCCGCCTGGGTGCGGAGTCCGGCCCTGCACAGCCCCCAGATCCCAGCCTGGGAGTGCTGGGAGAACCAAAACCTCGGGTTTTCCCCCAAAACCTTCCCTGATGCCCGCACTGGCTGCAGGTCCCACATCCCAACCCCTCCTCGCTCCCCAAAAGGGTTCTGGCTGTCACCTCCCCGCAGGCTTACCAATCCTCCCCAAGCCACCTTTATACATTTTTTTTCGCAGTGCCCTTGCAGATACGGGAACCAGGCAGGGGCTGCGAGCAGCACAGAAATCCAGGCTCTGTTCTCACTGCCCAAAGCCCAGGACCCTTCTCCAGCCAGATCTCACCCCCGGTCTCGCTGCCTGGCCGAGCCCCGGGGCTGCAGCATCGTGGCTGCGCTCGCCCGCGTTCACTCTGAGTCCTCTTGCGGCGGCTTTGCAGAAATTTAGCAGAAATTTAAAGACCTTGGATTTTGGAAGGAAACAATCCCCGTTGTGTGCAAGACACGCTGAAGGGCTACATCTCTAAGGGAAGGTCCCGGGGGTGTCACCTGGTGGAGAGCACTGCAATGCAATGGGATAGTGGCGGGGTGCTGGGGACGGCTCCTGCCCTCCCACACCCGCTCGCTCCCGCACGTTTGCACGGCCGCAGCCAGGCCAAACGTGCAGAGGGCTGCGTGCATGCGTGTGCACCCACACGCCAGATTTTCCGATAGCTGCTTCATGTATTTATGTGTAAACATCTTCTGGGGCTATTCCAGCCCTTCCCTGCAGCGAGCGGCTTGCTCCACCACCGATTGCTCGTGGCCAACATCCATGGGCTCTTACTCCCGCTTCAAGCAAAGACTAAACAATGACTTCAGCCTCTCCGGATCCAAGCCCCATAGCCAGTCCCTCATCCTCACCAGCCAAGCAGCGAGGATGCCACGCTGGCCATTTCTGCCTCCTGGGAGGACTAGTGCCACCGCGATGGCCGTGACCACCAAGCCTCCCATTCTGCAAGGGATAAGCAGGGGAGGGACGAGGTAAAGCAGCATTTCTGTAACCCCCACGACGTTTGCAGGCCCCCACGGGACAGCAGCGTGGGGTCTCCACGAGTCCCCCAAAGCATCTCACGATGATCTCCGAGCCAAAAGAGCTCCTCGCCGCGTGTGTGCGCACGGCGAGTGGAGGTGACTCACGCTCCTCACCCTCCCTGGCCACGGAGCGTTTGTTTTCATTTCTGAAAACCACAGTTCCTTAAAAAAAATAAAAAGGAAAATACCAAAATACGCACAGCTCAGTGGGATGCATCGCGTCCTGCCGCACTGACACGAATCCCAGCCACCCCGATTCTCCTGCTTCCCTCTGGGTGTTCGAAGGGAAGGGGACGGATGTGTTACAGTGGGGACGGGGCTCCAGGGCTCCCATTTCCAGTAACGCTCACTCAACATAACCCAGCCAACAGCTCCGGGTGTACGAGCGGGTGTCGGCAAAGAAGGGCTCTGTTTGGGTTAAAAACCCTCCCACCCTCCTTGAACAAGCCGTCCTCGTTCTTGGGGGCAGCTGAAATTTAAGGTTAAAACTGATCTTTTCCAGGGCGGGTTTGTTCCAGGATCCTGGCTGCAGCTCCTCCGGGGGTGTCCCCGAGACGCTTCGTGCGTGCCTTTCCTGTCGAGGGGCAGGAGGGAGGCAGAGCAGGTCAGGCTCTTTGTAAATCAAAGGCAGGGAGATTACCAGAGCACGTGAGCGCTTCGTTACGGCTAACGAGCTCAAGACTGCGCCCCCCAACTCAGCCAAGCGCTAACGGAGAAATGCCGAATTCCTCTCCCCTCCAGGGAAACCGAGCTCAAAAAATAAAGTGAGGCGTATTTGGGGAAATGCATTAAAAACACAGCCTGTCAACCGCTGGGGAGAGCCTCGTTTCTCTTTCTGTTCTCCTACAGCTCATCTATATAGCAGATACAGATGAGTATTTTTGAACCCCCTGCTCAAAACCACCTGAAGAGTAACTGCGTGCAAGCCCAGTCCGAGATTTTGCAGAAACGCATGCACGGAGCAGCAGAGAGCTTCCAACTCTCGACGCTTTCCTCCTTTGGATTCCTTTTGCTCATTATTGCAACATTTTGACCGTTTCTGATGGGGAGGAGTGGCTGCGAGCGACATGGAAAGCCTCAGCCTTAAACCTCAGCCTTTGCACGGGACAAACAAACCACGCTATCGACGTTAGAAACTCTGTCGTGTTACTGCACCAGAATCCTGAAATTGTTAAAAATAGGAAAGAAACTGCACAGTTCACATATTTTATAAAGCTGGGTTAAATCAACATCTGCAAAAAATATCCCTGTTAAACGAAATAGCAGGATTTCATTAAGTAAATTGCAAGTTGGCAAAAATTCTGAAAGAAAGGGAAAAAGCCACAGCCAGCCCTGTAATTTAAACCTTATTTTAACTGTGACAGCATGACTGCAAGAGGCTGCATTTCCCAATGAAAAAAAAAAATAAAATCAAGTCGAAAAACAAAGCCCCTGCTCCCCAGCACCGCCCTGGCGCACCGGTGCCTGCAGTCACCGCAGCGTCACCGAGCCTGTCCCCAGTGAGATGGGGACAGGCTCCAAAATCATGGTTCTGCCCCGAAATCATGGTTCTTGTACAGCCAGAGCACCCCAGCAGCCGGGGGCTAATGGGTGACAGCTTTTTGGGGGGCCAGCAGCCGGGGAAGGGCTGGTGGCACCCACCCCATCCTGGGTACCAGCGGGGTGCGGGTGCAGGCAGGGTGCAGGCAGGGCATCGCCTGCCCTCCCAGCCGCTTTTCCAAACCTGCCGAGCTTTTCCTTTCCTGCCCGGGCTGACTCACGCGGGCTGGGCTGTGCGGAGGCTGCAGCGCTCTTCCCACAGCGCTGGCCAAAATCCCCTGCAGGGATCCCAGCCCCGCGGGGACATCCCGGGGAGCACTGTCCCTCCCCACCACCACCACCACCCGGGGCCACCTCGCCTCGGTCACCCCAGCACGGCACCAGGCACTTTGGGTCCCAGCACTGGGTCCCAAATTGACAACCCGTAATTCAATTTCCCACCCCAAAGCTGCCCCGTCCAAGCAAGTCACCAGCGAGATCTGGCGCCTACTGCGTGCTAAATCCCTTCGCTTTGGAAGCAACAGCTCACGGGGTTCAAAACCTCAAAACAAAACCTAAAAGCAGCGGGTCCGACATGCAGACTTGGAGCAGAAGAGGAGGACTCTCACAGAAGGAGCAATTCTTTGCTTGCAACGCTTTGGCTCTGCTGTTTTTCCTGGCACCGCGAGGCAGGAGTTATTTTGAAGGGCTGTTTGCTGCACGCGGAGCCGAGAAAACAGCGACCTGATTTCCCTTCTGATCTAAACATCCGTTTGCCGTGCAAGCAAGAGGAAAGAAATAAAACGTGCATCTCGGGAAGCGCGCAGGGACGTGCTGGTGGGGAGCCCCCACAAGGGGCTGCTGGCACCGGGACCTCGTGCGAGCCGGAGGCTGCTGCACGCTGAAGAGGAGCGGCAACACTGGAGCCCTACGAATTCCAATTTGATGGCAAAAGAAAGTTGTCCACCCCAGGGCAAGGGCAAAGCAAAGCAGGCAGAGCTGTGGCTGCCACCAGAGCCCGCCCTGGGGCCTGGCACAGCATTTCTGGGGCTGGCCAGGAGTGGTGAGCGATGCAGGGCTGGACGCACCGGGAATGCTCACGCCGTCCCCAAAACCACCGCACCACGACTGCGTCCTCGATGTCAGAAAAAGCTCCGCGGTCCAACATCCCTCTGCAAAGCAGGATGTCAAACCCAAAGCCCTAAACCCCGCGATGCTCAGCATCCCAGGGTCACAGCTCTCCCTGCCAGATGAGACCTGGCATGTGCGGGTCCCCACGCGCCCCCCGGCTGTGCCCAGCACCCGTCGCTCCCTGGGGACGGCCACCCATGGGTGGCACTGCCGGGACGCGCGCTGCCCTCGCCCACCTTCCCCTCCCAGCCAGGGCCAGGGCCAGCTCGCCGTCGTGCCTCTAAATTTCCTGGCGTTTGAGGACACAAGCCAGGCCATTAACATTATTTATAGGTTCCTGTGTATGAATTTCCATTTGTTTGTCTGCTTCAAAACAGTTAGGTGAAAAAGAAAAAAGAAATTCCTGGAGGTCAGACAATTAAAAAAAAAAAAAAAAAAGACCTCGTTCATGGTCTGCTGGGCCCAAAGGAGCAGCAGCTCCTTCAGAGACATAACACAGTTTCCTTAAATGCTTATTGTGTAAATATTTAAGCTACTTTAGAGAATTTCTACAATGTACTTAGGAAGCGTAAATCTCCACGTCGGAGCACGGCAGGACACTGGTGCGGCACACGCAGGGACGTTTTTAGGAGCACAAATGGGGACATTTCCAAAGCCAATCCTGGACCCAGTGGGCCAGAAGTGACAGTGGTGAGGTTGATGTGGCACAGAGCTCCCAGAGCTCAATGACGGGCTCCATCCTGCCTCATGCTCGTGTGCTGGTGCTTTCTTGCACTGGAACAAACGGGAAATAATTACGAAGCTGATCCCCTTTGTCCACCCCAAAATGGAAGGTGTATGTGCACCAAGCCGCTGCAGCAAGTATAATTCCAGTGTCATTGTTTTAAAAAAATCAATTTAGAGTTGCCACACAGTGGACCACACATTCTGGACAGAAGCCCTGAGATTCTTCCCTTAGAAATTCAAGCCCTGCATTTTACGTCATATGGGCAACAACAATATCCATCCAAAATCAGCCTCTACTAAGCACCCACTTCAAGAAATAAGTGATTTTCTTCAAGAATTAAGTGATTAACCGATTTTCTTCTGAGTGCTGTGTGCCAGGGCTGACCCGAACCTGGATTTCTTCCGGCTGCCTTCTGCACCCCTGCACCCAAACACGGCCGGGCACTCACCACGGAGATGCGCTTCCCCTAGGTGGATTTTTGCTTGTGATGGGGAAAAAAAGTCGTGCTGACAGCTGCATCTGTACCCAGGGCGGTTTCCATACGGAAAGCTGTGCAGTTTTATGAGGTTTGCTTGGACACGGGACCTTCTAGCTCCAATTCTTCAAATAAATGCACATCTCCCTAACTAAAGCAGGGAACAACTTGTTCAGCAGTTTTCCCTGGAACTGCTCCCTCGCTGTAACTTAGGCGTGTTTGAGGCAACAACAACAAATGGGAAGGGGGAACTCGGAGTTTATTCACTTCGCGAGGCACGGCTTTGTGTTGTGTATGATGAAGTGCAAGGAAAGCCCAGAAAAAAACTTGGATGGAAGTTCAAACACTGATGTTTCAAAGATGAAAGCGTGCTTTTCGATTAAATGTTTAAATAAAGTTTTCTCCTACTAAATCATTTAAACATTTTCACATTCCTTGCGTTTCTAGAAGTGCCACTCACTTCTATATATTGTCATAACCCAGTGTCCTCCGCAAGCAGCCGCTGCTCTTTGAGGCGACCCGTTTTCCAAAGCACCAATTCTTTCAGGAAAGCACCACGCTCGGTGCAAGCGGAGCAGCCCAAGACCCAGCCTGCAGTGAGCAGCCTGTCACCAGCCACCAACCTATTTTCCTTATTTTCCTCCTTTTTTTTAAATCAATTCTGCCCCAATGCACATGGGAGAAGCCAGGTTCTGCCCCAAATATTGACCAGACATTCAAAGCAACTCACCTGACTACCCTGAGGTTGAATTTAAACAGCTGTAACTCGGAGCTGAGATTGGCCACGGCACTCAAATTATCTTTTTCAGATGCTACCGGGCTGTTCAGGCTGCCACTGGCTATGAAGCAAGCCTGGATTATACAAACTCTGCCATCAGTGGCACAAAACAGCTCCAACACTTAAAATTCTGGGGTAATTCCTTCTTCTAACGATACAATTGCACCAAATGGAAGGATCGAGCCACCGAAGTTCTGCCCATTCCCTGCTTCTCAGCGACTGTAGCTCACAAATGCCACCTCAACGCCCACTGGCAAGAGTGATGGCAAAGTTGGGTCGGGGCCCAGCGCCTTCCCCAGCCTGTGCTGCGAAACCTAAAGGAAAGAGCAACTAGGAGAGACCTAGGATAAATGGGGGAAAGCCTGCTGTGAGCAAACCTGGAGCAGAAACGGTCTGAAGGGTTTTCTCGGAGGACAACGCAGCAGCAGCGGATGAATGGGAACGTGAAGTTCCTTTAAGGCAGAGCTTGATCGACATAGTGCAGCCTCCAAGGACAGAAGGCTAAGCAACCCCACGCGCTATTAGCAGCCCTCCTGTCCTTACTTCCTTTATAAATCCATCGTTCAAGCCCCAAACCCCAAGCCCAAGGGGACATTTGTCTCCGTGAGCCCTGAGCCCCACTCAACACCAGGTCCCCGGGTGGCTGCACGCCACTGCGCCCGGCTGAGCTGCTCCCCATGAGCTCTTCAGTCAGCAAAACCCCCTGTTTATTTGGCATCGTTCACCTTAAAGGCCCTAAAACCCCAACCAAGCCCGTTCCCCTTTCTGTGCATCTCCAGCTATTGACGCTGCTCGCCACCAGCTCACCGAGCCAAGCAGCCGCGCGTTGTGTAACGGGGCTGGAAAAGCAATCAGGAGGGGCCGGGGAGCCGCGCGCGGGTTCCCGCGGGGAAGGCTGGAAGGGGCGGCAGCCCGGGAAAAGACTGCAAGAAATTCAACTTTTACTCTGATAACAACAAACTCTATTTTCTGCCCCTGACATCATGCTCCCAACTGCTATGAAACAATGGCCCCTGTCCAGCGCCGACTGAAGGCGCTGAGAACTGTGCCATTCATTTCGGGGAGAGCAGGGCTGAGCCAGCGCGGTACGTTTCCCTCTTTTAAAAATAGTTTGGGTTTCCTGTGCACGAGCACCTAAATCCCCTCCGCTGGCGTGGCGGGCACGAGGACACATCCCGGCACCCTGCAAGCGGCTCCTTCTCCCTGTAGCCTGCAGTGAGAGTCCGGAAGAGTGGCTCAGACACGGACTTATGCATTAATCTAATATTAGATCAGATTAACCTCAGTAAGAGGACTGCTACCCGGGCAGCACTGATGTGGCACAGAAATCACCACCTGCAACCTCTCGCTAAGGTACTTCGTCTCTCCGTGGATATTGGGTCATGCTCCTAGGTTACTCTGGATGTAAAATCAAGCTGGAAAGGGACCGTGAGCATAAATATATCAGCGGATCCTTCCACCTGCAGACACGGAAGCGATGTTTCATTGGTGGCATTTGGCTGCACCTGTGCAACTAAGCACCGCTCGGGAAGCGCTCGAGTGCCCGATTTCCGAAAGGCCAGCCCGGATCGCTCCCTCTCGCTGTGGCCGTGCCGGGTGTCACCTCGGAAATAACCCCAGGTAGGGGGGACCTGACCCATGAAGTCTGGGGTGGGCACCGCCAGCGCTCGCCGCTGCCTTCGCACCCCTGACCCCAGACCGTTTGAGTCTGATCCCGTACGAGCCCGTGCCACCCACGAGAAGCAGCACATCGAGGACTCGCCGTCAGGGTAAAGGCACAGCACTTTGGGGACTCACCCCTGCTCCTGCACGCTACACATCCTGAGCAATATCTCAGCTTATTCACACGCCTCAAGCACCACGAGGTGTGGGAAGCCTCCTCCAAACCGGGCACTTGCCCCATGGATTCAGCTCCAGGACGAGCCCGTGCTGTCTCCTACAGATCAATGCGCTCACCTGGGTGCTGAAGAAAAGCTCGTTATCTCTGCTAAGCCATGAACCAGCCCAGGTAGGCATGCTCACCCCTCCCTCATGCAGTTTCCTTGATGGCTTCCAAACCCCAAGCTCGGCTTTTTCTTCCTGCAGGTTTTAACCCAGTCGAGATCTGAGGCTTTTCCAGGCGAGGCAGCCGAGCCGCACGGGCAGCGAGTATCAGCATACAGAACACCGAGCGCAAGCAGCCTTTGAAGCAGAGCCCTTCAAAGACAGAGGCATACCGAATCCACCGAGGCTTTTTACACAAATTCAGTACAGCGAGAGCAAAACTGATTTGCAAAGATCTCTAATGCTAGAAGTCTCGAATGACTGACCCTTTCGAGCACGGCTGGATTCAGTCCAGCTCCCAAGGCCCACAGCAATGACTCTACGTGGAAAAGAGCAGGGATATTTCAAAATACGTGGCCGTAATCATCTGGGCATAAAACACAGCTTAATTTTTCTGTTTCAGCAGCAAAGAGGCTGCCCAGAGCGCTCTTACTCTAAACCCAGCGATGCGTGAGTGACATTTTTTTAAACATACTTTTGCTGACATTTCCCTTTCATTAAAATAGCTCAACAATGGGGGGAAAAGCAACTCGCCGCGCACATAGGATCTTTACCTTACTTTGTACTCGCAGAGGAATTTCCTTGATCTCCTCCGGAGTGGAAGTTTCCACGGATCCCCGGCTCACGTCACAGCCGTTTGCCTGAGCAGGGAGCCCCGTGGCACCGGGCTGCTCTCTTTTTATGGAGGACGGCCGTAAAATCTTTTGAGGCCGGGTATAAATCAGCTCGGCTAACAGAAGACGGATGGGACGCGCACCCCAGGCCCCGGGGGTGCAAACGGCTGTGCCCCCCCAGCCCCGGAGCTGGGTGCGGAGCTGCCTGCGGGCAGGGAGGCAGCGGGGCGGAGGCCGGGTGGAGCAGGCCGGGTGGAGGAGGCCGCCGTGCAAACAGATGGTGCTGGAGAGGCCCAACACCGCCTCGTCTGGACCCCCGAGCGACACTGTCCCCCCCCCGAGGAACAGTGTCACTGGTTCAGAATCACAGAATGGTTTGGGTCACAAGGGGTTTTAAAGACCATCCACCCCCCTGCGATGGGCAAGAACACGTCCCACCAGCCCAGGCTGCCCCCAGCCCCATCCTGCCCAGTCTTGAGCTGCTCGCTTGCCAAAGCCACCTTGTCCTGCAGACAGAGCCCTCCTGTGCTCAGGTCTGCCAGAAGATGAGGCAAATGCATCAGCTGGGCTTGGAAAGCCAGCACCCAGCATACTACAGCTCATCAAGGGACATGAACCAGCCTGAGCCTCCTCTTGCCCACCCCTTGTCCCAGGATCACCCACCCCACAAGGACAGGAGCTCACACAGCAAACCGAAATGGCTTTGGCTGAACCAGGAGGATGGGGGCCAAGTGATGGAGTAAGAGCCAGGCTGGTGCCGTCCTGTGATGGGGTCTCCAAAAACCACAGCAACCCTGTGGCTGCGTCCCCCTGGAAGCCACCTGAAGCCTGCAACACGCTGGCCTTTAGGAAATGCCACCTCCCAAGGGCCGTTACTGATGCACAACAGCCATGCCACCACAGGGGTCCTCTGGTGGGCTTACTCCTAACACGTCAACCAACGACCACCGATGGTTATAGACTGCAGCAGGTCAACAAGTTAGCTATCGCTGCCATTTGGACCAACCAGCCCATTCACTTCCCTGCATGCAGCATTTCAGTAGGTTCCCTGCAGCAAAAACGAACCAACGGGGCAGAAAACATGACACGAGAAGCCACGTCTGGGGCACCAGCATCAAAACCCAGGCTGCTTGCCCCAGGTAAGGCTTTTGCTAGGTGCCGCTGAGCCACCCAACACATGGCATCCTCTTGCCTCAGCACGGCCACCTGCCCCAGCTCTCCTCTCCTTGCCCTGGATTTGCGGAGCCGACTGAACGTGCCGTGGATCCAACACCCACCCACCAGCGTCCTCGCTTGCACTGCGGAAACCCAGCAGAAACCCACATGAGATGGAGGAGAAAGCCCCCAGCCAGCTTTTGCAAACTCTGGAGCTGGAGCTGTCACCCTTGCCCAACTCAGGCCCCAACCATAAAACAAGCTCCACAATAGCGTTATTTATTTTTTTTAAGTCACAAATTATTTCCAGCGGCAGGAGGGTGGAAGGATGCAGTGTGCTGGACCCTGCTCGCCGGCACTGAGCCAGTCTCATAAATGGTTGGCAGCCGGCAGAGCAGCAAACCCATTTCTATTGAAATGAGCTTGTTACTACTAATTTTTACTGGCTTCCCAATTGATTCATAAAGTTTTGTTGGTTTCTTTTTTTTTTGTTTGGTTGGTTGGTGTTTCTTTGCAGATCTCAGAAAGCACTTCCTGAGACACTTGGGGGAAAACAGGCCCAGGACTCCCCACGAAGGGCTGCCCCTTGTGTTCCAGGGCAGGCGCCCACGTGCCCATCCAAGCCACGGCATCTCGCTTCCAGGCTTTCATAAAACCTTACTAGAAGAGGTCATCCAGCTTTGAATGGGCTTCAATCAAAACCTCATGGATTCAGCTGCACCATTATCAGCCCTGTGGCAGAAATAGCTTGAGACCTCAGTGGAGGATGCAGACACACACATCTTCTAGGGATGGTTTGGGTACACGACGCTTAACTCCCATTTTTTGCACCTGCTCCCTCTGTGCACAGCTGGGTGCACCAAGCTGTTGCACTAAACAAACCAAACGGATTGAAATTTAGAGCAGGAGTTTTTTGTAATTACCAGCAACTTTAAGCTCTGAGACCTGGCTCAACTTTGTCCATGGACCTTTCCTCAGAGCCTGAAGAGAGCTCCTCCTCTTTTTGGACAAGCAGGGTCAGCCAAAGCCATACTCCCATATGGCTAATACTAGCAGGGCCACACCACTTTTACTCCACCAGAAGTCCCAACGCAAGGCAACGCAACACAACTCAACACAACCCAACCCAACCCAACGCAACACAATGCAACACAACGCAACACAACCCAACCCAACCCAACGCAACACAATGCAACACAACGCAACGCAACGCAATACCTGGACGTGAGCTGAGAGCACCATCAGCCACTTAAGCCCAAGAGGAGGACGCTACAGGAGCCAGCCCATTCAATTGTCTGTGGGATATTTCAAAATGTCTTTAACACTTTAGTGCGACGCTTCCCATGTGCTACGCTTACTGCTTAGACTTAATTAGTGGAAAGACCCTTCCCCATCCATTTGTTTCCCTTTTGCAAGCATCAGACTCTAAAGAAACATGAGCACAAGGCAAAACACAGTGCAATTCTGTGGTTCCCTTTTTGCGAAAAGAAAAATGGAGAAAAAGTATACAGCTGTCTCATTTTCACACGCTGCTCACTTCAAGGCTCAAAGAGCAAACGGGCACGAGCTGCAGCGCACGAGGAAGATGTGACCGTGCTCACCCAGCCACCGCGAGGAGCGGGGACACAACGGCATTTGTTCAGAAGGGGCTGAGAGCAGAGCCAGGAGCGTTTACAGCCACCACAGTCAATGTTTGCTTTCTCTGCCGCCCGGGCACGCTGGGGACAGCCGGTCAGGGATCGCAGCGCCTTGTGGTGGGGGAAGACGGATCAACCGCGCCATTCTTCCCAGCGCACAGCCCGGCGCGGCAGCTCACAAGCGGCCGTTGTCTGAGCTGGGCGCTCTCCCCTCCACCAGAACTGGCCACGTTTTGTAACGGCCTGGGAAAAAACAAGGAAACGAAGGAAAAGCGACGTGCTCTGAGCAGCACGTCTGCCACTCCCCACCCTCCAGAGACAGGGTGAACACATAGGAGATGGCACAGCGCTGCCAGCACCCACCGAGCAGATGCCCCAAGTGTGACACCTCTTTTCAGGTGCCTGCCGGGCTGGTTTTCGAACCAGGAAATGCATTTTGTTCTTTATTATATCCATTTTTTTTTCTTTCTTAAATAGTCAACAGCGGTTTGCATCACTATGTGTGAAAGAGTAAAGCAGCTGGCTTTTTTTCTCCTTTAAGAAAGTCTTTAACATTCTTTGGCTCTTTGAGTGGAAAAATCTTAGCAAACGAGACCTTAATAAATGGAAAGAGCTGAAAAATAGCCTTTCTGCTGGCACACTTCGCTCCTTCTAATGGAATATATAGATAAAACTGACACATCTGTGTCTTGAACCTTCCTCAGCGCTGCTACGAGGAATCCTTCCCAGGTATCCCCGGCACGGCGCTTGCTGGATCCGGCACCGATTCATAAAGTTAAAGGCTTTTGTTCTTCCTGACTCCCCACGGGGTAAGAGCGTGCCCTCGCCAAAACCAGAGCCCCAGCTGGGAGCCGCGCTCCATGCAGAGGGAGCGATGGGGGCACCCCCATGGGCACCGCGCGTGGGCACTGCAGCATCAGGAGATGCCCTGCAGCAGGACGAAGCCTCCAGCTCCTCCTCCAGCCTCTGAAGCCCAGCTGAGCCAGGGAAGGGCAGCCTGATCCTCCGGCATAGGGCAAGGACCGTCCCCAAATCCATAAAGCCCAACGCAGGTGGAGGAAGGGAAGGACGGCCACCGGCACAGCTCTACAAAACCCAAGTGTGCAGACCATGAATCTGCCATCGGTCCAGCTGGGACAGCAAATGTGAGACAGGGTACACAGATAAATGGCACTCTGGGGAGAGAACGAGGGTTTCGGTCCAGGGTTTGCTCTGGGAATCATGCTCTGAGAGGGAAGGGAAGGGAAGGAAAAGGAGAAGGGAGCAGCTGCTGGTGGAGGTGGCACAGCCCCTGCAGGTGCCAGAAGCCACGTTTGGAGGCTCCCCTCCTCTAGACGGACACAAACAAAGAAAAACCACTGGGAAGAACTCGGCATCCTCTGGATGCCTCCTGCTTTCCCAGGGCAGAGGGAAGAGCCTGGCCCCACCCGCCCCGACCCGTGTTGAGGCCGCTGCAGGACCGAGGTTAATGGAGGAGAGCAGCGGGGATGCTGCAGGGCTGGACCACATCGACCCTGCTGCACGGGGCCCTCTGACAGCCAGGAAAGGCCTCCTGCTCCCCCAGGAATGAAAAACTGCTGAAATGAATAAATGCATACATAGATACGTAAATAATCTCTACTGACTCCTTTCTTGTATCACTGGGAATTTGACCTTTTAGCAGGTTCTGTATATGGGCTTTTACAACCCAGAACATAAAGCACCGCCTGCATGAAAAGCATGGCAGTCAGGCTGCTCCCGGAGCAAGTCTGCACCCAAGAGGAGAGGCAGGAACGGGTTTTGTAGCATGGGGGAGTTCAGGTCTGGTCATCTTGGGTGTGAAAGAAACGACACCTGGGATGGTTATCCAGCACCAGCTCAACAAGGAGCCCAGGTCTCATCCCTCCCCTCTCCGTGCTCTCAGCCCTACATTAAGGCTTTTCTCCAGGCTAACCACCCTCTTTTTGGGGAAGCCACCAAGGGAAAGGCACAAAATGGGTGGGTGAGCAAACACAGCACCCTGCAAGCCCGATGCTCCCAGCACGGCGCATCTTCTCCAGGCAGCAGCTTCACCCCGTGCCATCATTCGAATAGGAACAGCCGTGTGCCTAATCCCCGCCGATCCCGAGCACTTTGGGAGGACAAAGAGCCGAGTCTCCTTCGCCAGCAGATTTAACCTGTGGTTCCAGGGACGCGAGGCACTTCAAAGCCGGCAGCAGCCCGGCCAGAGGCAGTAAAGGGATGTACTTTTCGGCTGCTGAGCGGCGAAGTGAAATCCACACAAATAAGCAGTGTTCCAGAGAGGCAGGTTTAGCCATCAGCCGCTCTGAGGGACGGGAGATGTTTTTCCCGAAGTCTTTTTTTTTTTTTTTTCCAGTTTGTCTTGGGGTATTTTTTTTTTCTCTTTCTTACTAAAACACGTCTCGAGCTCCCGCACCGCACACCCCGCTTGGATTTGAGCATCCTCCAGAGGTAAAATGCTGAGTTAGGGACTGGCGTCCAGGAAAGGAGGTGCCTTTGATAAATAGCAAATCGACGGACTTCAATCGTTTCGGTAAGCGCCACAGATTTAATAAGTTATTTCCGTGGAAAACCTTAGTAACTCGGTTATGAATCAAGCCTATAAACACCTCTCATTCATCAAAGTGCCACCAAAAAAAAAAAAAAAAATCTATTACTGTAACTCTGAATGCTAGCCTCTCTCTACAGGTCGCTCCAAGAAGCCAAAATACCCCTTCAAAACATTCACCGTTTTCAAAGGTCAGCAATACACTGTGTCCAGTATTCAGCAAATCCATTTAAGAAGTAAAACACGCACAGAGAAGGAGTTCAAACAAAGCCGTGCCATCAGATGTGCACTGCTTAAAAGACACAACCGGAGTTACATCAAAAGGACTTTTACTACCTAGAAAGCTGTATCCAACTCCTAATAGGGTGCAAGAATGTAGTGTTTTGGCTACAAAGATTAAACTAATTTACTTTTAAGTAACTTGCTTACTTCCTGATGTTTCTTTTTTTTCTTTTTTTTTCCAAGTGTGATGCTTAGGTGCTTGGAGAAGTGAGGGATGTGATTACTCTGTGATTCAAGGCCAAACATCATAACCACTCAATGAACCACAGACAAAAACATATTTTATCTGGGTGTTGTACTCACTCCAAGAACGTCTATGCTGAAAACATCTCGGCTAGCTGCTGAAAGCCAGCCCGGTTCCAGGTAAGGGAGGAAGAGGAGAGGTGACTGAGTCTCTCCTCTGCAACACACGCAGCAAAACGCAGCGTCCCCAGCACAACGCTGCTCCCTAAACGCTGCTCGTGCTGTCCCCTTGCAGAACAGTCCCTGCTGCAGAGGGACAACACCTCTGGGGCTTTGTCCTCCAGGCACCCACCGAGTGCCCCATCTCCAGCACTGCCATCGGTTCCCTCTGCAACGGGGCGCTGCTCCCAGAGCACCCCGGGCACCCCAGTACATTGGCTTTACAGCATCCTAGCGGCTCCACCACGGCGATTTCTCACGTCCCGGGGAGCTCTGCGTGCATGCCCGAACGCAGAGGCACCGTCTGCAAAGCTGCTTTAATCCCGCAGCAGGCACGGGGCCAAATATCGATGAGCCCAACCTCCTGCCACTGGCTGTGCAAGACGCGGGCTGTGTTGCCGTAGACAAACGATCCCAGGGCTCTGGCAGCCAGCTCCCATTTTTTCTGTTCTCCTGGAGCAGGGACAGCTCTGATTGTCCACATTCTTCTAAGTGCTGCCTGCTAAAGCAGGACCGATGGAAGAGGAAGGATGCTCTTACAGGTGGAGTAACACACATGGTGGGCTGTGATGGGGCCGATTCCAGCTCCACTGCCCCACTGAGCCTGTGAGCATCGCTGACACTTCTCCATTTTCCATCCCAGACGACACCTTTCCTCCTGGAGGACAGCTCTTTTGGAGGCCGGTGATGTCCTCTCACAGCACAGGAGCTGCAGACCCTGAGATCCCTCCTTGGGATGCCCGCAGCGCCAACTGCCCTTTCCTTGCACACAAATCTCTCTTCGCATCTCCAGCGAATTCCCCAGCAGTCCCTCACCCTTTCTGAAATTCATTTCCCCTCCCCACACTACTAACCTGGCCCAGCTCAGAAATCAATTCCAAAACCCAAAAGGCTTGCATTACGAGCTCATAACCCGCAGGATATTTTTACAAACAGGTGGTGCTTGCCTTAGAAACCCTTCCACAGCTGCATGGCCACCGCCGAAATTTCATCCTCCTCCTGCCAATGGGTTCAGCACCACCTCCCCACCGCTCCACACGGGACGTTGGGTGTGCAAGGCGAGACGAAGGTGCACGGGCAACAAAATGTGGACGAGCTCCTGCGGACCCCGAAACACACCACGGGGCCGGGGACCCGACCCGAGCCACCCGCTGCACCGGAGGGAGCTCCGCACGCGGGAAAGTCCCCGCAGCCTGGATCTAAAGGGCTTTTTCCACGCATCCATCTTGCCCCAGAGGCTGTGTTTGCTGAGTCCTGATGCTCCAGATGGGTTCAGCTGCAGGCCGGCGAGGTCTCCGTGCTGCCCAACCTCCGGGCACCGCTCCTCGTTCCCCTCCTGCCCCCGCAGGAACCAACAGCTCCATGCCAGGAGCTGCCACCAGAGCCACCGCTGCGGCAAGCCCCAAGGTAATAAATCCAACAAGGACCCTCCTGTAGATCTGCAGGCTCCGGAGGACTCATCACCAGCCCAGAGAGCTTGAGGACACTTGTTGCACACCTCTGTCTCTGAAAGGGATGAGTGCTGCAAGCTGGGGGTGCCATCCCCGAGGACTTCCCCACCTTCCCTGAGGGGCTCGCTCAGCGATTCGGGGCTGCCTTTGATGTCGGGGCCAGGCAGGGCTGGAGGCTTCGCACCCACAGCGAGGTTTGGTGTTGCGATGTCCAGGGAAGGGAAGGGAAGGGAAGGGAAGGGAAGGGAAGGACGCTGTGCGGCCGCGCTCTCTGATCTGCGTTCCAGCATCCATGCAGCCCACGGGCCGTGGGGGAAAACCTTCACGCGGAGCGCAGAATTCCTCTCTTGAAGCACATTGGAAAATAGATGCACTTTATTTCCCGTTGGCAAACTTAAAACTATGGAGGAAAAATGTTTAATATAAAAACATCTGACAAAGCACCTCCAGGATGTATTTTTTTGCATCAAAGAAGTAGCTCTTGGCAACACGCGCGCTCCTCCGACGAGAGAACCTTTTAGCCAAACCCTGATTGTTATGGACTGCTCCGAGTCAGACACGCCAGCGAGCTTTAAGTTAAATATGAAAGAAAAAGGAAACCAAAACCATTACTGGCCCAAATAAACATCTGTCTGTGATTAAGCTGGATGCACAGATACGCTCCGCTCGTTTTTTAGGAGGGACGTCTGTTTGCTGTAGCAGGACGGAGGCAGACAGGAGGAAGAGGCTCGGCGATGCTGCCTGGTCCCAGCTTCAGCCCCCAGCCCCAAAATGTTCCCAAACCCACTGCAAA
The DNA here is from genome assembly GCF_009769625.2 of Cygnus olor. Taxonomy (NCBI): domain Eukaryota; kingdom Metazoa; phylum Chordata; class Aves; order Anseriformes; family Anatidae; genus Cygnus; species Cygnus olor. Next base: position 20,076,780 of record NC_049179.1, on the reverse strand, counting down.
CCGCCCCCCGCCTCATCACCTCCAGCAGAAACTGCCACCCGACTAACGAGAAAAATACCAGGTTTTCTATTAGCAGGTAATTTCCCAGTCTCTCCCCCAGTCTGGAAAGGGCAGTGTTTGCCCAGTTTCCACACACATCCGCCTTACATATTTATAGGCTTTTTTTTTTTTTTTCCTATCCCTAACACAGAGGATCTTCATAAATTTCCTTGTTAGCATAAATCCTCGCGGCCTGTTATTTCTGGGGGGAGAGGAAGGGAGACGCTCACTTTCTCCATTCAGTGCATTTGGAAATATGCTTCCTGAAGATCACCCCAAGGCTGCTGGAAGCAGAGAAAGCCACCCTGCAGCTCTCCCTTTGTAGCCGGGGCATCACCGCAGGGGGGCTCAGCCACCCCGAGGCATACAGGGACACCGTCCCCGCATCCCACCGCCACCACGAGCAGCTCCTCTGGCCTCCCAAGCCTTGAAAAAAAATGATTTAAATGAGCTCTGGCCCACTCAGTCTCAGTTTCTCCGCTCTCTGTTAATTCACGATTGTCCTCTGCCAATGTCGGAGTAATGCAGAGCGCATCCTTTGGCAGAGCCCAGCTCTGCACACAAGCCCTTCATTTTCCAGGTTTTGGATCCATTCATGTGTTTCCACACCAGCTCCATCCTTTCGGACAAGGCTCCCAAATGCCCCAAATTCATCCCAGACCTTTATCAGTGTCCCAGCCGCACCTTTTGGATGCTACGAGCGAGCCCACCAGGGCTGAAACTCTCAAAGAGCCTGAGCACAGGGGAAGCGAATTCATTTCTGAACCGAACAGCACGCCAGTTTTGGAACACCTAACGCAGCATCTTCCCCGGCGCCTCCTGCAAAGCCCCTGGCTGCAGGTACAAGCCCTCGACAGGGCTTGTAGCCAGGGGACCGTGCAGGAGGGAGGCATGGAGGCATGGCGAGGAGCCGTTCCCCGCTGCAAAGCCCTGCCACACACGGGGCTCGAGCCTCGCAGGCAGCGCCGATTCCCAAAGGCCTTTCCCTCCGAACAATGCAACTTTTCCGCGCAAACATTTCTACGGCTCCCGGCTACGCGAGGAACAAGGAGCAGGCGTGCGGCGGCACACGAGGCGAGGCGGCGTGACGAGCGGCTCGTTTCGGGGGAGAGGAGCGAGCACAAAGGCTTGGCACCGGCTGCCGCGGGAGCTGCACGCGGCATCGTCGGGCTGCTGCCTGCTCCTACGGCTCAGACCTCCCCGTCCTGAGAGCTGCTCGAGGAAAAGCAATGCCCCAACACGCTCCCGCGGCCTCCAGAGGATGGACAAACTGCTCCACAAACTGCTCCTGGCAAGCAGCACCGCTGCCCCTGCTCCTGCCCTGGCTCCAACACAGCCCCTGGACAGCTCGACGCCACCATGAACAAGACCACAGCATCTCGGGATCGCTGCTCATACAAATTTACGAGGCTTTGTCCACTGGGAAGGCGAGGAACGGGGTCTTTCGGGGTGAGGAAGAGCCCTGGGGGAGGCAGGGAACGGCAAAGCCCCCGGGGCCGGGCTGCTCGCTGCTGCAGCCCGGCCCCAGCACCCCGAACCAGTTTGCAGAGCCGCGCAGCCCTCTACAAGCCTGGCGAGTCTAACGGGTACAGCAGCTTCTTGGCACTGCTGGAGGAGCCAAGTCTGAGGGGAAGAGGGGGAAAAAAAAAAAAGAGAGAGAGAGAAATTACTACAAATGTTCCACCAGTTATGAGTCACGGGGCTGAGCTTTGTTTCTGCCTCGCTGGATTTTGCCCTTTCCCTGCTATTTCCCCAGCCCCGTCCTGGTGAGCTGGGCTGCGGACGTCCCCCCCCCGGGTGACCGCGGCACGGAGCCACCGCCGGCAGCCCCAGGCCGGGGCAGTGACCTGGGTGTCCCCACGTGGCTGCCTGTCCCTGCGAGCCTGCCCACAGAAACCTGCCTGGGCTCCACAGGACCACGAAACACCAGGTTTTCCTCTTCAGATCCCCCCGGGGACCAGCCCCGATGGATCCCCAGGATCCGGCTGCAACGGTAAATCTCACACATGCAAGAGGCAGACACCCCGCAAACTCCTGTGTGCCTAAACGTGATGCTGCTTCAGCTCCTGGAAACTTGGGATCTAAGACCTCCAAGTGCCTCCTCCACCACCCCAGGCCCTTCCTGACCATTGCACTTTACTGAGAGGCGGGGAGTGCTCCCAACCCAGTCACATACGCTCCCAAAACCCGCTCTCCACGGGGTTACCCGTGGGCAGACGACCCTGTGTTGTGGCCCAAACCTCAGGCTTCAGCCTTTCAGACTGTAAAGATCCATGTTATAACCATGAAAAGGCCTGCTTCGAACAGCATTTTTAGTTTTTGTACGTATGAAGAGACGATCTTTTTACTTCACGCTAAAGCTTCCTGTTTAGAAGTCCGTCAAGCAAACGAGCAACAGCACAAGAATGGTGCTCTTTGTTACCCCAAACTGAATTTTGTGGTTTTCGGAGGAAAAGCCTTTTTGATGATCAAAGCCGGAGCAATAAATAGTAGCAGCTTGATGCTAGATCCAAAACATCCTTATTTTTGGAAGGGGAGCTAAATGCACAGTTCCTTCCTTCGGTACACACAACGCGGGCAGGGCAGGCCGCATGCTTTGTGTGTCGTTTGCACTGGCCTATTAAATAAGTTGGGATGGAGAATAAACAAACTGAAACATGGCAGAGACCACGGCCTAAGTGCTTTTTTTTACCCTTTTACTCTGCAGCGATGACAAGTATGGGTTAATTTCAGTGAAGCTCTTATCCTCTTTCAGCCATCAGGAGCACTGGGGAAAAATAAATCACGCAGCCCCAGACTCTTATTAAAAGTTACACCATTTGAAACCACGCAGGGGGAGAGCACGGATCCGATTTCAGCCCGATCCTGGTCACATGTTATCATTATATTGTTCGAGTAAAAGTTAGTCTCCCTTCCAGCCCAGAAAACCCACCAGATGTCCCATAAAGAACTCAGCTGTGATAGAAGCTAAACCATTACATCCTCAGGAGCCCTGCTTTTAAAACTCCGCCGCTATAATTAATGGCTATTATCAAGTTACAATAAAAGCCACGGGCATGGGGACGGATCCAGCCCGAGAGATGTTTGCTGGATGCTGGGAGCACACGTTTATTGTGGCACAGCGCCGGCCAACCTCGCTCCTATCAATTGTTCCCCTGCCGTGGCCACTTGGCAGTGCCACGCGGCACGCACATGGCAAGACCCCGGCACGCACACGGCAAGACCTGTGGCCACTGGGGAGCCTCCCATACGGACCATCCCGAAAAAATGCCCACGGGGCCACGTGCCATGCAATCACAACAACACCACGCCACGCTGCTTGAAGGCTTGAGCATCCTCGGGGAGTGGGTTCTGCCGAACCAGCCAAGTCACCGCCACCCCGTCTGCTTGCACCGGCCCCAGCGAGCACCAAACCTGGCCGGGTGCTCAGCCCCAGGCAGCTCAGTGGGTTTGTGCACCCCGACCCTAGCTGCCAGGCCCTGCCTCGCACCAAGTCCTTTCTGGCATGGAAACAAGCAGGTCCCACGGACGGGTCCCTTCCGGCCTCCTCCCTGCCGCACGGCGCTCAGCCCCGGCCGGAGAAGGTCGACCAACAAGCACAGCCCTAGCACCACGCGGATCCAAGTCCTGATCCTCTGCTCCAAGGCAAAACCGTCTCTGGCGGTGCCTGCGCACCACGAAACGTGAGAAAGGGTGCAGGGGTGGGGCAGAGCGAAGCCAGGGCCTCATTAAGCAAAGCTCTGCTTGGGAGCCTCGACGGCTCTGCAGCTTGCAGCGCAGGGCCCGGCTGCAGCAGGGAGGGCAGGCTGTGCTGCACGGACCCCGAGAGCACAGCACGGCAGCACCGCGGTGGATACAGCCTCACCGCCACCCCAGTGGGGACAGCAGGTCCATGCCTACCCCAGGGACACACGTGGCCACACACAGCCACCACCCGAGTGTCCCCGCGTGCCACCACCGGCAGCATCTCATCGCAGCCCGCGGAGCCCGGACGTCTCCGAGCAGCCGCCCTGAGCGGCTGCCCCTCGCTCTCCCCGTTTATACTGAGCACAGGGAGGGCGCAGCACAACCACCCCCATTCTCCTCCTGCTGCTGCTTCTCCTCCTCCTCCTCCAGTCCCCGAGCTCCCCGGGAGCACAAGCGCCTGCCAACCTGAGAACTCCCCGGGCGTGACGTTGGGCGAGTTTGTAGCCTCTGTTTCAGTGTAAGACAACGTGGAATCCGATAGATCTGCAAAGAGACAGAAAAGAAAAAAAGCACAGCTTTTAATCCTCCCGCATTTGCGAGCTCTACGTGTATGCCCGGGGCCCCTCTGCTTCCCATCCCCTGCCCACACCTCCCAAAAAACTCTCTGCCGGGCCAGAAAGCAGCATTTAACCTCGTACCTCCACCGTGCAAAGTCTGAATCGCTTCGACCACAGAAATAACTGCAGCGAAGTCGATCAAACAAGTAGGAACTTGGTGCTTACTGGATAAGGTTACATTAAGCCTCTAAACAATTCATAGTTACTATACTTAATTATCGCCATTAAAATTCTTGAAGCTGTTTATTCTTGCTTCCTTCCTTCCTTCCTCTTTGCTGAAGCGAAGGAAACTTTGTTTTAACAAGTTAAGAGTCTTTGTTATTCTCTCTTGCTTACACCCCTCTAATTAAGAGCTCAACTGTTTGCTCACAGATTAACTATTATTTTTCCAATCAAACAAGCCAATGAAGCAGATTTCAGGCCCTGGCTGTTGTTTTAACCAAGTCACGTGTCACTCCCTACCATCCCTCCCTGCAGCACCAGCAGTTTCTGAAGGGAATTACCCCGCAGTGGGGAGAGCAGGGAGGGACGAGTTTTTTTTTTTTTTTTCCCCTCTGTTTTTTCCCACACCTAACAAAGAAAAAAAAAAAACCAAGAAGGAAAACAAAACCAGCCCATGACCAGCAAATCTGCTTCGCAGGATGCGCTGGACGCAAAGGCTAGGGTGGGCTTTTCCCTTTCCAAAGCTTTTCTAATCCATTAGGAGCAGCAAAATGCTCTTCCAAAATTACAGAGCAGTGACTCTCGGAGAGGCTCCGTCTCAGGTTAATAAGCACAGGAAGGGCAGGAGCCGGCCGGGGCGCAGCCAGGAGCTCCCACGCCCCCCGCGCTCCGGCACCCGCGCGCAGACAAAACACAGCGCCCGAGAACCCTTCATTACGCCCCCACGGAGAACAGGGCTTCGTGTCATTTGGGAAAAATCTGCATGCGCCTGCACGGCAATTTGGGATGATAAACCGGCGTTCATTTACTGCTTGAAACCCGTCAGCCGATGCTTGCTCAGAAGTAATGAGCAGGCAGAAAATCCCTGATGCCGCCTGCTGCCCGACGCGCCACCGAGAGGTGCCGGTAACCAGCACCGGGGCTGCACCACGAGAGCTGCAGGAGATCAAAAGAGGGAAAACACGTACCCAGTGGCTTTTGCTCATCATTAGGAGACAGCCGAGAGTAAGGAGGTGGTGGAGACTCTGGAAAAAAGGAAAGTTTGCGTTAGTGTTGTGTTCAGTCTATAAATGAAACCTCTTCCGAGTTAGCACTTAGAAGGCTGCAAACACGTGACAGATAACGCCCGCTCGCAACGGGAACCCACTAGGAGCTCTACACCAAGCCTTGTCCACATCTTTGCAGAACAGGGGTTCAGCCCTGACCTCCTGAGGCAGACATTATGGGTGGAAATGTCACCATCCTGCCTCCCAGCCCAGGCACCCCAACCGAAGCACGAGCCGTGCTCCGGGCTGCGGTGCTCCCAGGTGCCGGAGACCACGGCGGCTCCAACCCACGTGCGGGGGCCCAGCGAGAGCTCCCCAAACACCGCATTACGAAGACTGAAAAACAGGCGTTGGGTGATGACGAGAGGCTCCTTTCTTGGCACAGACAGCCCGATGCTGTGGGCTGGCTGGCTTCGGCCAAAAAGCCACCGAAGTCACTTTGGTGTGTCCAGCAGCACCTGGCTGCTCGGGGGGCTCCCGTGGTCCTCAGTTTGGCCCAGGCCCCGCAAAGGTGCCCGGTGCTCAGCAGCAGCACATCCACAGACACGTGCCTGCAGCAAGTCCCCAGAAGCACCCAGCTGAACTGGGTCACCGATCCGGCTCCTGCTGTGCCTGGAAGCGGAAAGACCACGCGGCGGGCTGGGGAAGGTCCTCCATCACTTTCCGGGGTAGAGGTGGGGTTTTCTTCTCCATCATGGCTTGCTTCTAGAACTCGGCCTTGCTGCAACTGAGCTGCGTGCAGGCAGCTGGGCTGCGGGACGGCCCCGGCGCTGGGCTGACGTTAGGGAGGCGCTGCACTGGAAATTCGGAGGCAGGACGCTGACCCCAGGCCTCTCCAACAAGCGTGCGCTCCTCAGCTCCCACACTGAGCAGAAGACCAGTCCCTCGGTGTAACGACCACAGCTCACGTTGAGTTATTGCATTGAAAACGACGTTAGCATCCCCTCTGCGGTGCTCTGGCGTGGCCTCTGGCCACTTATTGCCCCTCAAAAAGAAAAGGTTCCTCGTCCTCATCCTGAAACAGGCACCGAAAGGCCTAACCAAGCAGGCTGCCAGCAGCAAGATGCTCTCCTCGCGGGCTCTTAACAGCCTCCAAAAAAAAGAAAACAAACAGGAAACGGAGCCAACGTCCAGCCCTGGAGCAGCAGGTCCCCTGCCAGAGCCGGACCTGGTGCCACGGCGTGGTTCTTCGAAGCACGGCTGAGTTCTTGTTTTGCTCCATCACATCGCCCCGCGGGGAACTGGGGACGAAGGTGCACCCGTGGCCAGAGCAGAGGCACCATTGTGGTGGCACCAGGGCCGTGCTGGGGCTCCCGCTGTCTTTCCCCAGTAGAGGCAGAGCTGGAACTGGGGGGGCCCCGGCCCTGGGACCCCCTTGCAGAGCAGGAACGCGCCAGAAGCGCCCCGGGGCTCGGAGCCGCAGAGCGCTGGGAAAAAGCCATCGCTGCGGGAAAGCGGCTTGGAAACTTTGGCCGCTTCTAAAATAAACGCACATCTCCTCCAATCGAAGCTAAAAGCTACTTCCAGCCTCTAGCGATCTTCGGGGGAAGCAGCGCGCCGGCGCTGCGTGCCGAGCACAGAAGTTTCTTTCAACCAAGTGATGCAAAGCGAGGCAGGATTCCGGATTGCAAAATAAATAAAATCAAAGCTCTTGCCAAGAAGGGGACCGTGAGCAGGATTCCGATATCCTCCGGGGTTTCTCCACCCCCATCAAAAAAAAAAAAAAAAAAAAAGAAAAAAGAAAAAAAGAAAAAAAAGGGGGGGGCAAAGCCAAGCCAAGCCCAGGGCTCGGTGGGGCTGCGGCTGCCCCCGGTTCCCCCCCCCCCCCGGTCCCGCAGCCCCCGGCGGGGCTGCGCGGGGCCCTGCGGCTGCGAGGCGCGGCGGTAATTGCCCGGCTCCGCGGCCGCCCCGAGAAGCGGCGAGCCAGGCTGGCGCCAGCAGGATGCAAACTGCACATTATCGCCCCTTCGGCACCTAAATAGCAGGGGGACCTCCGCGGGGCGGGGGGGGGGGGAAATAGGGGAAAGGGGGTTGATGCGTGGGTTTCACAAGCGCCGGTCCCTGTCTCATCCTGGCTGGGCACGGGGTAACTGGGGGGGGGGGGGGGGGGATCCCCAAACTTCGGGACCCCATCCCTAAACCTCAGGATCCTCCACCCCAAACTCCAGAACCCCCTCTCCAAAGCTCAGGACTCCTCTCCAAAGCTCAGGACCCCCTCTCCAAAGCTCAGGACCCCCTCTCCAAAACTAAAGGACCCCCTCTCCAAAACTAAAGGACCCCTCTCCAAAACTAAAGGACCCCTCTCCAAAGCTCACGACCCCCTCCCCAAACCCCATCACCCCCTCCCCATCACCACCCCCCCCCCCCCGCCCCCCTGCCGCTCACCTGGCCCACAGAGGCGGCTGAAGTGGTAGGGGTTGCAGCAGACGGTGGGGCCGTCGGCGACGCCGAAGCTCTGGCACTCGCAGAGGGGCTTCAGCTCGGCGGGGTGCTGCAGGTCGGGCCAGCGGAAGAGTTTCCCCAGCAGGAGGTGGGGGGGCGCCGCCTGGCCCCCCAGGCGCACCTCGGTGCGGGCCACCAGCACGCAGCCGCTCGGCATGCCCCCGCGGGACTCCACCGCCTCCAGCAGGCTGTCCAGCGAGCGCTCCTTCAGCCGCTTCAGCAGCGAGTAGGTGACGGCCTTCAGCTCCTGCTCCAGCACCAGCAGCCGCGACCGCGCCTCGCGGCCCCGCCGCTCCGGGGACCCGCCGGGGGCGCCGCCGTCGGGGCCTGGGGGGGCGGCCCGGGGGGCTCCCGGCTGCCGCTCGCCGAAGAGGCAGCAGGTCACGGCGCGCCCGCCGCTCTCCCGGCCGCGCCTCGGGCTCGGTCCCTCGGTGCCGTCCCGGCGCTGCGGGGCGCGGAGCCGAGCCCCCCGGCGCTCCGCCATCGGGGGGACCCCGCGGCGGCCCCCGGCCGCCGGCCCGGCTCGCGGCTCCTCGGCCCCGCCGCCGCTCCCTAGGGCCGGGCGGCCCCGCTCCGGGCTCTTGTCGCCGCCGCCGTCTCCACCGGCTCCGGGCTCGCGGCCGCCGCTCGTGGCGCTGCCATCGCCGCCGCCGCCGCCGCCGTCGCCGTCGGGCACGACGCGGCTCCTCCAGAGGCGCCGCACCAGCCCCGAGCGTTTGGACCTGAACATACGCCGAGGCGCGGGCGGCCGGGGGCCGGCGGCGCCGCTCGCCGCCCCCTGTGCCGCGGGGGGGGCTCGTGGCCGGCCGCCGCCGCCTCTATCTCATCTCAGCCCCGCCGCCGCCGCGGGCTCCCTCCCGGCCGGGCCCCGCTCCCCGGCGCGGCGGCTCCTCCGTGCGGCGCCCCGCCACAGCCCTGCGCAGCGACTCGCCCCCGGCCCGCGGCGGGGCTGCACCATGGGGCGGGCGGCGGGGCGGGGGCGCCGGGCGGGCATAGACGGCGCCGCGGGGCGCTCCCGGAGCCGGGCTCACGGCCGCCGCGCCGGGCCCTCCGCCATCGGCCGCCGCGCCGGGGCCGCGAAGGGAGCGGCGGGGGGGGGGGCGGCGAGGCCGGGGGCACGGGACGGGGCCGAGGGGAGCCCGAGCATAAACTGGAGGGGAGGGGGAAGGCCCGGCGAGGGGAGGGGGGGGGGGGCCGCCCGGCGGGGCGAGCGGCGCCCGGGGGCGTTAGGTGCCGGGAGCCGAAAGGGAAAATACGCGGGGTAAGGGAAAAAAAAAAAAAAAAAAAAAAAGGGGAAAAAAAGGGGGAAAGGGGGAAAAAAATGGAAAAAAAAAGGGGGAGGGAAAAGGGGAAAAAAGGGAAAATTTAGGGAGAAAAAGGGGAAAAATTAGGGAAAGTTTAGGGGAAAAAAGGGGGGAAATTAGGGAAAAAAGAGGGGAAATTAGGGGATATTTAGGGAAAAAAGGGGAAAAATTAGGGAAAAATCAGGGGGAAAAAGGAAAACTGGAAAAAAGGTAGGGGAAAAGGAGAAAAAACGGAAAACGTGAAAAAAACAAGGAAAAAAATTGGAAAAAAAAAGGAAAAAAAATTAAAAAGCGAAAAAAAAAAAAAGAAAAAGAAAAGGCTTGGAACTAGAGACGCCGGCTTCAGGACATGGATGGCAGCTGTGAGGATCCGGGGGGCGGGCGGGCGGGGCGCTGGGTGCTGCTGGTGGTGCTGGGTCGGGTCCGGTCCGGCTCGGCTCGGCTCGGCTCGGCTCGGCTCGGCTCGGCTCGGCTCGGCTCGGCCCGCCGGGTGCCGGCTGCCGGGGCCGCCGGTGCCGCCGCCGCGCTCCGCCCGCCCTCGCTGGCTTTTGTGTGGCTCGGGCGCGCACGCGGGGCCCCTGGCGAGCGGCGGCGCGATTGGCTGCCGCCCATCATGTGCCAGTCTAGACACTCCGGCGGCCCCGCGCCGCGCCGCCCGTTGCGCAAACAGCGGCTCGGGTTGCCGCGCTCTTAAAGGGACACGCGCCCCCTTTTTTTTTTTTTTTTTTTTTTTTTTTTTTTTACCACCACCCCACCGCCCCCCCACCTCCCCGGTAACGGGAGCCCCGCCGCGCGCTCACTCCTCCGCCGAGCCCGTGCCGCCGCTGCTCGCCCCCTTGCCCTCCCAGCCCCCCGCGGGCACGGAACGGGGGTGGGGGATCCGGGGGGAGATCCCCGCGGCGGCTGCCGGGGGAAAGTAGGTCAGGGCGGCGCTCCGGCAGCGAAAGGGTTAACGCCGCTCCCCCCCCCCCCACCACCCCACCCCTCCCGCCGGAGCCGCGGCGCCGGGCCACGCCCCCGCGCTGTAGCGACTCGTCCGCTGTGGCAAAAGTTCAGGCCCGGCGCGCGCCCATTGGCCCGCCGCCGCGTGACGCGCGGCCCCGCCGCCTCCCATTGGCCAGGCCTCCGCGCCGGCTCCGCCCCCCTCCCCCCCCCCTCCGCGCGCCGCGGCGTGGCCGTGAATGAAAGGCGCGCCGCGGGGCCCGCGCTGGGTCCTTGTGCCCGCCGGCGGCAGAGCGGGGCGCGGGGCGATGGGGGGCGAGCAGCCGGCGGGGGGCGGCGTGCCCCGGGCAGGGCCCGGTGGGGGCACCGGGAGGGGTGTGGGGGGGGCTGCCCCGCACGAACTTGGCGTTTCAGCAAAATAAATAAATAAATAAATTAATTAATTAAAGTAATATAAAATAAAAAAAAAATGAAATAGAATACTTAATAAAATAAAATAATTAAAGAAAATAAGTTAAAATAATAAAAGGAAATAAAATAATAAAAGGAAAGAAAATCATAAAAGAAAATAAAATAATAAGATAAAAAATTAATAAAAGAAAATAAATTAAAATAATAAAATAAATAAAAATAAAAATCCCCCACACACCTTTACCCCCAAGCACCTTTATGCCTCCATAAACCCGTGGCTATCCCGTGATTTATCGGGGATATCGGGCAGTCAGGATGCACTGGAGGCAGCGGCTCCTGGTCCCACAGGTGCCCCGGGAAGGTGCCCCCAAAGGGGAGCGGGCAGTGGGGCACCTTCACCTGGCAGCCCGGCCTCACAGCACCGGGAAAACTTCCCCAGGAAGCAAAAAAAAAAAAAAGAAAGAAATGAATAAAATTTGTCAACGAAGATATTGTAAATCCCGGTTTGGGCAGGTTTCTGATCAGCATTTTTGGGCAGCTCCTGCTGCAGCTGGAGGCTGGCGCCTGCGGTGCTCCCGAGCCCGGGCTGCACCCGCACACCTGAGAGCGAGCTTTGGGTCAGGTGGAGTCCCATTTTTTTTATGGCAAACCTTCTAACCCCCTCAGAAATGTCCTGACGGACTTTGCGTGGAGGTAACGTCGCGTGACGGCCCCGCTGGAAGCCCGCGGGTGCCCCAGCAGCAGCCCCACGGCACCGCCGCTCATCGCTCCGCGCAGGAACCAGGCAGCACCCAGCCGGGGCAGCCACGTGCTGGTGGGACGAAGATACACGGAAAGGCACGGGACGGCTGCAGAAAGGGCTCGGCTTCAGGTGTGGAGGCAGAAATCGGGATTTCCTGGCTCTCGGATCCCTGCCCGTCCCCGGGCTGCTCCGGAGAGGCTCCAGCACCTTAAATCCACACGGACCGACCGGTCCTGCACGGCCCTAAGGTTTGTCTCCCGACAGCAGCTGACGCTTTTCCCTCCAATACCTTATTACAAACAGCCATCTGAATTAAAATGGCACAAATGTGCAATTACCAGCATTTAAATCTATATAAATCTTAAATACAGCGCCATTTGGGTCGAGGACAGGCTGTTATTCCAGCCAGCAACGTGTCGCTGCGTGGCCAATGCCACCCAGCCATGGTGCAGGATGGCACGACGAACAATGGGGCCTTCATGGTGGGCACAGGTACGTGATGGAGAAGTCCCAATTTCGCCAGGAGTGCCACCACCTCAGGCTGGGCAACAAGGGGACATTGTTCCACGCCCCAACGCGGGGCAAGAAAAACAGAGCCCTCAATTGTACTCCCCATAACGCACACATCATTTATAGTAATGTCGGTTATTAAAGGAGTTTTGGTAATTAACAGCGATGTGCTCCTGCACTGCCTCCCCCCCCCCCCCCCCTTTTTTTTTTTTTGGCCTGCCATAATAACAAACATTCCTGTGAGATGCTCTGGAACACGTCCTATAGGTCTTGGCACAAAAGCTGCAGAGAAGGTTTTGAAAGCCTGCCAGCGTTATCTGACATGCATCTCCCAGGTGCTATATAAAGCCAAATCCTCGTGGGCCCGGAGGACCGTGGGTGGCCGCAAGGGCCCCGGCACTCACCTCCTCCGAGAGCCAAAACGCGGCCGGGATGGGGCGACAGCAGGGAGAGGGCACGGGGAGGAGCAGTCGAAGGCGACAGCAGAGCCCAGGGCTGCAGGCAAGGATGGGAAGCTTTTGGGTTTTCAGTACGCAAAAGCAATCTCCGATTTTCTAGCTTCTTGGTCTCCAGTTCTTTTTTTCTGGTCAAAGAGAAAGGCGCAGAGATTAAAACACAAAATGAAAACTTGTCATATATTAAAAAAAAAAAAACAAAAACAAACAAAAAAACCACTTAGCTTGGTTCTCGGGTCATTCTAATGCCTTAAAAATGGGGTTGAGGTGGGGACCCCACGTGCTGGCTGCCGAGGGTTGGGTGGCCCGAGCAGGGGGCAGCAGAGGCTGGGGACACCCCGCGGCCCCGTCTCACCCCGTGCCTGCAGGCACCAAGCACCTGAACCCGGCCGGAAAAACCACGGCTCAAGTGCTGCGCCTGAGCAGGGGGCTCTGCCAAGAGCTGAAAGGCCTCGTAAAATCAGGCTGGTGTTGCTGGAAGCTGATTTTGAAAGGAACCAGAGAAAAAAAAAAAAAAAAGCTCTGACAGCACCAGAATGTCCCGTTTCGTTTGTTTTAATGACATCGCCGCGATTTTCCAGCTCAGGCTGACTTTTCGTGTTACTCTTGCAAATGTTATATTCTGCGCCGCAACGTACCGTGATAGGACCTTGGACGGTCTTCAGGATGGAAAAACCTAAAACCAGAGCGAGGCCTTTGGATAAACCCAACCCAAAAACCGTTTGAAGGCTTCTCCTTCGCGGCGAATTTCACAACCGCTGGGCTCGGCTCTCCCAGGCCTCGGCTTCTGGAGATCCTCCGGGCTCAGGATGTGATCCCAGCCCAGAGGATGGACATCGAGGGAACGCGTGGGCTGTTGCCCACCAGCACGCACGGGGCTCGGAGCCTGTGTTTGCTATTTTCACCCTTTCCACCCCATTTTGGCCACAGCATCCCATCCAGCTCGCCACCCGCGGTGGTGGGGAGCCGGCGGGGACGGTGCGCACCGATCCGTGCCCACATCCCCATGCAGGGGCTGGGCAGAGTAAAGGGGTAAATAAAGGTGGGAGAGCACTGCCCCAGCCTCCTCCTGGCATGAGGAATTGTGGAAATCCCTGCACGTGGGTACAGCCGAGAGCGAATTTGCTCGGGCGCCTTTCATCCAGGTGGCCCCGTCCCGTGCCGTGGTGGCACCCGGAGGGTGACCCGAGGACGCAGCAGCGAGGCTGCTCGGGGCAGGCTGAGATGGAAGCTGCAAAATCTCGTGAGGAACCAGGAAGGGAAAAAAAAAAAAAAAAAAAAAAAAAAAAAGAACAAAATTCAACCGAATTCAGCCCAACGCTGCCTTTCGCCCGACCTGCAATTAATGAGAACGGGTTAATGGCAGCTCTCCGCGAGGCGAGCGCTGCGGCTGCCGCCTCTCCGGGCTCCGCAAGGCCCTTCCCACGAGTATCTCCTGTGGGTGGGACGAGCTGACTCACAGTTTCCAGGGCTGTAGTAACATTTCAACACCCCAGCGCTCCAGCCTTGGGGACTGATGGCAAAGAGCACATTCCCAGCAGAGCGGTTGGGAAGCTTTTGACAACATGTTTTCTTGTGTCAGAAAATGTCAGTGTGGCAAAACCAAATTTTTCTTTTCTTTTTTTTTCTTTTTCTTTTTTTTTTTTTGTAGCAACCTATCAGTTTCCATGAAGGGCTGTTTGGGGAGGTTGCCTGTGCTTGAGCCTGGATTTCTAGTCAAAACCACAGGGTAAAATCTTCTCCCAACAGGCCCTCACCTGCAGGTGATGGCACCATCCACACTGCTCCCAGCCCCTGGAGAGGTCCCTGGCTGCCAGCAGGGACACTGGGACACAGGGACCTAGGGACACGGGGACACTGGGATACAAACGCTCCCATCCCAGGAGAAGCCCAGTCTTTAAATCCCTTCTGGGCAGAGCTGGGCCGGTTTGTGTAAGCAATTAAGCAGTTATCCAGGGAGAAAGAGTCTGACTTCCAGCCCAGAGATGTGAGCGCCCATTTGGGATGTGGGGTCTTGGGTTCGGGTCCCTGGTTTGAGTCGAAGCTTGAGCATTTAACCCACCTGTCAGGCAAGGGCCATGAGTATGGGGTTATCCCCTGTGCTGCTGCTTTCACTTTTTTAGGAAAATGAACTGAAAATGAGCCCGATGCAACCCAAAGCAAGCACCGGTGTCTCAGGTTTTGTAGGACAGAAAGACCGTGTTCATCTGGACCCAATGCCAGCCTTCACAGGTGTTTTATTCCCCATCCAAAAAAGCTGTATTTCCACCTCTCCTACTTGCTCTTGCTTTACTATGCTTACTTCCCCGTGGCTTCTCCCCCTCCCTTTTTTCTTCTGCCGATCCCCCCGGTGCTGAGATCGCCTCTCTCTGAGCAGGCTCGAGCAGACGGCTCCATAAAACCCAGCACGGCCTCGGCAAGCAGAGCTCCCCTGCACCGCACGGGACGACCTGCTCCAGAGGAAGGCAGAAGACGGATGGCCGAGGGCGTGCGGCCGCCGGGGTGCGGTGCCGAGTGCGGCAGGTCCGAGCGGGCAGGCTCCAGGCAGCCAGGGAACGAGGAGAAGCCGCCTGATCTAACCGAACCCCAGCCAAACTCTTTCCAAGGTTCAGCAGACTTCACATCAATAACTTTTATTCAGCCTCCAGAAGCCAACGTGCTTCCCGAGCGCGGGTGGCACCGGCACCGCGCGATGCCGTCCCCCAGGGGTATATATACCCCCTCCGGTATTCATGTGGAGGGCTTGCACTGCAAACAGCCCTCGGATGGACGCCGAGGGCTGTGCTGGGACGCAGGAGCTGCCCCGCTGCTCCACTGCTCGCTCAGCACCTGCGTGCGCCCAGCGGCCGGGGAGCTGGTGGGGCGCGGGAGATGACAGGCGTCGTTTCTCCTGGGGCTCTGGAACCAGACCGCAGATCACGGGGAGGATCTACCTGCCACCGAAGCTTTCCGTGTGTTTCCTGATGCCATTGACAGTGATTTCCAGTGCCCTTTTGAACTCGCAGCCTAATAAAAGGAGGTACAGGAGGTACAAAGGAGGCACTACTAATAAAAGGAGGCTAGCAGGGCTAGCCGTTGAACTTCTCCTGTCCTGTCCTGGCTGTAGGAGCCCAGCAATATCACACAAAACAGATGCTCTGCTCAGTAGGAAGGGAATTGCAGCCTCCCTCACCCACCAGAGGCTACGTCTGAAAACCACACCACCCATAACAAACACAGGAGTTTGTCCTCTTTATCAGCATTTATTCAGCAGCCTGTGGAGACAGTCTGCCTTGCTGGACTCTTTTCCAGGCAGATAACACCCAGTTCTGAAACTGCCCTTTACTTTTTTTTGGGGCTTGGCTTTGGTGAATTGCCATTTTCGAGGAGGACAAAGAGCCCAACACCTTTGCAGAATATCTCTACCCCTATCCATATCTACCCACACAATTTGCAAACACAAAACTGGAAGCTCCCCGGGAGGGAAGCATTAAAACAAGATTATTCCCTTTGGAGCTGGTCCAAAAAAAATAAAATAAAAGAGGCAGTAGAGGTGGAAGTCCAAAAGGGATGGTAATGGCCCAGCCTTGGCTGTGAGGGGTTTGGTGCGCCCAGCGGTGCTCTCCTAGCAGCGGGAGCTCAAATCGCGGGGTGGCAGGACGAGGAGGAAGCATAGGTTGACGAAGACATCAAAGCAGAGCTGAGAAAGGTCAGATATAAATGGCAACCTGTCCGTTTGTGCAATAGTTTGCTCTTCTATTTACGATGGCATTTTCTGGGAAGGGCTGGTCAGAGCCAACTAGGGCAGGCTTGTAAAAAGATAATTTTTCTCCCTTAGAAAACACAACGACAGACAGGCTGGGCTGCTGGCTTTTCTCCCTTCCCGAGATCTGCTGCCCTGGGCAATTTGTCCTGTTGCAGCAGCTCTTTGCAGAAGTGCCTGGCGTCTGGGCCGCTCCAGAGCAGACGCCAGTCACTCGAGCAGAGAGCTGCTTACCACGGCGCGGGCAAATATTTTCTGCAGCGGTGCAGGAGCGACTTAAAGAGCAGCACTGTTATTTCGTAGTCATCTCCAATAATAACTCGGAGACAGCAGCCGCAAGACACATTAGCAAAAGCTGCTGCCACTGACCAAAACTTCAGAGGAGGAGGAACAGAAGTGGGAAGAGAATAGAAATAGAAATAGGGACTGAGTCACGGGCCGGAGAGGCAGCAAGGGCAGAAGGAGGCAGGCTTCCAGAGGGGTCCTGGGATGGGTCTGTGGGACCAGTGTGCTCTGCTCAGGTGCTTCCCCAGATTTCTTGCAACCTCGAAATGGGGATGCGAAAATCATTAAGGCAGAAGAGAAGAGTGTCTTCTCTGTTTTGAATCTGGACCGGAGGCAGCCAGAGGCAGTCGTTACTGAAATACCACGACGACATCTCTTTTTGTGTTGAAGCTGTGTTTTGAGTGTCTCTGCTGGCGGCTGGCTGCAGGATCTCCAGGGCTTGCTCACGCAGAAGAATGTGAAAATGGAAAGCGGGATTAGGGAGGGAAGGAGCTCGCCCTGAAGTCATTGGCACCGCTGGCTGTAACAGAGCCAACCATCCTAAAATCCACACCAGGACCCAGGAGCAGCAGCTCCTTCACTCCTTTGTTGGTGCCCTAACTACAGCTAATGACAAGAACCATTTGGGAGGAGAGATAATGAATTGCGTTGCATAAAGAGATAAATTCCCAGAGCCAGGTTAGAGCTGTCCCCCAGCAGCTCCCGCGCCACCTCGCCTGCCCACACCGAGAGCAGGGTGCTGAGCAGCCCCAGCACCCTCGTCCCAAAGATGCGTGCTCAGGAATGACACCGACCATCCCAACACGAGTTATTAATATTGTCGTTAGCCAAACAACAAATGTTTCTCTCAAAGTCGTAAAGCAAGGGTGGCATTTTTATTAGCTGAGGTTTCCTCCTTTTTTTTTTTTTTTTTTTTTTTTTTATGGCCTTATCCACAAATGCTGAGAGCCAGAGGGAATTATTTGTTACTTACATTAAAGCAAGAAGCCTTCAGACCACAGTGCTGCAACCACTCCCCGTATCATTATTTTCTTCTTCTGGATTTATACAGAGCTCATTATTAAACCTTAGCTAATGCAGACATCCTAACAATGCACTGAGTGCTAATAACTGCTAAGCAGCATTATTAATTATTGTAATTACAGTGTTTAAAATACATTTTGATTATATTAAAGAGAATACTTTCCTACTTTTCTGACCAAAAAAATCCACAAATGTAGCTTATTAACACTAATTCTATTCTTATTGGTGAGACTATTGTTAGATTTCAAAGGCAGCCAGTCTGGGCCCGAAACCCAGCCCAGGCTGCGATGGCTGCCCTGGGGGCCAGAAGGATCTTGGTGAAATCCATCAGTGGGGACCCCAGTTTGGGGTGCAGTCGGGGTCAGAGGACCCTGACTTTAGGAGAGGCATCAGCACATATGGACCCCATAGTGGGCTGCCGTGTGGCTGGTTGCAGAGCTCCTTGTAGGTACAGGATAGAGGTATGTAGGTACAATATGTGTAGGTACAATATGTGTAGGTACAATATATGTAGGTACAATATGTGTAGGTACAATATTTGTAGGTACAATTGCAGAGCTCCTTGTAGGTACAATATAGGGTCGCAGCCCCGCAGCCGCACTCACGCTGTTAACCCTTGCTGCCAACGCTCGCTGGAATTATTCACGCCCAAGCCAGACAGGCAAATACGCAGGCAGACACCCAGCTGCGCTTTTAATTAGAGCGGTGCAGAGATAAAAAGCTTCGGAAAACAATTTTCAACAATTAAAAATAATATTCCAGGCGCTTGGCTGCCCCAGCCGCATGTGTCCTGGGTGGCTGGGAGAGGCCAGCCAGCCCCCGCCGCGTGCCAAGTTGTGACTACAAGACGAGGGCTTGCTGCCCTTCCCCTCTGACCACCAAATGAGGGCTTGCTGCCCTTCCCCTCCGCTTGGCCGAGGGCTTGCTGCCCTTCCCCTCTGCTTCCCAGACGTTTCTTTGCTACAAAGAGTTAAGATTTCACTCGTCGGGCTGTTTGTGTTTCTATTCACATGTCAGTGCCTGTCATTTATTTAGTCAATGGGACATGTCCAAGGGATGGAGACAGGCCGGGTTAGTCATTCTGACCATGGGTCGCCAGTCACTGCAAACCGCCTGAGGTCATTTCCAACAGCACCACTAACAATGAGAGGGAAGCTGGGCCCAGGAGACCTGCAGGAAACGGCACGGAGATTAAAGACGGAGATAGTCCTCGGCAAAAGTACACTGCAAGAATGTTCCCTATGTTCTGTCAACAGAGTTTCTTCCTCGCCGAAGACCGTCTATTTTAAGGCCGAGCTCACACCAAAAATGGAAATCCTTGCTCGATGGCTATCAGCGGATCTTCGGTTCCCGGGGCTGCGGCAGAGCTGCGGCTGAGGAAACAAAGCCTCCAGCTCGCCCCGCGCTGCCGGCTCCGCTTTCGGCTCCGTCTGCGCTTCCCTGGCGCTCTCCTGCTTCCAGGAAGGGAACGGAGGAGAAACCTTGAAACGCCCCGGTGCGGGCTTGTGGCAGCATCAAGCTCTGAAATGAAGCCCCCGACGGCACATCTGGGGAACGGGCAATTCCTCAATGCAGGGCAGGAGCAAAAGGGCAGTTTTGGGTGCAGAGATGCACGCTTTGCTTCTCAAGTGAAATGCCGCTGCCTGCTCGTACTTAACACATCAAGTACCTCTGGGTGTTTTGGAAAACATTAATAGCAACCACATGACTGGTGTAAAACACTGATTTTCCATCCAGACACACTATTGTTTTCAGATAAATACATTCCATCGAGCTTTTTTGTATCTGAACTTTCTACATGTGGCTTCTGGGGCTCGGGCAGATGGGGCTCGGGGCTTGACAACAATAGAGGTGGCCCAGGAGGGGCCCCTGGAGCCCGCTGGTTGGGAACTGGTGAGACGGGCTAAATCCTGCCCTCTGGTGCTGGTGCAATGGCTGTTGACTTGGGCAGGGACTGGAGGTACCCAGGGGACGGGCAAAGGAGCTGCACAGTAGGTTATAGCTGCTCCAGAGAGATAGGGAAAGGCAGAAAATGCATTTCTCAGGACGCAAACATCCATCACCGACACGCTCGAGAGTCTCCAAATTCCTCAGTGTTATATTTATGAAGCCATTCGGAGACATGATACAGGCCAGTTCCTGTAGATTTTTCCATGTGCTGTTAAAGATTCAAATTACAGAGCAATTTTCCGCCTTTGAAGACGTCGGGCTTCGCGGTGCAGAGCCCGGGGCTGCTGCAGGCAGGGTCTGTCTCGCTGCAGCCCGGAGATAACGCAGAGCCACCGCCAGCGCTCGGCCGCGCCGGAGTCAGGAGCAGGCCAGGAATGACAGCACTGGGGGGAATTTACTCCACTGGCAGATAAGGAAAGCATCCTGCTTGAAGCACGGGGTAAACAACTCGTAATGCGCAGGCGAGTTATCTGCAGAGTCCCACGTGGCCCCGGTGGCACATCTGCCCCGCGCGGCTCAGGGACGGAGCCAGCCCCCACGCCGGGGTCATTTGGGGACCCCCATGGGGCCGGGTGCTCGTTGGGGCCACAGCTTCTCCAGTTTGCTCCGCTCGGTGCAAAAGGAGGTAGAGATGGGTGGGTTTGTCACCCGGAGGAGAACCGGGGCTCCTGGGCCACTGGTGGCCACTGGTGGCATCGGTTGTGCACATAGGGCTTGGGCCACCCAGCTTAGAAATCACAAAAGAGTTGGGGCAAAATCAGAAAGACGTTAAAAATAGATGAAAAATCTCTTTTTTCAGCACACAACTGCTGACACCAATCGTTCTTCCTAGTAATCACACAGAATACCCTACCAAACTAAATTCAGGTGTGTTTTCATTGATAAGGGCACGGAAACAAGCTGGAAGCAGAAGACGGGGCACATCAGCTCAGCGGGATGACATCTGGGGCTCTCCCTGGTGCTCGCAGGGCTAACTGTAACTGCAGGGCTCACCCCTCGCTGCACAACCGAGGCCTGAAATCCAGCCCCGAGTGTGAGAGAATCACTGCCTGCCTGCGCAGCTCCTGAGCCATCCCCGGGAGCAGCTGCCGTGTTTCTGTGCCCCTCCACTCGCAGCGGGGCTGGAGGACGCGGCTCAGAGCGGCCCTTCGAATCAAGCACTGGGGCTGAAACTCGCAGATGCAGACCCCGGCACATGTGGGATGCCGAGGATGGCAACACGAACACATCTGTGAAAGCCTGCCCAAGGAAAATGGTGGTGGGCTCAGCACTGTCTGGATGCCATCGAGCCCCAGCGCGTCTGCTGTCCCCGGGCGCGCGCAGGGGAAGGCGCACGAGGCGCAGCCCTTTGCCTTGTCGCGGGGGCACGGCGGAGCCAGGAGAGGAGCCGGAGGAGCAGAGCGAGCAGCTCTCGAGTTCAGAGACTGATTTACGGCCGAGGCCCCAGGCAGATCACTGACTGGGTTTGTGGTTTCATTTCCTCATCTCCAGAATCTGTTTCGCTGCCGATGTGTGAGAGGGAATTAACATTCAAACTTTGCTTTCAATAAATGCTTGAAGATTCATTTTGTGTTTTATGAAGCTTTTGGAAGGATCCTTCTGCCCTCGCATGAGTGAGAGCCCTCAGCTCAGTGCCAGCCCTTTCTTCGGAGCTCCTCTCCCTGCGGTGCTGATACCCCTGCTGCGTGGGTGGCGTCTCCTTTCATTGAGTAAAAATTGAGCTGCCTCAGTTAAATGTAAAGGTGTCTGAAGGAAGTTTCTGCCAGATCCCTGCAGCCCTGGACACCAGCAGGACACACGGAGCATGACGGTTCCTCCATAAACCAAACCAAAGCAGGTCCAGGCCAAGCGGACAGGCTGTGGGTCAGCAGGCTCTGAGTCACCCCTAAAACTCCGCAGCTCTTCATCTGTGAGTGCAGCTTCAGTACAAACCCTGTTTTCTACCATCCCTGCAGGATCTGGAAGTGAAAGCGTGGGCTTCGAGATCCTCTGTGCTGAGGCCAGTGGAAATTTGGTGCGGGTTTCACCCGAGGACTGCGCGCACTTTGGACTCGGCCTGTTTATTGTTAACCTCATAAAAAACATCAGGGTTTTTGCAACTTGAAAGTCTTTCTAACTTCATAAAATATGTGAATGCTTAAGAAAGAATCTGGGCCCAACTGCAGAAATGATGACTAACAAGGAGGAATCTCGTGGTGTTCAAAGGGAGCAAAATGAGCTGACGAGCCGTGGCATAATGAGTTAATTTGCCTTGCAGCCTACCTGGTGCCCAGCGCCAGCTCTCGCTCCCGCAGACGTCGCTGGTGATGGGTCATAGGCTCCTCCACCCAGATGAGTGATTTTAAGCTAAAGATCCAAAATTAGCTGTCTCAGACATGCACCAGCCCGAGGTTGGTCACTTCCTTGTAATATGGATGCTGAATTTCTATTAGAAGAAAATTCGAGTGTTTCAAAATGAAACTTTTTGGTACTTTGAGGTGAAATAATCTCCATTTCTAAATGACATTTCTTTCTATTTTTAAAAACGCTGCAAAGTTTTGAGAGCAAATCCAACCATGCATTCAACCAAAACGTTTTTGTTCAAACCCTCAGTTCCCAGAAAAGTTGTAAACCACTTTTTTTTTTTTTTTTTTTTTTTTTTTAATTCAGAAGTAGAACAAACCTTTTCCGAAAGACTTTGGAGCTGCCAATAATCCATTCTTATCCCAGATTTAATGTTTTCATAAAGCTTCCTTACTGGAACTGCTGGATCTTGAAGATGCCATTAGGATACCTTGCTAAAGTCTGTGCCATTTTGTAATACTGTAATTCCCCAAACTCGTCTCAGACTTCAGCACCCCTGTCCGAGGGATGTTTACAGCTTTTTCTTTTTTTTCCTCCATACGCAAAATTAAGCAAAAAGCTAAAACTGATGAAAGGCACATTGCTGTCTGTCATAAGGGGCATATGTTGAAATATGGCAGTGAAAAAAGCCAGCTCTGCTCAAACCACTGCAGAATCCCAGCGGAACGAGGCACGTGAAGAATATTTTATATTTAGTCAGAGGGGAGAGGCAGGAGCCGGATGATGGTGGTTTTTTTGTGATGAAGAACATTTCTAGGGAAATCTCCCTGCCATGGGAAAAGCTGCACGCTTTGTTTTTATAGTGAACAACCCTCTCTGGTGTTTCACAGCTCCAGGTTACTTTGGAGAGCTGCAGCAATCCCACTTTCTCTGTTTATCATATCTTTATCAGCCGGGATGGGAAGAAGACGTGTAAGTCATAATCACCACTCACGAAAACACAACACCGGTGGCAAAAAGAAACAACATCCCACTTCCCGGGCTCTCCTGGCTGAGAGGCGCTGTTAATTCCCACGCTCCCTGGAAGGAACAGCCGCCTGCCTGCCTGGTGCTCGGCTGGTGTCTTCACCTGGCTCTTCTCTATCTCCTCTGCTGTCCTGCTGCCCTTCTCCTCTGTCCTGCTGCCCTTCTCTTCTGCTGTCCTGCTGAAGTGTCTCCTGGTGTCTGCAAGTACCTGGCCACCAGCTGTGAGTACGGCAAGGAAATGGAGCTGTGCTGATTAAGGATGGAAACCAAGGGCAGAGGGCAAAGAAGGAGTGAATGGGTTCCTGAACAGAGGAGCCACACAAAAACTCGTGTTTAAGTGGTGCTTAAAAGCCACAGGGCACTTTTGTGGAGGGAACGAGCTTCCCTGCCTGGAAAGGTACCCGCCTTCCCTGCCTGGCACTCACCTCGCGAACAAGGTGCTGCCCGTGGAGTTCCCCCTCCTATTCTCTTGCTGAATGCATAAGCCAGTGCCTTGGCCTCGCTTTGTGAAGAAGGAGCCATGTTTCAGTCCTAAACCCTCTCCTCTGTCTCTCCCACCACAGAGCATCCCCGAGGAGGGCCACGTCGCTCTCCTCCAGCAGCGGTGGCTCCGTCTCAGGTCTCCTCTGCTTCGCGTGGGGAGGTGAAGCAATGCCACCTCTGAGTGCCCCTCCGGACGGTTGCACGTTGTTTTCCTTTCCTGTTTTGTTTTGCACAGACTAAGTCCCCTCTGCGGAGTCACTACGGCTCCAGAAGCAGCCCATTAATAAACCCAACTGCTCTGGATGTTCCAAGCCAAATGCTGGCCTTAGCGGGGAAGAAAGATGCAGCATCCAACCTTCAAAGAGCACCACAGCTCCCGAGGAAGCAGAAAAGGACAAAGACTGCCTGCCAGATCCTGCTCCAAGTTACACCTGAAGCCACTGAGTTCTCTGCATCTGTGCTAGAGAGGCTGAAAGCAGAGTCTAGAAACAATTCTGGAATGGGACGCATGCAAAAATGACGCACAGCCGTAAGACCAACAGAAAAGGCTGAACACCGAGTACAGGTGCCATTCTGGAATGGATTTCTAAAAGATCAGAGGGGTTTAGTCCTTTCCCTTTTTACAGTTTATAAAATTAACAGGTGTCTTGGTGAAACAAGAAACAGAACAAGCCAAATGTTCAACTCCAAGCACTCACAAACCATTAAGTAGCACCTGCCCTTCTCCCCTCTTCTCAAAATAGAACCGAGACTGAAAATCAGCGATTTTTAAAACAACATATTTCTTCCACTCAAAATCCCCCAATAGCTACACGTTTCATTTTCTGCTAGCATCCCCTTCAACACGAAGGCACAGCAGTGTCATTTCCACATAGCAGCTGCCTTTCGATGGTGTTAGGAAACCCCACGGCTGACCCTGTGGTGGGTCACCTCTACTTGCTGCTCTTTTCTTAAGTGGTTGCTTGGCCGGTGCCTTCACTATCAACATTTCTACTTGCCTTTGGCCTTCAAAGCGTGTTGTTTGTGTATTTCAGCTGATAGACTGGGAAAGTGCTCGCCGTCCCTCCCCACGGAGCCGGGCTTTGCCTCTTCCCCCAGCTTCATGTGACTGATTTGTAGGAACTTGCTTTGGCACCATCAGATTAGTTGCTGTTAACATCACTGATCCCGCTGAAGGTTCTTCCCAGTGAGCAATGAAACATACCTAATCCAGGCAGATTAAAGAGGAACACGTTTCATCATCCCTCCCTCGGCTCCAACCACGGCGTTAGGAGGCTGGCACCGTGGCGAGAGGCTTTGCCTTTGTGAGCTGCTCGTAGCTCCATCAGATTGAA
This sequence comes from Cygnus olor, assembly GCF_009769625.2. Taxonomy (NCBI): domain Eukaryota; kingdom Metazoa; phylum Chordata; class Aves; order Anseriformes; family Anatidae; genus Cygnus; species Cygnus olor. The sequence goes on along the minus strand of NC_049179.1, from coordinate 20,052,297 downwards.
GCAAGAGCCGGCGTCCGTGATAGAGACAGACATATTTCAGATATATGTGGATGGTGAGGGTGAAAACACTTTCCATGGTGGTTTTTCTTGAAGCTGCTGCAGATGCTTTGTACCCTGTGGCAGCACCCAGCACAAAGCGGCTTTCGGGGCACACTTCCCACGTCCTGCCCCGCTGCCAGCTCTGGCCTCACTTTGGGAGATCGCTTTTCACATGGCCTTCTCCAGCATCCATCTGCCGTGTTTTAACCTGGTCTTCTAAGAACACCTCTTGCCTCCAAAGCAGGAGCTGAGAAAAGCCGAGCTCAGCAGCCGTCTCTCTAGCAGCAGGGTGGCAGGCGCAGGGCAGCACGTGTGGCAGGCTCCGTCACAGCCACTGAGCACCGAGGGAAAGGCCAAGGTGCAAGCTCAAAAGAGACAACACCAAAGGATCAGTGAGCAGGATGGAACTATCACGTCAGAAAAAGCTTGAACTGGAGGCTGTGCTTTTTTTGTTACCAGGAATCTGATCGTGAGGCAAAAACCTGGAGGAACCCAGAGCTTCACTTCTTCTCCTGCTCGTGGAGCAAATTTTTATTGCCACAATAAATGGCAAAGGCTCTACCCCCTTGCTGTGGGGGAGTACCAGGGGCTCTCCCTCTGGAAAACGCAGTGACCACGGACTGAATGAAACACAACCAACTCCCTCGAGCCTCTGTCTCTCCCCAGCGTCTCATATCCCTTATTTCATCTAACCCGAGGGCTGCGTGCTCTTGGAGCAGGGGCTCTCCTGTGCCTGCCCGTGGCACCACCAGCTTCTAATCTCCAGGCAGACCCTGCCAGGACCAGAATGTAACCCACAAAGGCTCCCAGCGAGGTCCCTGCTGTTCTGAGACATGGCTGGCCCCATGGAAGCCGGAGCAGAGTCAGCACAGACTGACTGCAGCCTCCAGCACAGGGCAGAGCCCTGCTCTGTGATGGGACAGCGTGAACCAGTTTAGATTCAAACCAAGCTTCTCACTTGCCACCAAAACAAGCATACTACGGACTTGCTATCCTCCCCAAACCACAGTGTTGTTTTAATGACCTTCCATTTAGGCATTAAGGAGTGAAATGCCTAATCCTGTTGAGCATGTAAGCAGGTGACTCACTGCCGTAGCGCTGGGAACTACCTCCTTCCTGGCAGCTGCTCCGTGCGTAGCCTTCAAAATGGCAGGGCTTGAATCTGCTAAGTGAAAATGATAAATAAATGCTAACTGCAGGTAATATCACCTGTGTGTGTGCAATAATATTATTCGAGTTGCCAAGCAACTAACGGGAGGTGCGGTGAAAGCAAGAGATAAAACCTCCTGAGCACAGGTATGCGCTGCGTCCGCTCCACGGGGACTCCGCTGGTGCTGGCTCTATCAGAGCTTGCTCAGTGGTTTCCACCACAATTTGCTCTGGGGGAATGAAAAGGAAAAGGTGCCGAATGACTTACAGCAACCTAGGGCTTACAAGTCCTTGAGAGTCCTGTCCCTGGCAGCTCTGAGCTTTCAGCCAGGCTGGAAATGAGCGGTGTGGTGGGACAAAAGTAACACTGTCTCTCCTCGTCTCCCACGGGGATGGGGTCCTCTGCTGCAAGCCGTGGTGGTCTTGAAGGCAGCTCCTCAAACCCTTCCTGTGATATAAGCAGCAAGCAAACAAGCAGAAACAACCCGTGGCTGTGCACCTAGGTGTGTGTTTAACTGCAGCTGTTGTTCATGTAACCACTTGTTTGTGCACATCTGTGCACGTTGCAAGGTGCTACTTGGGCAATTAATGGGGTGAGCTAGCCCCTAATGGGTTTTCATAAGCAGAGCCCAAACCACGCAGCCCTCTCTTGCAATTCTCTAAACAACAAGCTGCCGCCTTCCAGTTGAAAAAGGATAATTGCATTATCAGGACGGACTTGAGAGCTCTCAAGATCTCCCAGGAGATGTTCTGGAGCTAGCAGGATCAGGTCCTAGGCATGCGTGATTCACTGAAATAAACAGTGGTCTGCGTGTTTAAACTTGGCTTTCGGATTTGCTCCCAGGAGCGAATGGTCCACGCTCCACTGCAGCAGCATTGGACGGGATGCCCACGACATACAGGTGGCTGTGACACCCCTCGAGACTGCTTCCTGCAGCAAGCACGTGTCACCCTGCTTCTTTCGGGTGTGAAACTGGACATTTCTACATTCTAGAGCTGCTTCTGAAACCTGGCCCACCCCATGCAGAAGTAAGGCTCCTTGTGATGAGCAGGGCACAGAACCTGCAGCAGAGCTCATGCAGACCTGCAGCCAGAGGCTGCCACCCAGCAGGCATGCCAGAAGTGGATCTTTTCTTTTTCTTCCTCTCTGGACATCCTTTTGGCTGCTCTCCTCTGGCTGGAGGAGGTGATGTGCCAGTCCCAGACAGCCGTGAGCTGGGAGACAGCAGGATGTAAGAGCTAGTGCTGCCCATCAGTCCCCCCAGATGCTGCTCGTTTCTATTTTGCATTAAGCAATGCATTGCACACGAGTTGTACATTTGAAGAAACCACTCAGACTTACCTCTGGCCTCACATGGCTCGTTAAATTGGCAAGCTGAAAGAAATGGGACACAAACTCAATGTGACATCTCCGTCATCTCCCTGCAAAACTACTGGCATACAGTTCCTCCACGGAAAGCCCAATGAAAACGAGTACAAGAAAGTTTTTTTAAAAAAGGAGCAGAAGAAAAGCACCCAGCAAGAGAAGAGCAAAACAAGCCCCAAATAAATGCAATGCAATGAGCCCGGGCATGTTATATACCCAGTGCAAAGTTTGCTGCAAATGCCACCCTAGTTTTACTTTTATTTTTCTGCTTGCAGATCTGTTGGGTTGCACGGCAAGGCAGACGTGCTGCTGGTGACACCCAGCTGTGCCACCTGCCCGGCCACCTCCTCGTGGCTGCGGCACGGAGCAGGAGCCGCTCGCAGCCCTGCAGGCCACCAGCAGCAAGCAGCTGCCAGCCGGGGCCTGGCTCCTGGGTTTGGGGGCTGAAGGTTAAGGATTCTCAGTAGGAGGCTCTTTTGTGCCGACAGTTATGAGTCTTGGAGGCTCTGCAGACATCTCTATCAGTCCTGGCCATCGCTCAAATACTTGCAAACAATGACTAACGTGAGCCCACACAGAGCTCTGATGGAGCGCACCACCGCCGGCTGCCCTGCCAGCTGGGCCACGCCGCCTTGGCCATGGGGGGCTTCCCAGTGGGCAGGAGACTATTTGTGCCAAAGGGTGGCACGCACGTGCTCGCTTTAAACCCAAGGAACCCGTATTCCAGACCCAGGAATGGCCAGGTAGCAGTGTGGAAGCCCACTCTGCTGGGAAATCGTTGGTCAGGGCACCCACGAGACAACCAGAGAAATCTGGGGTCAGCGTCCACAGCGTCACACCTCTGGTGGCAGCTCCGGCAGAGCGCCTGAGTCACCAGGAAAAGATTAGAGGAAAGTTCCCTTGTGTTTTAATGAATGAATAAGCTCGAAGGTTTTTCTAGGGTGTGGAAAAAGATAAGGCTTAAGAAGGAAATGCAATGCCTGAGGAGCAGTCAGGTCTACCCAGCGCTTCCAGCACTCCTAGAAACAGCTGGCATTTGGTGGTACGACGTATAGGTGCCTTCACATCCCCTGCTGGCCTATTTGAGTGGAACTAGCACACCTGAGATCCTAACTGCCATACATTTCACTTGGGTGGGTCTGCAGACTCCACTTTCATGCCCCATCCAGGCCCTAGTGGCCATGTGGATCAGCCTTTAGAAGGATTATTCACCGGAGCTGCCTGCATGCCGATGGGATGCAGTAAAGCCAGTGGTGGAAGAAACTTTTTGCTGTGCCTGCCCAGATCCCCAGAGGCATGTAGAGGCAGCTCTGGCACCAGGAGCATCTCCCTCCAGGGGCTCGATGCCCCAGCGAAGGGCAGAGGCAGGCTGCGACCCTTCCTCCAGCTCCCAGGCAGCAGCAGGAACCAGAAGTGGCCGCACAGGCTGGAGCTGCTGATTTCCCTGGTTCACAGCTCCAGAGACTTTGAGGGGGGTTTTCATGCAAGGCATGCCGTGGCAGGGTGGGCTCGGAGCCTGGCATGCCAGCACCATCCGAGGGGCATTTCTGCTGCTGGCACCCTGTCACCTTGTTCAAGGGAAGGCTGCAGCCTGGGCAGACAGCAGTGAGCCATGTGTGGCCGGGACGGGATCTCTTACACTGAACTTTTGGACTCCGTACAGTATGAAACCATAGATTATCCCCCCATCGGCTCCACGAGATGTCTGTGAAAGATGCAGCCAGAAATGTTCCAAGTTCACCCACTGGGGAAACATTGTGTTACGTGAAGCTTGCGGCCCTCTCCCCTTATCTGCAAGGCAGCTGATGAAGGGCCTGGCGTCAGTCTGGCAACTCTGATGGCTCCCATTTAGCACCAGCGAGGGCTGCCTATCAGCAGCACGCCGGGGCAGATAGCGGCCGGGACTATCTAATCACATACCTTTTGCATTAGTGCTGCCATATATCCCTTCCATTTACAATCAGGAGACTGGACCGCACTGAATTTTCACAGGAATGAACTGTCAACAACCCCATCCTTCCCAAGGCCTAAAAATGGGTGCTTTATCACAGCGGCCAGTAGACTTCTTTTCTTAGACTTCCAGGCAATGGCCGGAGCAGACTTGGAGCCCCCACGAGCGAGACATGAAGGAGACCTTTTTGAGATAACAGCAGTTCACTTGGCTCTCTCAAGAATGCCTTATGGCTGTTCCTTTTCAAAGCCGAAGTAAGGAAACCAGCTCAATTAGAGCATATCAAGAAACTTTGTGTCTCCTGGTTTGTTTACCTTTTATCAGTGCTCTTAATACGCTTTCCTGCTTCTCTGAGAGGAGTAGGAGGGCTCTGCTTTGTAAGATCGCACTAGAAAAATCAAACGGGTAAGAGGCAGCTTTTTAAAGCAACACATCAGAGTTAATAACAGGACAGCAAACAACTGCTACCAGCCTCTCGCTGGCTTGGTGTTTCACCGCTTTTCAGTGCATTGATTTGGCTGCACACTTATATTTCCTTGCAATTTTGCAGAAGTATATAGTTTTATTTAACACCCGTTGCCAACCTATAATCTCTCAGGTCACGTTTAAATAGTCTGTGTAACTGTCAGATCTTTCTTTAGCCAAACGCCCATTAGCATATGTCCCAAATAAAGAGCCCACGGAAACATCTCCTGTAAGAATGGCATCTTGAAACATCCTTCAAAGCCAAGCTCTGGCCCTGCAGCAGACTCAAGTTCATCAGCTCTTGGAGCCTACATTAGGACATTAATTGCAGGCATAATTAACAGTGGCCAAATCTCAAAAAAGTGCCAAATTAGATTTCACTTGAGACAAGCAGATGTATTTTGGATGACTGGATGAGAACCAATCCTGCCTGCCACTAAAGCCCAGAAGCCTGCTCACAGAAGGAGCATCCAGTCTCACCCTGTCCCTCCGGAAAACTAATTTTACTCATTTCCCACCGGGAGATAAAACGCAGGTCTGCTCCCATTGCAGGGCCCTTTGGCTGGGATAAAAATAGCTTTGGAAACGCTCTTATCTAGGCACAAACGCCCTTCCAGAAAATAGAGCGGGCCACAGGAGGCTGCCTTGGTACCACCGAGCCTCTTCGCGAGGAACATGCGAGCTCGGCCCATGGGCAGGGCTTTTTGAGTAGATCTGGTTTCCTCGTGACACCCACATCCCACGAGAGGGACATCCTTCCTGCTTTCGGAGAAGCCTCTCATGACCTGTGCCCACCACAAAAGGGCATTTTGGGGGAATCCCAAGTGGTTGCCTCTGAGGGCCGGGCCCTGTCCCTGTTCATGGTGAGGTGGCCGAAGCGCAGCCCTCACGGCTCTCTGCAGGCCCCGTTTATCTCCTGCCGGGGTGCCTGGAGCGCTCCTCTTATCTGAGCCCGCTCCTCCGGGATCCCGTTTTACACATGCTTTACATTTTTGTACAGTTCCTCTTAAACCCTAGGCGTAGCCTCACCTAAGGAACAGGTTTGTGTCGACTGCTGAGAGCAGAAACGGTTCGGAAACGTAGGCAAGTTGAAACCCAGTCTTGAGCGGCTCGGGGCTGGCCCACACGTCCTCAGCTTCCAGCCCCGGTGCTCCGCAGGTTTCCTGAACCTGACCTCATCCTCCCGCCGGTGACACTCGCTTCACGTGGGTTTGGATTTCACAACAAAAGCGCTGGCACTGCTCCCGTTACGGTGCCAGCAAGTAACGAGCGATCGCTAACTACCGACACATCTGCTGCCTGAGGACATTCAAACCCTGCCTGCGTAAACCATTAGATATATTTCTGAGAAAAAAAAAGCACTTGGCCTTGCATATCGGTAAGAGCAGAACCCCTGTGCACCTCTCCTGCCCTCCGTGCCGGCCCGGCCTACTCCTTACACCGCTGCAGCAGGGCTCCGGGGACTGGCGGCGGTGGGGTCTGCTGCTGGGGCAGCGTGTCAGGCCGGGTCTGGTGGCGTGTCAGGAGCTGCTGCCCTGCTTTTGGAGCCCGTTTAGGTCTCCTGTCTCAGCAAATGTCAGGATTCCCTCTCCTGGTACTGGCGGAGATGGAGCAATGGGAGCACAAGGGGTGGGCAGAGGCACTGCGCCTGAGGTACTTGGAGAAGTTTGGTTTATTTTGACAGAGACCTCTTGCAAACCCTCACTGTACATCCCCATCCTATAAAAGGTGTCTCCTCACATGATTATGCCCCAGAAAAGTCTGAATTGAATCTCTCTCTGCCTGCCACGGAAGACCCTCGTTTCATTGACTTAATGGAACACATTTTTACAGAGCCTTCGCCCCATCGTTGAAACGGCAGGCTGCTTTTTCTTGGCCATATTCCCCATGCACGTTGTTACCTTATCACGCCATGTAATTTGCAGACAAATGAAAATCTGGGCTTTCACTCGCACAAACACTTGGACATAAAAACCTTGCTGTTGCCAACTTGTACGGTTGTATCCTCATATTTGATGGGTTTTGTAAAGCCTCAGTCCTGGGAGAGCTGTGAATACACCAGAATCTTGACTTTCAGTGTTTTCTGAAGTTTTTTCTTCATGGTTATAGAGAACAGAAGAAAACCCAGGAACCCCAACAATGCAACAGGGAGAAGGCAGAGAAGAATTCCCTCGCTGTGATGTAAAAGGACAAGGATGTGCTGGTGCTGGGGCTGGCAGAGCAGTGGGAGCCCAGCCCAGGACCCCACTGCAGCGCCCGCTCCCCGCTGCGCGCTCCCACCTGGCCGCCTCCACCAGGGTCTCCCATCCCTGATCCAGGCTGGTTTTCAACTTGTTACAAAAACTAAAGTTGCATTGTATGTATTGCACCGCCTTTGCCAAGGTAAATAAACTCATAGATGACTTTTTTCCAGGCATTCACAGTCAAACGAAGGCGAATATTAACAACCACTGCATTAGACCCAAACTTGTGTGAGATAATAAAAGGTGATGCTGTAACCCCGCGTCTTCAATCACGCCTGTAATGTGCTCCTGTCCATCTGCTGCTTTTCATCCAAAGGCATGGGTAATTAATAGATAAGTGATACGGCAGAAAGTACTAATTCCAGGAAGCAGAACAATTCATTTTTATGAACGACTGCGGCACTGTTTGCTCTCCCCAGAGGGATCTGGTAGCGGAGAGCTCCTCGCAGATGCTGGTGGGGCTTGGAGACAGGGGTGTCTCGGATGCAGACCCATCCCAGCAAGGGAAATGGGAGCCTGAATGCCTGTCCCCCATCCTGTTCATGCAAGGCACACCAGCACCACGCTGCGGGGGGCTCATTAAAACGATGGGCTTATCCCTGGGACCGCCAAATTAACCAGCACAGCACAGGGAAGGCAGAGTGGGGTTCTCCCAGGGGTGTGCTGGAAGCTGCCATCGAGGATGTGCAGCCAGCTCTACACAAACCTAACCCAACTTTACTTCAAGGCAAAGCCACAAAGATTGGAGCATGGGGTCTCAGCACATACATAGTTCAGCCTCGTATTTTCACACACCAGCCCCCTGGTCCCTTCCTGCTTGCTCAGCTCCTGGGGTGTAACTGGGGCTAATGACATGTGCTGGCACGTGTGCTGGGACGCTACGTATGGTGGAGGTGCCTCTGGGAACATGTCACTTAGAAAACAACCCCTCAGCTCACAGAAGGGCTGTTCAACAACAGGAATTCCTTCAGATCTATGTTCATTCAAACTCTAAAGCCACTTTTTGTTGCTATGCCAGGCAATAAAACAGTGATAAATGGAGGAATTTACACATCAGACATCTCAGATTCCTTTCCCTCCTTTCCCAAGAGCAGCACGAGGGGACAGTTAACGATGCTAGTTTATGGTATAAATATTTGGACAGAATATATTTTGATACCATAAATTTTAACAGTTCTGGCTGGTTTTAAACTCTGTTTTTCCCCAACCAGGAATCTGTGTAAAGTAATAATGTCTGAAGTGTTTCTTAAGGAGCAGAACCTGTCCCTAGGAAAACATTTTCCTTCCCTTAAAATAATACCACACCGCCTGACAAAGAAATGCCTGCACTTGCAGATCCTTCAGTAGTTAAAGTTCTTCTCCCCATCTCGAGGTGATCGTGTGTAGGACCATTGCCTGCTGTTACCGTGCCGCCAAAGCCCCGCTGCATCCATTGCTCCAGCATCCTTCCAAAGTGCTGCTGGTCCTCCTCGTGCTTGGGAACACAAAGCAAAAGTCATCGACTCGCCCAAGGTCATGGAGAAGGGAAAACTTTAAGGAAATAGGGCAAGAAGCGGAGCATCAGTGCCCCAGGAGCAGGGCTGTCCTAGGGATGGGTTTATCCTACCCGTGAATCCAGCAAGAGAGGTTACGTTGCTAATGCTGCTCCATTTCTGCTTCTTTAAGCCTGGTGCCTGACCGTACGGCTCGGACACTTCAAGTGACAGCAAAACCTGGCACAGTAAGCCCAGGGACCGGGCTTTGGTTGCTGTGAAGGCAATAACAAAGTGCTCTTGGCTTCCACGGGAACCTCACGGAGCCCCTGACTGCCTGGGGGAGCAGGAGGAGGATGGCTTCATGATGGGGCTACCCGTGGGAAATAACCCAGCACAGACGGGATGGCTGTAGGGAAGAGCAAAACAGACAGAGAGTACAAATCGCAGCAAAAACGAGCTTCGTTAGTGCCACTTCTTAATGAACAGCTTGTTTAATTACACATCTGGAAAGGACCGGTTTAGGACAGCTTTCTGATACGCTTCTTGGAAGGCGCTGCACCCCAACAGGTCTGCTGCTGGGATATTTCCACCCCCCCGCAAGCAAAGTGCAGCTGGAGCTTGGGTCCCACAGTGTGCCAGGACACGCTTCCCACAGCGGAGCTTAAATTCTCTGCAAACATGCAATTAAAATTCTCAGATTGCACTAAAAATTGCTACAGCTTAACCTTTTGCAACAATTGTTAATGGCCACATTTTTCTCTTTCCAAGAAAAAAAATAAATAAATCTACAAACAGCAGGGCCTGTGTCAATCTCCAGACATGCCAGCTCAGGGCTGAGAACTAGATAGGCAGAAAAATGTTGCTCGGGGAAGGATCTGGCCATATCTGCTTCAGAACTTTCCCATGCAAAGAAATGAAATGTGGACCCCGGCACCTCGGTGTCTGGCTCCAGCCCTAAAGTGGTTTCCACTAGTTATAGAACATGCTGACAGGCTCTCCAGATAAGTAGGGCACGGCGAGGGCACTCAGGCGCTTGGCAGCCGGAGACTCGGGCGTCCTGCTTGCGTGGCTTCAGGAGTGGTTTTTGAACCCCGGTTCCAGTGCCTGCGAACAACTCCTGTTCCTAAGGCATCTGACCCAGAAACCCCTCCGGTAATTTAAAGCTCGTGCAAACCTCCAATCGATAGCACAGGACACTTGGAGGCCCTCGAGTCCATTACTGTAAATGTAAAAGGAACAATTCACTGTTGAATCTGAACTGACTTCCACGGCTGCTCCCAGTTGCAAAAGGATCTCAAGCTGCCTGCCCATCTTGTATTTCCACACCACCACCCGGCACCGTGGTGCCCAAATCCCTGCCCCATCAAACCGTGCACAGTGGTCAGACCTTCAGTGGGATTCATGGAGCTGCCGTTCTTCTTCCCTCTTAGGGACACAGTTTCAGGGGATCTGGAGCTCTCACGTGGTGAGCCTTCCATTCCACAACTGACACATGAGTTTTGAAAGTGCAGGAATTGCTTTGTAGCACCACAAAGCTCTGCTTGAGATGATCGGTCACCTTCATCAAGTCAACGCTCTTCCCATCATTAAGAAACTTGGGGGAAGTGGGCAGGAATTCGGGGTCACTGCAACATTTCTGCCCTGAGCTCCCCTGATATCTGTGACGGTGTGCTGTCAGACACCGCACCGGTGGAGTGGCCAAGTGGCACAGTGACACTTTTGGGCAGAGAAAAAATCAGGAAGGGCTGGGGGGTCCATCAGCATCCCAAGGCTCTGGCAGGGCAGTGACCACCAAAGGGGCTTCGTGTGCCACTTTGGGGCAGGAGCTGCTCTTTGGGACAGTTCCCCGTCCGCTCAGGACATGCTCCTGCTGCGGTGCTGAGCTGGGACTTTTGTGCACAAATGCTCCAGCGAGATCCAAAATCTCCGCAGAGTGGGCAGAGGCTGTCAGAGGGTATTACTTCCATCCTCGTAATGCTGCTGAAATAGAAGCAGAGGCTCTTTCACACACACAAATTACGCTGTAGCATAAACATAGCCTAGAGGAATCCACTCGAATTTCAAAGCTCCGTCCCTCAGCCTCACACACACACACACACACACACTTTTTCAATGACAACGAAATAAAGCCTCTGCCTGACATTAAGGCAGGGTCCACAGGTGCTGTTCTGCTCTTCTCCAGGTACCTCTGCACCCAGCTGGGCAGCCTGAACCAGGGGCAGAGAACAGAGCATGGGGCAACGTCTTCCCCTCAAAAAATGTCCCTGACCCAGTGTCCTTGTCAGCACATGAGGATGTCTGCTGAGTGTCAGCATCATCCCTGGTGGGTTCGGAGGCTCTGGACGGCATGGGATCTCTGCGGTGACACCGATGGCACGCGGGCACCGAGGTTAGAAGGTGTCCTCTGACCCAGCCTGGGCTCTTGTGGCCAAGCCATCACCCTGCAGAGCTGCTCCATGGCGGCTGTCAGAGGCTGCAGCGTTAATCTGCTGTAGGTTAACCAGTTATCCAGTGTTCAGATGCCTCTTACACAGCTGTGGAGGTACGATTCAAAAGACGGTTATCTTCAGAAAGCTCAAATTAGTGTGAGACGGACGGCTCTGGCACACCGGGGAACATGCTGTTTGAACGTTTCTTACATTTCACTGCTGCCCCAGCTGACAGCAGGGCCCTCGGGTTTGGAAGCTTTTCTATTTTCTTTTACATTGGTGTGTGTGGGCTTTGCACGTTGTTCGGGAGGGTCTCCCCGCAGCTCACTGTGCCCCCTGCTCGAGGCGGAGTGCCCAAATGTCCCGGGGGGAGAGGAAGAGGTGGCACAGGGAGAAGGCAGGGGGTGAATCCCAGGCAGCCCCGCAGCACGGTCTGCTCCTCGGCTGTGTAGGGAACCGTAATGCTCAGAGGGAAGTGGTTGAACTGGTTTCTTTCGCTGAAAAAGGTCCTGAGAAGAGCTGGAAATGTTTTTGTAGAGCGAATGTCAACAGTGCAGGACTCTCCCCCTGCCGCTTTCAGCAGAGACCCAAAGCGAAGCCACAGAGAGGCACGGGAGGCATAATTCATGGCAGGCTATTTAAACCCCAATTCAGAATTACACTCATATCAAGGAAACTTAATTATCTGCATTTTAACATCTTATCTCTGATATGATTTCTCCAAACAAGCAGCAGTCTGGAAGCAGCCAGCAGATAACCCGCCCAGCCCTGGTGTCTCGGGCAGCAGCGCCTGGGGAGGGGGAAAGGGACCGGAGGAGCCGGGAGCGCCTGGGTCCCCAGGGATGGGCTGGACACTTGTCGTGGGGCATCATCTCCTGCCAGGTCCCGGGGTCATGGGGAGAGCATCATCCTCCACTGGGACCCTCCGTAAGCTCAGCGGGAGCTGCTGACCCCGGGGAGCTCTGCAAAGCTCTGCAAAGATTTCACGTTTCCCAATGAAGAGTTGGGCAACAAGCTCCCACCCTAATGTCTCAGCAAAAATAAAGCCTGGATCCTGGGTCTAGCACCTCTAGTCCTTCAGGAGAGATGGCCTCTTGGACACTCCAGTAAGATCAACCAGTTCTCTGAAAGTAGACTAAAAGAAGCCTGGAGACTGACACATTTCTTCACAATTTTTCACATGCTAAGTCTGAATCACAAACACGTTCCTACAGCCGCATGAGAAAACCTGACCTACCTCTGGCCCCAAGTCCAGTCCTACTGCAGCAGTGGCAAAGCTCCTTGTGATGACGACAGTACTAATGACTAATTCTGATAATAACTAAATGTCAAGGAGAACTTTTCATCCTAAATGATAGTACAAGTACCAGCTAACATTCTGCAGATAGACGGAACAAAGTGAGTGGAAGTTCACCTGTGCACCGCTCCTCAATTTACCACTTGCCAGAGGGATGCAGAATGCCACTGTCCTGCAGAGCCTGGGTAAGAGAAGAGACACAGTCCCTGGCACAGGTTTGGAGCCAGCTCTTGCCCCAGTCCTGTCCCCAGATCCTTGTAACTGAGAGTAAATCAGTTCCATCTCTGTTCTGTGCTCATTCAGCAAGATCCTCCTCCAAATCCTGATCCTTATGTACTCATGGGCTGATCTTGCCAAAATCTGCAGAAGGAGTTTGCATGAACACAGGTCATCTCATACATATTTGTATTTATTTATTTGTTTTCTAGCTGGAAAATTCAAACCAAGAAATGGGAAATTACTTATTTTGACCTCATCCATGATGCTTCACTTGTACAGAACTGGAATTTGGACCCGCATTTTTTTTTTGTAATGGGGCAAAGAGCAAGGGAATTCCTCTGAGACTTCCATAAACCAACACACTTCCTGAAAATAGCTGCAGTTTGTTTCTGTGGCCTGAGGTGCATTGCATTTTAATGGCATTGTAGGGAAGGCTGCATTTTTGTGCGGCAGCCTCTTAATCTCATGAAAGATCATTTCTCAAGAGCCACCACTCCCTGTCCCACTTTAAAGGTTCCTTTTCTTGCTTGTTTGCTTTTTGCAATCTCTGTCTTTGTGTTCGCCAGGCACGATAAGGAATGCTGTACCGGGCAGGTGTGATGGCTTTCTGTGCAAATCATCCTGATGCAGATGCGGCAGGTTCTTCTCCTGAAAATTGCTGGAATAATTGAATTTTGGAGAGTCACAAGGCAAGAAGCAAACTGCTGACCGGCGGGGGAGCTCTGCAGGCTGCTTTACCCAGCAAAAAGTGGAATACTGAAACTCTGGCAATTTCTTTTTTAGCATATTGCAACAGCTGTGCAAAGCCTGCTGCACATTTGCACTGCATCAAAAATTCATGAGTGATAGGCTTGCTCCAAATCACATCTTGCTGACTTGTACAGCCCCAGGCCCCCAGGCAAACACCGAATGGACAAGGTGCATGCGGGCGTTACAGTCCCAGCCTTCTGCATAACCCCTGAGAGAGCACTGCAGGGCCCTGCTCTCTGCTGCAGCGATTTGTTTGGCTATGTTTGCTGCAATCCACCTCACTTGTTCAGTATCTTCCAAAGGGGGAGAAATACACATGCCACAAACTTGCATTTGCTTTTTCATGGTGATGCACAACTCAGAAAGGGCATGGGAGTGGTCCTGAGCCATGGCTCAGCCCACCTTACATAAACATTTAAGTCTTACGAGGCTGCTCACCTTGCATTCCCTCCACAGTGAGTGGAGAGCTGTGTGCATCTCCAGTGGGCACTGCCTAAGACCTTAATTATGACCTAAGATCTTAATTAATCCCTGGAGGTGTTCACCTGCATTCCTCCACTACAGAGGGAGCCAGGAGCAATAACACTTCTGCTCCGTGCAAGATGACTGAGTAAGTGTGGGACGGATCCCCAGAAGAGCAGAACTGCGGAAGGAATTTTGCTTATTGCCCAGGTTTGGGCTTCTCCCCTGCAGAACGATCTTCTCGCTGTTGAACTTCCTATGGGAAGTCTCTCGGCAGAGGAGCAGCACTGGGGCAGACAACACTGCATGGCAGAATGGCTAAAGCGGGGCTCTTTGGCAGCAGCTCCCAAAGTCTCTCAAAACAATTCTGTTGTGCCACGACAGCAGTTTGAATCCTTCACCAGAGACAATGTCAGGTGTACTGGGACGATACAGAGAGGGAAATTCAAACAGGTTTCTGAGCTGCCGCAGTATCAATTAGAAATAGGGTAAAGTAAACATTTTAAAGTAAGTTTCCTGCAAATTCTGCATTCCCAGTTTCCCAAGCAGAGAGGGACAAAAGAGCATCCTTACAAACTACTGAGTGTATTTGTGTGTGTGTGAGAGAGTGGCACCGAACTGCTTCTTGGCATTCCTGCTGGGATTCAGAGCACGGAGAGCCAAACCCCGGTAACACGTCTTTTTGATGAACCCACATTACTTCAGTGCTCAATAAAACAATATTTAGAGTCTTTCACACAACTGCCATACTACTCCCATCAAGATATCCCAAATCAGACACCATCAGACCTGATACGAGGTGCACCACTACCGCCTCTGGAAGCCAGGCATTTCCAAAAACCTTGGAGCTGTACCCAGGGCAGATTCTGAGTGACCCTCTAAATCCACGCTGTCCATACTCAAAAAACACAGAATATTTCCTTTCTGAACCTTTGTACTATACAAAACCCAAACGATGGATGAAACGAGTCACGACCCAACCACCAGAACAAGCAGGATTCACCATCCCAACTCCCTGCCCGGTGCATGCAGACGCCGCACGTGGTGACACCCTGCCCTGGCCGGGCTGCAGGGAGCAGTGCCTTTTCCGAAGCCCTACTCTGTGCCGCAGGGCATGGCAGAGCTGCAGCCCGGCTCTTTTCTGGCTCTCAAACACCGGCGGAGGGAGGAGCCTGCTGGTAGGAGCCCGGCGGAGCTGCTCTGCAGATCCGGGTGGCACCAACCCAGAGCAGCTCTGCCCTGCCCATGCCTCCCACGTGCCTTCGGTGTGATGCTCTCCCGGCCCTGGGCATCTCCAAAGCCTTCAGCGTGGGACAAGCACCTCGAAAACCATTCGGTGCACCCTACAGGTGCAGCTCGCTAGCAGCAAGGTCTCCAGTAGTGAATGCGTCATCTCAGCCCCATCACCAAGGGCCCCCTTTCACCCCTGCCCTCGCAGGTTCTGCCGAAGGTCGCAGCACACTGTGTCGGCATGCAGCAATGGCCCAGAAACAAATTTTCTCTTAACTTAGAGCAAGTCTGCATCAGGAGAGCCTCCTGACTGAAGCACATTTGTCCATCCCAGAGTACGTGTGTGAAATGTGTGCTCTGACACATCCCCAAGCCAAAGCTCCATGCCATGCCGGGCACCACAGAAGGGAATTGTGCTCCTCCCCCTTGTTTTTTGTGAGGCAGCTTTTGTGATGCCGATTTGCTCTCTGTACTTTTGCTGTATGAGCTCCCTTTGCAACGAGGGATTAAGAAATAAAACAGAGTTAATGGAATGGCGAAATGTTCCCCGGTCTGGCAGGTGAGAGCCGTGAAACACGACGGTGCAGTGGGTACAGACGAGAGGCACCAGAGGCTGACGTCCTCAGATCCTTTTGTTAGCTATCGTCTGGTACTAGGAACAGAAAACTGCAACAATTGGGGAAGCAAAAAAAAAAAAAAACAACAAAAAACCAAAGGGAAAATCAGAAGTAGGAATTTTAAACAGGAAAAGCATGGCGTCAGGACGGGCGGAAGATAACAGAGTGCTCTGCTGAACACACAAACAAACAAAAAATAACAGAGGCAAACTGGCAAAACATTCCTCTGGCTGACTTAACCGCTGCTCTGCTACAATCACAGGTCTCCAACCACCGCTGTACTCTTGTCACCGCTCCAGCATCCTTCCCTGCAGATAAATGTGAGTGGAAGGGATCTCTGCTGTTAAAGGGGCTCGGTAACAAAAGAGCAGTGAGAGAGAAATGTCAAGAGCAAAATGAGTAATGGTTCCCCTCTCGTTACATGAGGCTAATACCTCTGACCTCCTCGCGAAGTACTTTAAAACTCATTAGCACGGAGTCCCAGATAAGAGGCAGGGCACACCGCTGGTCCTGCTGACCGGGGCTGCCCACACCGAGCACGGTTTTCCCTTTAAAATTGCGTCCAACCAAACGAGGACAGATCCCTGCCAGCGGCCGTGGATGGGCCGAGTGATGGGGGCAGAAACCTCGTGCATAAAAGCCCTGAGGAGCAGCGGGGTCCGAGGGCCAAAAGGGGTCGGAAAGCCAAATCCCATGAAGGAGAAGCCGCCTGAGCCAGGCCCCTGGCTTTTCCAGTTCTGGGTTACTTCGGAAGAGTAAAATCGTCTGGAGACCTCAGCAAATGGCTCTGAAGAGACCTGAAAGCAATGTTCAGATCCGCAGCCCTACTGGCAGCCTTTGGGCTGGGTGAGGACGGAGCCCGTGCTCTCCTGGGGCATGTGGGGTTTGTCCCAGTGACTCCAATTGTCCGGGGCAGCGTTTCCCAAACAGCGCCGCACTCTCAGAAGATGAAGAGAGGAGTGCTGTTTATACCGCGTGCGATAACTAAACAGTGCCAGAGGATTATCTTATCTTCCCATCAGGAGTCAAATGCAGAGGGTTCCTTTGCAAAGCCCAAACGAGAACCCTGGAAGTTTTCCCAAACATTGTTTTACACATTACTTTATCCGCGGAAGTGAAAGGTCTCTCTTCAAAGAATGGGAAACCTCTCTCTTTGCTCTCCAATCTCCGTGAGAAATCATCCCAAGGGGAGAAACCAGCAGAAAGCTGAGCTCCCTCTCCTGTGTAAAGGGGCTCTGAGAGCCCCCATCAGCCACCCATGGTGGTGGCAATGATGGGAAGCAAAGCCTGGCGTGGCAGCTGTAAAACACCAGAGCCCGATGCACATCCAGGAGAGGTGTCCGTGGTGACCAGGCGGGCAGGGCAGGCTGCTCCTCCGTGCCTGATGGTCGCTGCCATCCTCTGACAGCAGAGCACGTTCTCCAGTGCGTTATTTCACCTTCCCTGCAAGGCTGTTCTTCACACGAACTTGGGAAAAAATTACGACTATACAGGGGGAACCATAAGGGGAAAACGCGCTGGGTTACGTCAGGCTTCGGAAAGGTGCTGGGTGGTTGCTGGAACAAACAGCCCTTGCCCCATGCACAGCACCCTGGCACCCCGGCTCATCGAGTCCTTTAACATCCCACAATTTCCTCATCTCCATACTGTAGGCAGGGAGGGGAGGCCAGGAGACACCCCATCCCCTGCCTGATCATACAAAGAGCTGCTGGGGAGCAGGGAAGTGATGTTTTGGGGTGAACCCAACTACCCTTCCCACTGACCCATCTCCAGTAACAGCGTGGCCAACACTGGTGACTGGGGCCCAAACATGGTGGCTCCTGGTGGCATTCCTTCTTTTTAGGGAAAGGTCACTAGTAACAGAAAAATTGCTGCTGCCACCGACTTCTCGGGGGTTTTGGGGGGACAAATTTTCCAGAGTGGCAATAATCTACCTGCACGCACGCCCCTGATTTTCCATAGACCCCTGTTCTTACGGCCACCCAGTACCTTAGCAAATCCAGTCTTTCTCTGGTGTCTCAGAAGGACTGAGAAACGTGGGAAAAAAATAAAAGAAATAGAATAGAGACCTAAGCATAATGACCAAGAGACAGGAAAAGCCATTATATACAGCAATAAAAAGACTGCTTCCCCCCATGTTCAAAACACGACCCGATTATCTTAGCAACCAGCACAGCGGAGCAGATTTTACCACAGGAACTGTATAGCCATTCCTAAAGAAACGGGAAGGGGAAAGCATTTATTCCCTTCTATATTTTATGACGTGAGAGCTGATATGAGTTGCTGAGGTGGAGGTTGCACATATACCAGCAGGGTGGGTTTCGTGCTCATTGTTTTGGCGTTCTGCTGCCTATAGGCTGTGGGGCGAGGTGCTTTCCTACTGCTGCCGTTTGAAGGGCCTGGAGCACAGGGCCATAATAGTCTCTCTGTAACATTCCCAAACATTGACATGTTTGGTGCCTGTTTTGTCAAGCTAACCTTTGCAATCTGCTCCGGAGTTGTCTAGGGTGCGCTAAATTCATTAGTTGTTCTTGCACTTGCACGCGGTGCTTTCTGCCTGGCTTCATAAAAAGCCCTTCAGGAGAAATATATATACATTAAAAAAAAGCCCACAGAAAAGCCTTTCTTGCCATATAAAGAGCACACTCAAACCCAATACCTCTGCGGTGGTTAAAGGTGGTTAAAAGGGTTAAACGAGATTTACGGCCCTTCGCAGCGATTACGGCAATTTAATGCTAATTCCAGAAAGAGCATCTCCCAACAAGACAGGCATGTCGGGAGAGCCACTCACAGGAAGCTCTTGAGGCAAAACATTACATGTGCTGGTAATTAGGGTCATTGCCTCCTCGGCACACCGATCCTTATCGAGGACGGCGCGGCGGCAGCACCTGGCCACCCTGCTCACGGGAGGGCTCGAGGGAAACACTGCTGGGTGAGGGTCCCTGGAGAACCACGTTCAAGTCCACACAACTTCTTTGTCCAGCTTTTTATTGCTGAAGGTCCACGGCAGAAGACCTCCGACAAAGCCAGGCTTTGCTCAGGCGGTGGAGGCTGGTTGTTTGCTTTCTGCTCTAGCCGGGCAGCACAAACAGCTTCGCCTTCTGCCTGCCATGCTCTGAAATGCTTGAGTGACAAACATGGCAGGAGGAGGCTTCAGCCTAAACAAGAACCCGTTTTCATTGCGTTTTTGCCCTTTTATTTCCCTGCAAGGTTTCTGCTCATGTAGGGTTTCATAAAATGTCACCGCACAGCTCAAATTTGGGGCCCCCGCTACCTGCCAGCTCTCCAAGCAAGAAAGTCTAAACCCTACCGGCGAGGACGGGCCCGCCGAACGGCCAGCAGCTGAATAATGAATTACTTATCTTTGCTGTTGAGGCAGAACCATATTAGCCATTACTAGCTCCGGCCTCAGATTCTTTGACTGGGTTCCAGCTGTAAACATTCAACAGGAAGAGGTTAATTTTTTGATTCGGTTAATATAAATACTGAAAGGTTCCTTACTTCACTGTCCCACATCACTGCAACATACATTCTGTAATTAGAAGCATATTTTTGTGATTTCAAGGTATATTTTGCCAAACCAACAAAAAGCATCAAACTCCGACGTTTATGCCAAAAATACCCACTGTATAATTTATGCCAAATCAACAAAAGTCTTCTTTTGTCCTTCCCAAACCACACTAAAGAGCAGCCTGGTAAGAAGTCCAAATGTTAAAGTTCAAAACAAGTCCTCTGTTGTACCGTGTACAAGATAGGGAGAAATTACAAACCCGACTGATGCAGCTCTGACATTCCTGCTAGAGGTAAGTTAGCATCATAGGGACCGGCGTCTCTCTTTAACCCTGTTTATTCCCCCCGCACCCACACACTTCTCCCTCGCTCTTTTTTCATTCTCCCAAAGCTTGCTGAGCAGCTGGAGCATCGAGGCAGCAAGCCATGTGTTTGCAGTAAACTTCGAGAGCACGGCCAACGAGGAGCACATGGGCAGGTACCCTGCAAGGCCAACCGGGCTTGCAGGGACGGCGTGGGCAGCGGCGCAAGACGCACAAAAATTGGGCAGAGCTAAATTATGAAAAACATAAAAAAGGAAAAAAAAAAAGAAAGAAAAGGAGAGCATTTTGGTGGTAATTAAGCCTTTCCTTTCCCCGACTTGAAGAAAAATTTTAATTAGAAGTTGAAGCATTTGGTTTTAATTCAGCCCGACGCACAAATGGTTTATTTCCACACAGCATATTTTCATAGGCTATGAAACAGCCTGCAACTAGGAAGCCATTACAGGCAGTGATTACAGCTTCTACATGCAGTTATTATACTTTTGGAAATAGGGGCAGAATGGATTCACTTACATTTCTCCCTGCACATTAGGGTGGATCCATGTGCAATTAATTAGACGGGCCTGGTACAGACAATTAACAAACATTTTTTAATTTTTTTTTGTAAACGGAGAAATTCGGTAGTCTTTACATATTCGGCATAGATATTAGAAAATGGCACGTTGCCAGGGCGCGCAGCTCTGACGAGAATTTACTTTAGAACATCTGCTAAGTCTTTAACTAACTGCACCACGACTGGATGTTGTTTGGATGAGCGTTAGACAATAATGTGCAATCTGGCACTGGCGGGGACCGAGTGATTCATTGCCATAGGAACCACTAATGCAAAGGTTCCCTTAAATAATAATTCCTTATTTATAGACGCACCGAGGGCGCTCCAAAGCTACTTGAAGAGGGCCAAAAATTGAATGGAGTTTTCCCTTTCGAATGCAAAGCTCGTATTTGCGCGCCCTGTTTGCTGTTTGCTTTGGCTGGCTTTTGGCAGAGCCCCCAGACCCCCAGCCCGCGCCCCGGGAAGGCTTGAGCAGGGTGCGCGCCTTGCAGCGGGCGGTGACGGTGCTGAAATGAGGGGCTCTGAAAGCCAAGAATGGAGAAATCAAATTATTTGAAGAATTTCTTGAGCAGCGGTGCTTGGGCCAAAGGATGCACGTGAGGGAGAGCTCCGTCTGTAATTGCACCTGACAGGTCTGTTTGAATGGAGGCACGAAATGCTGCAGCAGCAGCACCAAACCCACTATCATCAGCCAACATTTTGGGGCCAGGTAGAATATCACAGGGATTTTGGAACCAGTGGTTTCCAAACCCACTTCCCATTACAAGGCGGTTTTGATCACCTCTGCAGAAGCTTTACCTCCGCCGAGGGTGTTGTGCTTGGAAGCTCTCAGGAGGGAGCTCGACAGGTGAGAAGCACCATGGGAGCCAGTGGTTCCAAGGCACAGGTGGGGGCCCTGCGCACCCCAAAGCCCCGCAGATCCGGCTGATTTGGCACAGCGGAGGGGCTGCCTAGCTCCAGAAGCCAAGGCAAAGCTCCTTGAGCAGGTTCAAAGCTCGGCGGGGGCCAGGAGCTGTACCCGGTGGTGGGAGCAGCGCTGGCTGCACAGCGAAACCATCCAGGAGACGGCAGCTGGGGAGCGAGGCTGGACGATCTTATCATCTTCCAGCCATTTTTGCAAAAAGTTCTGATTCATTTCCTGCCGGCTACTGTCAGAGAGAGGGTACGGGGCTAGCTGGGCCACATCCCAGATCCCGGCTGTGTTCCTAAATACTTAGCTTATCTCTCTGTGTCATGGAGCTGTGATTACATAGCTTGAGAGCCTAAAAATATTGCCAAAAGCTTTAGAAAGAGAGGCGCAGGGTGGGTTTTTTGTTGTTGTTTGTAGCTACACCGAGAGATGGGAATGACCAGACAGATGAGTGTCGGGGTAGGACCCTGCTGGCTGTGGAAAATCATGACAAAACCTCATTGCTGCCTGGCAGGGGCCCTTCTCGCCATTCCTTTTGGGTGCTGAGCCGCTCGCTGCCAGCCCCGAGCGCTAGGCACCCGTGCCAGGGGCACCCCAGGGCCCTCCTGCCCTTGGGGTCGGCACCGAGCTGAGGGAGATGGGCGTGGGGCAGCACAAAGTGGGGGAACCCAAACCATTCACCGAGCAAAGGCACGGCCAGGGCTGCTGCCATCCCCGTGACAAAAGCTGCGATGAAGCCAGGAGCCTGCTCGGAGCCGAAACGTGAATTTGAGCGCTAGCAGCAGGGAAGTGCTGAACTGCTGCAGGAGTGACCTTTCGTGTTACCTCCAGCGCTATTTAGACTGGCTGAGCTTCCCTGGCCCAGCAGCAATCACACAGTCTCCATCTGCCCACTCCAAATTAGAGTTATAGCGTGTGCTGCCGATGCAGTCTCTTGGGTTTGTTTTTTTTTCTTGCAATCTTGACTTCATCCCAGCAAGGGCTCCTGTCTCTAACTAGCCGCTGTCAAAACAACTCCAGCAGGGAGATAAGGGAGAGAAGACTTTGAAGAGGCTCCTTCCTGCAAGCTGCTCGCTATCTCCCCAAGACATTTGTCAGCATCCCCTAGGAAGGGCAGCAGACGCGGGAAGCCAGGAACCGTTCCCCCCCAAAGCCCCCAGTCACATCACAACCAGCATTTAGAAAGGCTCGCGAATCCCAGATAAAACGCGAGCGATTAGCGTCTCGAAGAAACCTCTGCTTTCCATCACCAGCCGTGGCCGTTTCCCATCAGGACAGATATTCATTCATGGAAGGACAAATATTTCTGTCCATTTTTCCCAGCTTTCTTGCCTCTCCGCTCTTCACAGCCACCTTTCTCCTGATTTAAATTAGGCTGTGGCTTTGGAGCATGCCCAAATCCACCCCCAAGAGAAAATAAGATTAGAAAAGGGATGTGATTCATTTGGTAGCTTCCCCTTTCTTACGTGTCGCTTCAGAGCGAAGCATCGTCAGACAAAAGCCGCCAGTCGACGACAGCCCCGTTGGTCACACGAGGACCCCATGCAGGACCCGTCCCCGTCCCCCATGCCGGCACCGCCACTCCTCTGGCTCCGTGGCACGGCATCGCCAGGGCTTTCCCCCACTCCCAGCTGGGCCTGGGCTCTGCATTGCCCCTTTCTGATAAGCGGATCGTGCCCAAACTGAGCCAGTTCCAGTCATTTCCATGCCTCTTGGCTGTCAGCACGAGGCTTGTTTGGGCGTTAATCGATTGCTGCCAGCCCGCGGTACGGCTCGCGTGCGGCGGCGCTGCCCACGGAGCTCACGCGGCGCTGCTGTGCTTCTCCTAGTGGCTAAGGGGCTTTTTTTTTTTTTTTTTTCAAACAGCAAACCACATGTTTTGAGTACCAATTTTCAAGTCTCGACCTGCGAAACAAGGGGATTTGGAAACATTTCCGCCCCGGGTTTCTCGGTACTGATGAACATCAGGAGCCCGCAAACCAGGCGGAACGCGAGGCTTTTGTTCACACCTCGCTCCTTGGGTATTTGATGGCCTTGAGCTGAAAAGCCTTCTTTGCTGCTTGCTCCAAGGCACGGGCAACAGCAGTGCTGCCAGGTCTTGTTCCCTTTGGAAACCCAGCATCTTCTCCAAGGGCTCCCTGCTGAGATGCCATCCCCAGGGCCAGCAGCAACCACTGCTCCCAAGCCCATCCTGCACCCTGCAGGGAACCAAAAACCCAGCACCATCCCCGCGCCCCCAGCGAGTCCTGAACATGCACCAGCCCCTGGGGGCTCGCGGAGCAGAGCAGTGCCGCTACCTTTGCAGACACCAGGCTGGGAGCTGAGCAGCAGGGACAGGACGGAGGGGTCGCAGCTCCTGAGCCCCGCGGCCCCGGCATTTCCTGCGACGGGAACAGCTCTGCCAGAAGCCAGCAGAGCCATTACTCGCTTAAAAACCAGGCATACAAAACACTGGAGTAAGAGCTATTAAACAAAATACCCAAGTCTGCAAAGAACAAAAAAGCCCACAGCACTGAGCGACTTTCTTTCGCCGCAGCCCATTGTTCAGCGGAGGCTTCTGTCCCTTTCCCATGCCAGTGAGATTTGCCTGGTGCCGGCCAGTTCTTTATCCCACTGCGCAATTAATACAGCTTCCCTCAGATAAACACGGGCTTGTTTAACTATGTCTCTTGATAGGTCCCAGCAAGGCCTGATAACATGGATGGTCGGATGTTGTCAGGACGAAGGAGTCAGACATGCTGGCAACAACCTTTTCCCTTTCAAAGCACACATGTTTAGAAAAGCGAGGGCTGCGGCTGCTCGCTGCGAGGCACGGCTGAACCCTCGCAGCTGAACCCTGGGCGCTGCAGAGCCCGGAGCCTGCCTCTCCCTGCAGGGCAGCGCTGCCCGCGCCCAACGCTTGGAGATGACAAAGTCCCGAGCCACGGGATGTGTTAAAAAGCACGAGCTAAAACGCTCCTGCTCTGACTTGTACTATTGCTAACAGCAGCAGCGTGAAAGCTAAAAATAATTGAGTTATTTTGTATTTCCCTTCTGGTTTTCAACCCCCAGCGTGCGTTTATTTCAGCTTTCCAAAGGTCTCCACCGATCACAAGGATCACAAGCCCTGGTTTCTTCATTTAGTAACTTTTTATCTTAAAACCCTTTTGATTTGATTGCGGAAGAATCTCGGCACTCATTAAAAACAAACTAATTATCTGTGGCGAGACTTGGGACCAGGACAGTGACAGTGCCACAGCAGTGGCAAAAATCGTGTGGAAATGGTCCCTTTGTGTGCGGGGCTGCACCCACGGTCCTGGATGCTGGGTGCTGGATTTCAGGATGTGTCCTGCCTCCCCCATGAGCTGGATTTGGGGACAGCTGGCTTTGGGGTCACCCCCTCGCACCACACACCACACAATGCTTATCCCACTGCCAAAGGACAGTGTGGAGGGGACTGGCCAGCTCTGCCCCACACAGAGCAGGCTGTGGGACCCCTATATTGACCTTCAGTGGATAATGAAGGATTTGAGGGCACCTCGCTGACGCTGCTTTGGGGCCTCTCCACCCACCCCCTTCAGGGGTCCTGCACTCCTCCCACATCCCTTCGTGCCTGAGGCTGGGTTATCTCCCCTGCCCTACGGCCACTCTGCTCCAAGCACTCCTATCTCCCGGCTCCTCCTCTCCCCTGCCGCAGACATCCCTTCCTTTCCCATCTCTCTCTTGGACTCTCGCCATTCTTTCCATATTCCCTCTTTTCTTCCTTCCTGCTCGGCTGCAGATACCGCTCCCCTGCCCCGAAGGATCAGTCCCTTATCCATGGGGCAGGATACGGGGGGAGCCCGTAGCGATACCGCCGTCCCCACGCCAGCACACCCGGCCAGCCTCCCTCCTTCGCCTGCGGGACGGTGCCCGTGGGTTGCCGTGGGGTCCCCCGGGGCCGTGACACGCCAGCTGGTCCCTTCGTGGCCCGGAGGGAGGCTCACCCGACCCTGCACGGCAGCAGCAAAACCTCACCCCGGTTCAGCCGAGGTCTTCGGCACCGTGCGCGTGAGCTGCAGGCAATGGTTGGACGGCAGCACGGCACGAGGAGCTCCCCGAGCACCGCAGAGCCCAATTACAAGGGTAGGGCTCGCTTCAAAGCTAACCTTAGGCAAAAGTGGGCAGGTTTATTAAAATAATAACCCCCGGCGTCTCGGGCAGCGACGTACAGGGCAGTGTGATCAGACAGGAGGTGAGCAGATCTGGCCGAGGTGTGTGCACCAAGCCCACCGAAGCCTTGCAAGCCTTCCTGGGAAGAGATCAGCCCACGGCACCAGGAATCAGTCCTGCGATACGTTCCTTTCTGCTGTGGCCACAAACACACTGCTGGCACCTCTCCTTTCAGCAGCAGAGTTTTGTTCCCTGGTATTTCCAAATGCCTATTTAGCAGCCGGATTAAACAGGGCCACACCTGCAGCGTGCAGGTAACACGGCCAGTTGCAAAATGTTCCCAAATTCCAGATTTTCTGGGTGAAAGCACCAAGCTGCCTTCGTGGGGTCATATCTGATGATGGAGAAAACAACGATGGCTTTGCAGGCAGCAAGAGATGACGGCCTGGATTCTGGCTCAAGACGCTCGCTTTCCATTTGTTTAAAAGGGCATTGACCCCGCAGGAGTCAGGGCAGGTCCAGAGAGAGGAAGAGGCACTGGGAGGAGCGAGGAGGAAGACACAATGACCATTACCAGCTTGTCTTTGTTCCTTAGCTTTTCTCCGTGACAGACCACTAAGGTGCTGTCGAGGCAGATCCGGGCCGCACAGACGGCAGCGTGGCCGCGTCCCGCTGACACCCCGCGGGGTCTCTGGGTGTTACGGGGCGGCTGCTGTTGGGTGGTCAGCACAGGTCCGTCGCCTGGATGTGAATTCCCAGCGAACACAAAACTTGCTGCTATGACCAGTCCCACTGCCGTCAAATGCACCTCGCCCTGTCCTGCTCATAGCAGATCGGACCAGAAATGCATCACTCTGAGACTACCTCAGTGCACCCAAAAAGGTAAGAGACAAGGTCTGTGACCCAGACCTCCAGGGGCAACGTCAGTCTTTGAAGCGGCAATTTGTTTTTGGGAAGAGCACGTCTGCGGGCCTAGCAAGGGCTGAGGAGCTAGGTGGTCTGATGCAGGTCCTCATGGACCTCGAGGGCTCCAGTCCTCTGCTCCTACCCCACAAGTCACAGCCTGTGACTGCAGTATCCGAATAAGCCTTTTGCGACGCTACGTGAATCAAGGGGAGTGTTACTTAAGCAAAGAACAAATCGCAGACTGACCACCGCCGGCCTTCCCAAACCACTAGCACGCACACGGCGATACTTGGCATGGCGCGGCGTTAGCCAAGGACCCTGCCTTCGCCTGCCAGATGGCCTCGCACGAGCCTGATCCTCCCTTGACAGCCAGGGCGCAGGCGGAGGAGCGGAGTACAAAGCGCAGAGCCTGCCTTAGAGGCAGAGCTGCCTGCCGCGCGGCTCGACGCGCCTTCGCCCAGATTGCGCCGACATCCCAACGCGGAGAGGATCCTTTGATTCTGCTGAGCAGTGAAGGATGGCTTGGGGCTCCTTTCTGCGCTACCCCGAAGGAAAAGCAGAGCCGAGCCGGGGCATGTAATGGTCTGGTCTCACTTGAAAGCACCTGCCGAGCCCCCAGCCTGGCTTCACCAGCTGCACGGCACTCACCATCTGTAGGCATCGATATCGTAAATACCCCACAGAAAGGATAAATCTTCCCAAGCACCAGGGCCACGTTCGCCTCTTCCTGCAATGACCGTGCTGCAGTTGTACCTCTCCTTTCAGCTCGCCCCGTAGCACCCCAAAGCACCAAATATCTTCTGTAAGGCCCCACATTGCCCCTACAGTTCCTTTGCTTGAGGACTGAAGGTGGTCAGTGGGGGCCTGCTAGGAGGCATTGCGCTCCTGTAGCCGAGCGTATTTACGAGGAAGTCGTTACGAAGGAGGCGGGGAAGAGGGGCTGGGGACGCTGAGAGAGTCCTTTCATTGATCAGGCTATTTTTAGCAAACAAATTTCCCTTAATGGGTTTATGGTTTCAGCAAGAAGAGCAGCTGGTGCCAACGTTTACAATGCGGAGTCACGTCACCGAGGATCTCGGGGCGGTGGGAAGCCTTGTGGGCCCGAGACAGTTGTCCCACTGAGCAGCGTTTGCCATGTCCTCCGGTGTGATGGGTTGTGAGGTGTAGCACTGAGGAACCAAAGCCTCCAGTGAACAGCAGCAGTCCCTCAGCCCCCGGTGGATGCCTGTGTCTGCCCGCTGGATGAGCTGGAGCTGCACACCTCCTCAAAACGCTCCTGACCACGGGCAAAGAGGAGATGGAGAAGGGTAAAAGCAGTATTGCAATAGCTGCTGTGCTACCAGAAGGAAACTCATGGTTTTGTGACACTGAGGAACCCCTTTTTGCATCACTTAGGGAGTTAATTCTTCATCTTGGTCATCTCTGGATGTTTTCCACGGACAAAATCAGTTCCTGGGGAAGGTTCGGCAGCCCTGGGGGGGCTCCAGCCTGCCTGCTGCCCCCTGGCTTTGCCTTGCCCAGGGCTGGGGATCAGCACATCCCTGCCCTGGAGGGACAAGCCACATGGCTGTAGAGAGGCTACTTCCCTGCTCCCACCTCAGCCGAGCCCACAGCACTCGGACCTGCCCCAAACCCCATCTCCACCAGGGAGCAGGCCCCAAAAACACAGGCGAGCCCGGTCTGGAGGAAACGGAGCACACTTTTGGCCCATTCTCGCCGAGTTTGTCTTTCCAACTTTCCATCCACAAAGCAGCCCGTAATCAACGGTCAAGCAGAAAAAAAATTAAAAAAGCAATTCTAGAAAGAAATAACAAAATCAGTTTTGCAAAACTTTTGTTGGTTTTGTTTTTTTTTCAGCACGTGGATGTGGCCCAACCTACACGCAGTGCACGGGGCGCTTGGCTCTGCCGGCCTCTGGTGTAGAAGCTGGGGTCAGATTTCTGCACGTCTCCTCCGTCTTCTGAGGGCACAATTCCACTGGCTAACGTGGGATGGTCACACCCCGGCAGCTTGCAGGATTAGGTCAACAGATACTCATTTTCTAATTGTTAAGAAAGCCAGCCCTCAGGGAGAAGTATTCCTGAAAGACCATTTGAGAAGTATGTAGGATTAACAGAAATAGAGAGGGACAATGCGGGAGAGGTCAACCATTCCAGGAAAAAAAATAAGAAAAAAAGAGGAGAAAAAGACAAAAATGATGTTGGCCATTGCTGACTATCTCCCTGTAATGGCATGGGGTGAGGCACTTTCAGTGGGGTTGTGCATTTTTGGGCAAGTTGAGGATCTGAGTCACCACTTTCCAAATCCTTCTGCTCACCCCAGCCTATCAGGGCATGCAAAATCTCTGAATGGACCCAAATGGCTTCATAATCAACATCTGGCTCCAATAAGCAGCCCGATGGTCATGCTTTAACAATGTTTGTTCCAAACTAAATCTTTAACTAAACATTTTCTGAAAAGGGGTTTTGATAGCGGAGCTGCAATAGCGGAGAGGCTGTTCGTGTTTGTTTTTACTAGAGATCCCAATTCTCGGGGGTTTAACTCATCCTCACACATCCTTTGGGGACTGAACTTTGGTGAAGGAGAAGAGATTTCTGCCATTCCAAGTACTTTTCAGGAAGGCATCACTGGGGATTTTAACCTGCCAACCAAAACGGGCATAGCAATAGAGTAGATGCTTGCAGGCATCGTACTTGGGTGCTCCTTTCTCCGTGCCCAGGACAGACAGGGCGAGGAAAACTACCGCAAGGCTGATCCAGGATCGACAGTAGGACAACGTCTTTAAATGATGACGAAGGCCAGGCAGAATCTGCACAGCGGGATGTTTGCAGGGACGTACCAGACACAGATCTACCCTGGCTGGGGCACTGCCAAGTGATGTCCCCGGGCAGGCACCCCTGAGCCCACCTCAGCTCCCCGCAGTGCTGCCCTGAGGATGGCAGTGGAGCCACGTCACCGGCACGCCACCGATTCCCCGTCCCAAGCCAACGCTATCATCTGCAGAGGGCAATTACCAGCCCGCCGAAGATTACAGACCTCTGCGGAAGAGACACCCAGTCTCCGGCGCTCGTAGGGCTACGAGCCACAGTCAAGACTGGACTCGCCCAGCACCCAGGCTGCAAACCCTCTGCACGAGGCCAAGTTCTCACCCCGTCTAGACAGAGCAGGCAGAGCGGCGCGGGGCCTGCTCCGGCCTGGGGAAAGGTGGCTGGCCTCAGCATGAGCCTGTCCCAGCGGGGAGAGCACCCGGTTCGCTAGGCACGAGCCCGCTCCCGAGCCGTCCCTGGAGCTCAGAGGGTTTGCGGCTGTCGCACAGGGCACGATTTGCTCAATTCCCAGCCCGTGGGACTGGGATGCGAGCAGGCACAGGCACAGCACCCACCTGGCAGCCAGGAGCAGTGGGCTCTGCCTCCAAACTGGTGTGGCTCACTTCCACCGTCCCCGATCACGGAGGGGACAGCAGCGCTTCCCTCGCTTCCTACGGCACTGCCAAACACGCTGGGAACACACGAGAAGGGCTAAACCTAAGGCAGCTCCCAGAAGCCCCATCTTCGCCTGCATCTGCTGCCGGCAGAGCACATGGGGACGAGTCCCCGGAGCAGGGCAGTGCCCAGCTGGACAATTATCCACTGCTGGGGACCACTGTCCTGCCCCGGCACAGCCCTGGGACCGAGCACCAGCAGCATCGAGCGCTGAGGACCACGAGGCCAGCGCTGCCTGGGCTGAAGCACCTGTGGCTTACCTACTCAAACGGGCGCACCTTTTTGCGCCTTGACTTGCTGTTTTTCTTACAATTATCCCTTTCCTACCCAGAAGACGTTTCCTGGCTTTGCTTGCAGAAAAGCCACTTCGGAAAACGAGGCAGATGTGGGGTCTGATTCCCATTTAGGACAGAGGGCCCCTTTTCCCCGCTCCGGCACAGCATAAAGGCTTAAATGCAAATGGGAACCAGGCCCTTGAAGGTCTCACTTTGAACAGGTTATATTCTTACCACTTTAAACAAACTTTCAGGAGAGGGGGGCAACTGACTTTTAACCAGTACAATATGGCTGGGGCTGATTTCTCAGGCCTGATCTTTCGCTCGTCCCGGAGGCTCAGCCGTCCCGTGGTGGCCGCGGGACCCGGTTCCCGACACCCTGGGCACTGCTGGGGAAGAGCAGAAGGGAAGGGTCAGGCAACACAGAAAGCTTTTTTTATGGAATAAATATAAAGATACTGTACATGAACAAAAATGAAGCGTGTTCCACAGAGGATTTTAAAGCTTCCAAAAATATTCCCTCAGCCCTTGCCAAAGGTAATAGAGCCAGACTTTCCATGGAAAGCATCATTGTGTGCGGTGGGGTTCAAGGAGGTCGCTCTGCTTGAAGTGCACAAACAGCCAGCACCCTGTCCTGTCCCTCCTCTCCACACACGAGGAACAAGTGGTCTTTTTTTTAAAAAAAAAAAAAGAAAACAACCTTCTTCCCTCAAAGGTGGTATAGAATTCACGCTGGTTGTGCAGCAGTAGCAAGCCGGAGCCTGTGTTCACAAGAAGCCCCCTTACGAGGACTTTGACACTGTTTATGGAAAGCCTGGACATCAACAGCTCTGCTCAGGGGGGTCTGCATTTTTGGAGGCTTTTCTGAGCCCTGCTTTCTGCCCCCATCCCCAGCGCAGTGGCTGTGACGGATGCTGGAGGAGGTAGGTGGGAACGGCGCTGATGAGACGTTACTGCTAACACGGGCGTTACCGCACGCTTCTCGGAGGGCTGGAAAATAACCCTCCTTTCTAACGTCGCTGCCTTCCACCTAATTATCCCCAAAGCCTCGACTTGTAAACACCTGACCTAATTCTTTCCATGGGCAGTTTTTAATAACAGAAATTCTTCAAATGTGTCTTTATGATGCATCACGCCGTGTTACCTTGTAAATACCCTGCGCGCCCAGCCAGCATTTTACAGTGCAACGAGAGAAAGACACTTAGTCACCAAATATTCGGCGCTGGGGAGAGGCGATAGAGTGGGGCTGGAAGAGCAGAGTGCTGCTGCTGCTGCTCAGGCAGACCCCACTGCAGCCCACGGCAGAGCCACGGCGGAGGAAGGAAGGTCCTTGGGTCCTGTCCCAAGAACAATGCCGTGTGCTTGTGTATTTCCTCTCCCTTCTGGATCGCAAAGCCTTCTGCAAATACACAAATACATTTCTACAAATGAAGCCGTAAAACATGCTTGACACTTCGGTAGGCGTGGGGTATGGGAATAGAAATGAGGGATGCCCGGGCTTCCTTTGCGCGGCACCTCCGTGCCCCGTGCTGGACACGAGCTCGTCGCAGCGCCACATCAGGGTGGGCTCCGGGGTGAAACCTGGCAGAACACGAGCACGTTTCCCCGCAGCAGCACCGCACACCACCAGAAGAGGTAGGAGAGGAGCCGGGATCACCCCACTTCCCCGCCTCGTACTCCATCCCGCGCCTTATCTCGGCGCTGCTTTTGCAAATCCGCCCTATTTGCATGGTGCATTTGTTTATATTTGTATGCGGCCGTGCCCAGACCTGAAGCTGTTTGGGCAGCGCTGTTACACCTAAACGAGCGAATTCGCCATCCGACCAGAGTGGCTGGGCTGGGCCCTGGCCCCGTGGAAGCCGCCGCCGTGACCCGGAGCCCCGCGGGACCGAGGGGCAGGGCAGGGCGAGGGCAGCGCCGCGGCCGGCCGGCAGCGAGGGAGATGCGCCGGGCTGGCTGGAGGGAGGCAGCTCAGAAGCAGGCCTGGAGAAAGAGTTGCCGAAAGCGTTGCAACATGATAGAAGCTCTGCAGGCCTTTGATCTCCGAGCTGTTCTTGAACTGTCACTTTAATGATGTGTCAAAGACTAAAAAGGGTTGAGATTAAGAATACTGGAGCCTGGGGAGAAGGAGAGGGCCATTTTAAGCCCTCGGGGGCTTCGCCGGGTTTCTGGAAGCTTTTAGATCCTCGCTGCATACTGTGCACCAATGTATATCTGAAAAGCAGGTCACATTTTCGAAGTCCCGCACCACGGCTTGCCTTATAAAAAGCCTGCGTGCTCCCCGTGTGGGCAAATCCGTACCTGCCCCGAACATGCACGTGCACGCTCCGCTCCAACAAGTTTTTTCGCACAAAAGGCTAAAGCGGGCTGTTTTGCCGAGTCTCTCTGCGGGATGCTCTCCCCCTTTTAACACGTCCCAAAAGCAGTCCCGTGGCTGAGTTACGGAGCTACGGCGCTAGCTGGGAAATAGGTAGGTCTCCCTTAAAAGAGCCCCTGCTGCAGAAATCACAGGCAGTTTTATCAGCACGCCACTGGCAGGAGGACACTGGGCTCCCTGCAACTGCATATATTTCATTAATATCCCAGCCAGCTTTAATGGCATTACCATCAGGTTAATCTACTTTAGATTAATGAACCTCAGTTTCAGCCAGGCAAGCTAATTAAGACGATTTTCTTTGAACTTGTTCTAATGAATGTATTAATATCATTCAGGGCTTCTTTTGGAGCTACAAGCATGGCCATGTTATTCCTGAGAAGAGGCCAAACATTTTTATTAGAGAATCATGTGCTGTGCAGAGCCTGAGACTGCCCTGCCTTTGTTTTCTCCCTGTTGCACCTTCACGCTGTCTGCAGAGAACGCAGCCCTTTGGTTTGCAGATTTCGCCTCAGCTCCAGGAGTCAGGAGGAGTTCAGGAGTGCTTTAAACGTGCTCAGGATTAGACCCACTTTAAACAGTTGAGAACATTTAGTATTGAGCAGCTCTTGTTCTTAAAAAACATTTAGATTTCTTTAACTGCTCCTCTACCTCCCTTGCAATGAGGGGTATTTAAGGAGCAGAATGGCGCAGCCCATGGTGGCAGTGCCATCAGATCACCGGGATCCCCTCTTCTTGAACGCCACTCGCACATTGGGAGGCACCTGGGTGCAGAAGCACCTGCAGTAACAGCATGGCACTTTCCTTGGGAACAACGACACCGTGAGAACAGCGCACAAAGACGTGTCCATACGAAGCACTGACCACGAGATGGGTTTACCCCAGCCAAAGCCACCTGCCACGGTCCTGTCCTGGCTGTACCCAACCTCGCTGCTCTTCAGCGCAGTGAGAAATAGCTTGTTATTGTAACTTGAAAAGTTCAACGCAGTGAGAAATAACTTGCAGCTTGGCCACCCCACACGCTGCCGTGCACGGGGGCTCTCTTGGACACGGCTGTGGGAACGTTCCTGGGCTGTTGTTTGGAACAAACCTCAAAAATGCCCAGAAATCAACACTTGGGGTTTGCTCAGCCTCTGACCCTCTGCCTTCCTGACAGCCACTGTCGGCCCCCAAGCCCCTGGGGAAGACACACGGCTCCCCCAAGGAGGCAGTTCTCCAAACAACACCTTTCTGCAGCCCCCAGAGCCCCCAGGATTTGGGCTCAGTCTCCGTCCTTTCAGCCGAAGGCTTGGGAGCTGCTTCCAAACCCCAGTCCCTGGCCATGCACAGCACGGGCAGCGTAACGCCGGGCTGGCTTAAATAAGCTCTTTAATGAATCGTTACCCAGATGAAATGAGAAAACCACACGTCCCATCTCTCAGAGTCACTACCCCTCAACATAAATAAAATAAACAGCTTGGAAACAGTTCTATAAAAACATATTGCCACACAGGTATCATTCAAAAATGGGGAGTAAAAACTTTTTCTTTTTTTTTTTTTTTTAAGTACCCAGCCTGCAATCAATGTGCCAGGCCAAGGTGGAGTTTATTTATAAATGCGCATTTATGATGAATCATTGGAGGAAATGCATGCAGACTGGAGACAAAAGTCTGCAGTTGCTAAACCAAATAGGAAATGCTCTTTACATCTGCCTCTTCAGTTGGCATCCACTTCCCCTCAGCGTCTCTTTTCTGCTGGGTAGGCCTGTTTATTTTTGGGTTACTTTTGTTTGCAAAGCCAAACAGAGCTTCTGATTTTTATATTTATCTATTTTTTCTTTCTTTGTAAACAGCACTTCTCACTTATTCAAGGCCCAGATTATTAGCAGTGGAAATCGGCTCACCTTCCTGCAGAGTTGTTTACTCCCTTCAGGGAAAGCAAACCAGCAGAGTGGACGCTGGGTGGAAAAACAGCCTCATTAAAATGATATAAAAATAAGGACAATGCTAAAGCTGCCCTGCCAATTATGGAAGAATTGCCTTCTATTTTCTCCTAGATTTATTTCAAATATTTAATTCATTCTCGAAATCGGTACGGACCACTAACCGGCGGCTCCTTACACTTAAGTGGAAGGTCTTTACATGGTGGGATGCTCGTCAGTGGCACTCCCATTTTCACTTGTTTATCCCCAAAACCACCCTACCGAGGCACATAACACTAAAAGGAACATGTTACGTCTCCCCAGCAGATTCCTGTGGATGTCCAAGGGACACCAGCAGGCCCTAGGCATTCACCTATGTCCATGCCATGAAGAAGTTGCAGAGCTAGGGGTGGAACCCCTGTCTGTGCCCCTCCATACCCCGGACTGAATACATGGGCCTCGCTCCTGTGACCCTACAAGTTTTAGCCCTCTGCGACTGCAGAGAAATATACGGTCTGTTTGCACATGAGCTGATGTGAGATAAGAAACAAGTTCTTGTTCACAAGCCTTGCTTTGCTCCGACGGCTCGTACTCCCTCTGTGTATGTGTGTGCACATAAAACGTGCACACGAGCTATTTGATCACCACTACTTACTACAGAGCTCGTATGCAGAAAGCTGGCATCGTCTTTCCTTCGTGAGACTTTAAAATCCTTCCAGCCCCACTGGAGAGAGAATTCACACTGCCAATTTTTTTCCGAGGGTTTTACAGAATGTGCTATGCGTGCAAAACGCAGCCTTTAACTGTTAGAAAAATACAGTAATTTGAAATGTAAGCAACAAAAATAGGCGCACACAAAAACAGAAACAAAGATGGGTGATTTTATCCACTTCAGGCTCGCTGGAGGAAGAAGCGCCCCGGTAACTATTATCAGTGGTAAACACGTCTTATTTACGGAGGGCTGAGCGGTGCCTCTCCTCTCTGCTCCCTTTTTATAGCAGGTTAAAAAATAACAATATCGCGGCGGAAAGATGACCCAGGCAGTAACTTCATGCCGTGAGAACAATCGCAGCAGTCAAGGCAAGGCCGAGGAACACGCCGGTGACTACAACACTTCCCATTCTCCTAGGTTGGAGGGCAGAGGACTGCTGGAGTCTGTGGTTTGTAGGCATTGGAGGGGCAGCGCTCAGACTCCTGCAGCCTGGGTTTTGTGGAATGCTCTGCCTCCCCGTGACCTCCGGAGCACAGATCCATGGGCCTGAAGCAGCATTTAAGTGGCTCCTCAGCTCCCAGGAGCTACTGGTCGTCTGTCCCTATTCACATCCCCTAAAAAACTGAGAGTCTCCCTATTTATTTTACCATCCCCAGGAGCACGGCTGTCTTTGGGGAGGCAACCTTGCACACATTTAGGGACTTCCCACTCTCAAAGCACAAAAGTAACCCCCAAGATTTTTCCCTGTCTGTGTTTTTATTAAAAAAAAAGATGGTTACTGTCAGCAGTGAGGCCTGAAAGCCCCACGCAGCGGCTGTGCTCTCCTGCCCAGGGGCGCACCTTGGAGCGGGGTCACGGCGCCTGCCTGACAGCACCGCTCCCCGCGCCAGGGTTTCCAGAGGCACTCAGAGGTTTCAGAACTGCAGAGGAATAAGTTTCAGCAGCGGCCCGCTCCCAGAATTAAGAAGAGATGTATTATCACCCCTGCCAGAAATAACGTCAGCTGGTGTGACTCTAGGAATGGGGTTTGGGTGACCAGCTTCGGTGCCATTTTCAGGACATCGAGAGGAACTTGATGTTCTTTAAAAATATACGTCTACAGAGTTCAAGTAATGAAAAAAAACTGATAAGAAAATCACTGAGATGCCAAAAATTCTTTCTCACACTAAACAAACACTAGCTCTTGCTATACTGTATATATTGACTGGTTAAAAGCACATACCAGCCTGTCCAAGTCTGTGATCGGTGCCCAGTTTCTAACACCTTTGTGGCTTTTCGTTTCTCACCCAGACACATCAAAGCGTGAGACAGTTAGCCAAGGAAAACTTCATTGTTAGTGTTAACACGCTCCAAGAAAAAGATTTTTGGAAGTTTGAGAATTTTTCACTTCACGGCAATTGTTGATTAATGAACCCCAATGGGCTGCAGCCTAAAAGAGGACTTTGTTAATAAAAAATGCTAAACGGCTCAGGCGGAGTAAGGAGATACTTGCTTTGAACCTGGCTGATATCAAGGCATACACAAGAAAAGAACCGTGAAGACGGATTTATTCAGCACGATCCCGTTTGCTTTCCAGTTCCGCCCCGGGCTATTTGTACTCTTGAAAAACAATTACCGAGGACAGGAGGAGAAACCAAAGCATCACAACGAAGCTGGAAAGACGAGAGCGCTTGGTAAACACTTAGCAGCCGTGGTGTTTAGGAAAGGAGCGGCATCACCCCTTCACCTCCCCTTGGCCACCACCACTGGGAGCAGAGACCGAGGCACCGACACCTCCTGGCGGGGCCGGGAGCACCGGCACCCCGGGGGCTCTTCCTGGAGCTCGCGTGGTTAGGTTTGGTTTGCAGCCGCCGTCTCCCATCTCCGAGCACAAATGCGTGAGTTTGAATGCGGGGTTAATAAATTGACTCACTGCTCAGAGATGATCCAAGCCCAACTCCTGTTTGTGCAGCGCTGGAGGCTTCCCAGCAGAGGTACCACGCGGATGTGCATTTTTTCCTTCTCTTAGAAGATGGTGCTGATGGCTGCTCAACCTGTGCTTGAGCTCGTCAC
This sequence comes from Cygnus olor, assembly GCF_009769625.2. Taxonomy (NCBI): domain Eukaryota; kingdom Metazoa; phylum Chordata; class Aves; order Anseriformes; family Anatidae; genus Cygnus; species Cygnus olor. The sequence continues at coordinate 20,015,477 of NC_049179.1, read as the reverse complement.
CAGTGCCAGTGGAGACGTGGCGAGGGACCCACACAATGACACCAAGCACCTGTCCGGAGACAGCATCCCCGCCCCAACAGGGAGACTTCTGGTCTTCTCTGACACTTCTCAGGGTAGGGAGGCAGGTTTTAAGTGAGGGTTCGGTCAGCTGTGAGCAGGCTGCATGGCCTAGCAGGCAGAACACGAGGTCGGGGTGACCCCAGCTAAGTCCTTCTTCTTCTCTGGAGCTCGCTTTCCTCACCCGTTTATGAGTTTGGTGAGGCACTTGCTGGCCTCAGCACCCCTGGTTAGACCTCAGCTCCTCGGCGAGGAGCCCACATGAGGATGACCCATCCTGGCCTGCTCCATCCAGCAGAGATCTGGAGCACCCACTGCCAGAAAAACACCCCCATCCTTTCCTTTGGGACCCCTGGGAACTAAATCATTGTGTGTTATTTTGAGGCGCGTGTCGCAGACAGGGGGAGCGGGAGGGTAGCATTATGGTAACCGGCTGTGTATTTAGGGAGTCTGCGTTGCAGGCAGAGCAAAGGGCTGTATTACGGAAATTATATGGGAAGAGAGATGCCCAGGCAGCGCTGGCCTTGCTCTTTGGTCTCAAATCTTTGTGTGAGGGGGTGGTTAGACGCTGGGAAGAGACTGCTGTTTACTGTGGAATGTCCTTTCTGTCTATAAGTTTCTGAGAAAGAAACAAGAATTGTGTGCTTTTATTAAAGTCTGTGTTTGCATCCTCCCTCTGTGATAAGGAACAGTCTATAAATCATCGAATAAACCAGCAGTAAATCATCATCCCAGCTATAAAAGCTTCTTGGGTCTTTAACCGATCTTCTTCCCCCACTAGCTCATAAGCACAATCCAAAATGTCACCCAGCTCCATCTCCCCGAGGCCTTATTTTTTCATTTTGGGCTGGAAGCCTGAATTCACAGCAGATCCAAGGCACCCTTTACCCCAGATGGGTTTTCAAGCACCGCTGTGCCTCTGAAGCTCCTTCACCGCGCGGCTTTCATCGACCTGAACACCACGACATGCGTGCGGGGCTGCGTGGCTCTCAGCAGTTCCACAGAGCACAGCTGCAGTGGCACAACAAGGCAACCCAAAAGGTTGAGATTGAAGGCGCTGGCAATGCAGTTCTCACGGAGAAGCAGCCCTCCTGTCCCTGGAAGCAGGGGGGGCACTGCCACGGGGCTCCAGCGGCACAGGGCGAGACCCCCGTGGGGCCGGCAGCCAGCCCAGCGGCAGGGCTGTCGGCTGCCCCGTGCCTTGCGACTGGCACGACGGGAGGCTGCAAAATGTTTGAGGACAACGCCGCTTGGGTTCCCTGTTCTCAGGGGACTGGTGATAAATTGTGGCTGGAAGGGGGAGTTCGGCTGCCAAGTGCAGCAACCAGAACACCGCGGGCAAATGCCGCTGCATATCCCACCTTCTAGCTCCCCAGCTCTGGGGGCTGGAGCCCATCGTAGTTCCTGATTTCTGTCGCTGGCAAACCAGAGAGTTTGATGAGTTTTTCATATTTTTGAGTACTTTTATACCACCAGAAAAAGACTTGCGTATATTACAAGCTGAGTGTGAACGGGCTTTGCCTTCTTAGCTTGCGGAAAAGTCAGCTGTGCCTCCAAAGCTGCTATACGAAGGTAAGGACTGCTTGACATTTGGCTGATTGCTGATACAAAGCGTTCCCTAAAAAATGAGGACAAGATACAGGACCCCAAAGCCTGAGTTTTAGATACATTTCCACTGCCTTATCCACATAATCCAAGGATTCCCAGCCTGCTAATATTGCAACCGAACCGCTTCGGCATGGCTAGCAAAGGTAACATTAAAAACAGAGCTTTAATAAAACCTGATACTTCTGGTCAAGAACGGAGGAAAGCTTAAGCATGTGCTGCTTCAGACTTTTGTGGATCAGTCTGAGCCCATGGGAATCTTTGTCATAAACCAAGAGAAGGAACAAAAGGACAGGAAGCAAGATGCAGGCAGTTCCTACGGGATGGAGCCAATGGAGCCACCGCTGCTGGGGTACGCTCGTGGCAGATCTCACCTTGCAGCAAGAAATGCAGAACGCTGCCCGTGGTACAGATGTGTCTGGGTATTAAATCCAGCAGTGCAGGAGCTGGCCGCCAATGTGAGTTTGTAGGAGCACACCTGGGCCTCAGTCTTGAATGCAGCTTCCGTGTTGCATCAGGTAATGTAAACAGAAACAACAATGCTGTCCTCCCACTATTTTGTCTGTGAAATGGAAGGTTTTCCTTCAATACCACCTTTGCACAACGATCGTGCAGCCAACTGGCAGCACCACGCGTTGTTTCTTCTTTCCTGGCCACGTACCAGCCGTGTTGCAGAACTCAACTTCAAAGGCTTCAGTGGGATAAAGGGCTCCCGCGGCCACGCCAAAAATGTTTTTCTTAGACAGGTTGAGAGGAGATGATAAGTTGGAAGAAAAAGAAGTATCTTTGGCAAACCTGGTTCCAATGGAACTGTCAAGATGTTAAATAAATAAAATAAATAGCAGGAGGACTGCAGAACATCCCCGGCTATCTCTCTCCGTGGGATGCAGATACACTTTATCCTCCTGTGAACGTCCAGCAACGACTGCAAAGAAACCTATCCAAATCCATCCATGGCTTCACTTCATGGGAAGAAAGCTTTGAGGCTGAAACTGAATCCTCTTTCGTTTCAGCAGGGAACGGGAAGATTTGAGAGACAGAAGCAAAGCAGCGGGTGGCAATGGGATGCGGTTCATCCTGGTGACCATTTGCACCCCTCTGTACTGCTCCAGCCGAAGGGAGCCCAGGGGCAGGCTGCCCGAGGAGCTGCTCTGGGAGGTGGGAAGGGGCACCCAGGAGTGTCCGATGCCTTCTTTTTCCAGCCTGCTGCCAATTCCAGGTGTTTGACAACAATGCAGCCGTTCCTCCCAAGGAACACCTATAATTTGAGCCGCTGGGACATTTCCTCTGGCATTTGAAAGTATATGGAAAGGAATGTGAAAACCTCTCATTAGCCACAGGCAGGCAGCCGCTGTCAGGATCACTCAGATGTGCCATTAAAAGTTTTCCAAAAACCGTATCAATGCCTCCCAGCTGCTGTGCACCAGGCAATGCTGGGACCATAGATGCAAACAAAGCACCGATTTCTCCATACGAAATACACAAGAACCATAACAGTCCCTGCCCTCCAAAGAGGTTTAAAGACTAGAACATCACGTTCAAAGCGCTGATCTTCACAAAATACCACTCAGAATCACAGAATCGTCTAGGTTGGAAGAGACCTCCAAGATCATCTAGTCCAACCTCTGTCCTAACACTAACAAAACCTCCACTGTCCTAACACTAACAAAACCTCCACTCAGGCTGTCTTACACAGGCAGGAGGGATTCCCCAGCCGTCGGGGAACGGCAGCTCCTTTCCCAGGCCAGGCACACGGGACAGGAGTTGCAGGAATTGCGTTTGCTGTTTTGTCCCTGTCAGTTTCGGAAAGACCCGCAGCCTCTCCTGCTTACACAGTACTGCTGCTCCATTGAGACTTGTGCAAATCTGTCCATGTTCCATGGGATGGAGACGATTTGCCAGATTTTGTGTTTACTATGGAATTTCTACACGGCTTCAGGAATCTCTGTATTTTATGAGAAAACAAAGTGGCATATCAAAACATTCTTAGCCGAGTTTTATTTATACAATTAATGGTCAACAGAATATAATGTACTTTTATGCACTGCACCTCCCTTGCCCCAAAAAACAGTTTTGTCTGACAGACAGTTTTGTTCCACGATCTCCGGGGGTACATTAACCTCTGCAAAGTCCATGCTTGAGTTCAGAATTGGCATCATCGCTCCTTCTCCTGCAAAGAAAAATCAAACGAGCTCAACACTGAGCCTCTCTTTCCCACTTGAAGGGATTCTTTCAGTCGCATCCCTCGGTGCAGCCCCGCAACACAGTGGCAATCTGAAGGCTGCCCTGCCTTATGCCAAGGGGGAGGGCGGCCTCCCTGAAGGCCACCAGTGACTGCTGGGCTGGGAACACTGCGCTTCGCTCCAGCACTGGCTCCCTAGGTGGACAGGGAAGATATCACAGCCCTTTGCAGAGCAGCACAGAAGACAACTGCTCCTGTGTGCCCGTTTTAGCCGTCCGCTGCAGCTCTGTGCGCATCGTGGCTCTGCTCTGAGCCCCAGACTGGAAACTCCACCAGAGCCGCATGCAAGAACCCAGGGCACTGAATGTCCAGCCTTGAGTCCTGCGTTTAGAAACGGAGATCAAAACTTACAGAGGTTTCGCAGCATGCCGCTTGTGCTCTGGGTGTGCTGGTTATTGTACCTTACACCACCCGGCCGGCCACGCTGCTCTTCTACCATGGCACCGTGCGCTCTGATTCAGGGCCCAAATGGTGCCCAAAGCCGACAAGAGTTCAGAGTTAAGGAAGAACAAACCGGAGACTGGCAAGAAGCTAAAGAAGCAAGACACACGAGAACAAATCTGAAAGGGCAACCTAGCTCAGATCTGCAAGTGGCAACCCTCTCCAACAGTTTCCTGGCCATTTTTTCCTAATGCGTTTGAGCTAAACTGGGTTAAGAAAGGCTAAAACCTATATGAAGATGTCTACACCGAGGCTGTCTGGGTGTTTAATTAGATCAATTTGAAACTGATTTAGTTAAACCGGCGAATGTTTCGTAATGTGGACCAGACTTTGAATTTCAGGCACATCAAACCTCATTACATGTAGGCTTTATTATAGCAGTGCTTCCCTCCATGCTCTCATGGCAGATTCCTGCCTCCTGAGGTTTGGGCTGGAATGCCAACAATTCATTTTAATGCAGTTCAGACATTTTAAAGCTTTGCTGAGCTATCCCCAAAATAACCACTGATAGTAAGTGGCAAGCACCCTGAAATGATTAGAGTCTTTCTTGTCCAGGAAAAAAGAAAAAAGATATTTGGTGGAAAATAAAGCAAACCCGATAAGAAGAGGATAAGCATTACGGGAGGCGAGGTGTGTGTTGCAGTGAAAAATGGTTGAACTCGATGCCTTAATAACATTACTTACATTTCAAAATGTGTCTCTGCAGAGTGACGGTCAGTGGACATGTTCTGTCCGGGTTTTATTTATTTTAGAATCGCACACTTTTTGCCCAAGTGCTGGAGTCATGTTCTCCCTTCTTCGTTTCAGCGTCCCTGCTGCACTTCATTCCCCTCGGCTCTTACTGCCTACCATGCCGTTGGGCTCACGACGCCAGAACGCTGAGCACCAGCTGGCACACGCCCTGACATCTGTGTGGCAGTCTCTTTTTGATCCTCTCTGCTCCCGATTCAACAGAACGGCTCTTGCTACGTTCCTGCAGACTACGGGGGGCTGCCAACACAAAGTGCAGCACACGCTGAAACCTGAGGCGTGGGTGAAGCCCTGGGGGCTGATGTCCGTGTGCCGGCTGTTGCTGGCTCACAGCCTCGGCCACGTGAAGAAGCGATGCATCTCGCAGTGATTAATCCGTTCTGTGAACTTTTAATAAAACAAATTACCGCTCTCTCCGTGCAATGGTCAGCTCGAAAATGCAACGTGCACTGCCGCAGACACACAACGCAATCCCAACAGGACCTCTCTTTCCCCATGGCATCTCTTGAACTTTTAAGGAGAGACATAGCTGTACTTAGCAAAGGAAGAAAGAAAGGAAAGGATCTCATTCGGGAGCTCCAATCCCTACCCACAGCACAATTTAAAGCACAGCATCCCCATACTTGTCACAACCAGTACTGAAGCCAGGAAACAACCCTACAGATATTACTGCAATCAAAGCCTAAAAGCTTTTCTGCACACTACCTCGCAAAAACGTCCCGTGCATTTAAAATATTTCAAAAGAGGCCATCGAGCAGGCGGCAGTGGGGAAGCACGAGCAGAGCTGTGCCTTCTTCAACGCCCACGCTTTTGCCTTTCAAAACCCAGAGATTTCAGGGACAGTTACGGCTGCACAAGTTCACCTGCTCCCAGTTAACATTTCAGAGGCTTTAAGTGCCACGTTCCTGGGAGGTTTCTCAGACTGCAGGATAATCACTCAGGATGTTCTTTCATTTCTAATATCTTAGCAGGCATTTTCCCTATTCTCATAAGGCACAACAGCAAAAGAGAGAGAGATGTGGAGGGGAGCCTTTGCCAGCTCTTCCCAGCACAGAATGAATAAATCAAAGCAGGGAAGCTGCATGGTGAGCACTTTGTATTTTTCTTAGATGGGCTTGAAACAAGACTTTAACTTTACTCCAGATCAACAAACACTGAAATGTTCAACCATTCAAGTAACCTTTCTCTGCTCTAGCTATCTGGGTTTCCCGTATTACCCTGTAAGGCCTCAACTACATAGGAACAAATACGCTGCCTGGGATCCTACGGGTCTTACCAACCTCACAAAGTCTCTGTAAAGTCCAGTGCATTGCCAGAATCCTGTTTGTATTTTTAAATAAACCCCTCTACGGCTTCCAGTGATACTGCATCTGGTACTAACACAGAAGTAAAGTCAAGCAGAGGACTTCAGTCTTGCAGCTTAGCAGGAGCTCTTTGTGGGGCACCAGGGAATGGGAGGAAGGCAGCAGGGAGGATGAGGATGGATTATCTCAGTTCAGAAGGGACTAGAGGGGGAAAAGCCCTTGTTGCTGGGGCTCTTTGCTGGGCCTTTATACCCAAACGGCCTGGAAACTGGCGAGGAGGCTTCTGGGCAGCGAGAACTGGAATGATTCATGTGTTGGGAGAGCGGCTTCTCGATCAGGTGCAGAAGATGCTGCTGCAGCCTGGGAGGATGCAGACACTGCACACGGCAGAGGAGGAGCAGGGGGTGGCAGAGGAGAAGCAGAGGGTGGCGGAGGGTGCGGGCTGCAGCTGGGAGCCAGCGGCTCCAGGGGTGAGCGAGGAGGAAGCTGTTTGCTTTGGATTTTGCGCCTGTGTTTTTGCTGCAACGCCCCGGGAAGACACAGCGGGGAGTGAACTGACCAGTCTGGTGAACTTTTTATATTCCTTTTAGCCTTTTATTACCCTGAGAAGTGGAGGACTTTTTATTTTTAAACATAGCTGAAGGGCTAAATTAGCATTTTGGCAAGGGACGCTAGCCTGTAAGGCAGCAGAAAGGGAAGCAACTGGTACCTGGAGCCAAGACCGAATGGAAACTCAGGCAGAAATCCCACCGGTTGCGGAGTCCCATCCCTTGGGAAGGTGAAGGGCCCAAGAAGAAAGCCTGCGCAAGCCTCTGCCAGTGTCCCCGGGGATGAAGCACATGCTGTGGGACTGCCCTCACCCACCCGGGTGTCTCCTTTGCAGGGCTGTGGCTCCTGCCTCGTGCAGCCACCGCGCAGCAAGCCGGTGTCCCCTGCCTGCAGCAGGCCACAGCAGGCTGCGGGCCGGACCCCCAGACCTGGAGGTCCCAGGAGCAGCCGGGCAGCACCGCCTGACCTTCGTGCATCCCGGCTGGAGCTCCCTGTCCAACGCAAACACGACCGAGGAGAGTGGCACTGCAGAGAGGATTCAGCTGTAAGTGGTCACAGCCCCTCTTATTGCATCCATTCCTGCCAGGAGGGAGCACCAAGGTCACCGCAACATCACGCGGCACCTATGGGAACAGGATGCTCCCTGCAGAGGCCGTGCCTTGGTGTCATGTCTCCAAATCCCACCTGCAGTTACAGATCTCCTGTCCATAAACACTTCTCCGTCCTTCTCCTGGGAGGTAAAGGCGCCCCAGCCCGCAGCGTGCCCAGCCCCCCCGGGGCACCAAGCTCTCCGGCAAGTACCCGGTGCTGCCGCTCGCCCCTCGAGGGTCTCGTGGCCACAGGGCTTCGAGGAGCTGCGCTGCGGGGCAGGGTTTGGTGGGGCTGCTGAAAGCTGAAGGCAATTCGCACTCTGACCGTCCCGCTCCTCACACAGCCATAGACCAGGTCCGGCTCCAGTCCTCGGCAGCGCCACTTTTACTGCCAAGTTGTTCAGCTCCATAAAAATAATCTTTTTTGTGTATTGATGTGAGACAATACTGATACCCAGTGGCTGATTAAGTTAATTACAGTTGAGTAAATATCCCCCTTGGTCATCTTCACAGCTGTACCCCCAGGCCTGGTTCCTGCTAACTTTGCACCCAATGGGATATTCGTTTCCCACTCCTTTTTGATACTCTTCTAGCGAGAATTGCTGCTAGAAACTGTTTTGACTGAGACTCAAGTGCCTGTTATACCTACTTCACAGAGTCAAAACATCAGCTAAGGCAAGGAGCTTTAATCATTCCAGCATGTTATTTGCATTTGCTTTGGCTAACAAATGTCAAGGAGACATCACCAAAAACGAAGCCGAATCCTTCTGAGGTCGTGTCGTGCTCCTTTCACAGCAACGCGCTGCACCCACATGTCAGCTTTAAAATGCAAGCAGGTAAGTTTTATCAGCTTGTACCAGCAAAATCCATGATTTCAAAAGACTAGAAAAACTTGGCTCGGAGTGACTCGGGATTCGAGGCAGAACGCACTGCAGCCGTCTGTGAGAAAGTTGCTCTTTATTTTTCCATCAATATTTTTCCTTCCCAAGTGCATTTAATTTGAAAGAATTAATGAACAACAGAAACAAATCCCCATGCACCACAAACATCAGGCAGCATACGGACCCAGCCTTCCCAGGGTAAGCCAGCGGGTGAAGGTTGGAATTTATCAAAACATGATAGAATAAACTACTTAATTATGGCAGGGTGATTGCCAGCATGCAACAATCCTGAGAGCAGATAGGTTCTCAAACTGGCCCGAGGGCAGTGGAAGTTTAACATTTGCAGTTTTAACCATTCATTTCAGTCTCTGAACCTCATTAAGTACCTGGTACTCCAACAGGCTGCCTGTTTTCCTGCCTATGTTGATGAGCTTTGATGAAATGGGCCCAGAGCTGCTGTTTCAGCCTTGACAGTTTTAAAGGGCTTTTGCCTCCTGACTGTCAGAGCTTAGCGCTGAGTCTCTCCTTCATCCCTACCTGCCTTTTGATAAAGCAACCCTCCCCAGAGTGCCACAGAACACGAGCCCAAGCCCTAGGGACCTCATTAATTTTGTCTCTGTGCCACCAGGCTGTCCTACAACGAGACGCGGAGCCCAACGCGAGGTCAAGGCTCTGTGAGGAGCAAGGCGCCTGGAAAGGGAGAGCTCGAGGAGCCCCTGGTCCTGCAGGACCACCAGGAGAGGTGCTGTGCCCACCAGACATCACCTTTCCACACCATTCACCTCCTCGGCGAACGCAGCGTGTCCCAAGCACCGCCAGAAATGATGTGAATGATGTGTTCTTGGTTCTGCTGCCTGTTTCGGTTGCAAGCCCCTTTCATTAGGCGTTTAGAGCAATCCCACGTTCCATCCCTGAACCTGCCCGTGAAACTTAACACCACAGACTAAGGGTCTTACTTCATTACAGGAGACTTTTTTTTTTCCACCAGCATAAACTGGAGAAAGGTAATTTCCACAGCTGTATTATTTACTTCAGATTTTACTAAGGCTGCTTTTATAGCAGTGCTAGAGGTTAAATCCACTGTTATTTCCTACACGGCCTGACTCTACTGTATGGTACAGCGCAGAGTATTTATTTAATCCAAGCAATAAAAGGATAGATCAGCAGCACTGCTTTCCTGAGGAGAAAAAAAGAAGAGGAAAGGAAAGGAAAGGAAAGGAAAGGAAAGGAAAGGAAGGAAAGGAAAGGAAAGGAAAGGAAAGGAAAGGAAAGGAAAGGAAAGGAAAGGAAAGGAAAGGAAAGGAAAGGAAAGGAAAGGAGATAAGAAGAGAAGGAGAGGAGAAAGGAGGTGAGAACAGAGAATAGAGAAAGAAAAAAAAAAGTGTTAAATATACATGGTTTGTCCCTGGCATGAAAATCGCAATATTTCCTCATTTTTCAAAAGGCAATTGATAGAAAACTTTTAGAAAGTGTTAAAAATACCACTCTTCTCATTGGGGGCATTGCTCTAAAACTACAAGCCATCCTGTTTAACTGAGATAACCACTCACCAAGTGCTTGAAAAGAGCTCAGGTGCTGGCCCCAACACCCCAGGAGCTCCGCACGCCCCCGGGCTGGGTGCTGCGGGGCAGCAGCTGCAGCAGGGCTGGAGCCGGTACAGCAGGCGCTGGATGCTACGGGAAGGGAGGTCCCAGGGGATGCAGCAGCTGACCTGGCACAGTCCCCGCTTCCTCGCGAGCCATCCCAGCCCGTCACCGAACGGCCGAGCCACGCGGTGCCTGCAGTTTCCCCAGCAGCAAATGGGTTGCAGACTTCCAAGCGGTTGGATAACCAAAAGGATTTATTCGCAGCGCAGCCAGGAGGCCCGAGGGACTCTGAGCCCCCCCAGAGCTGCTGCTGGCAGAGCCGAAGCTGAGTCAAGCTTCTTCCCCATTACAGAGGGAGCAATATTATGCACCAAGGCCGGCAATCCCTGCTGTGGTCACCACCTCCTGCAGCCCCCTGGGGTTCCTGCCCACCTCCCGCAGCTCCACGAGGACACGACTGGCCTTCCTCCCCTCCACCTGACCCCGGGGACAGCTCCTCTGGAGCCAGCCTGTCCTAGCAGGGTGCCAGGGGGAGGAAGAGCCCCCAAAGGAGCGATTGCTCCCCGCTGCCAGCACGACTCGGGCACGGGCATCTCCCGTCGGATGCAGGGAGGGTGTTCCCACGCTTGGCAGCATCCCCACGTCGGGAATTTATCTGGCGTTTCGCTGGTAGAAAAGAAAGCAGATCCCTTTCGAAACTTGCACGCAGGAATGAGCTGCGTGCCCCTCGTGCCTCTGGGTGAACTATAGATAGCGGTTCGCAGCGGGTAGGGGCAGTATAAATAGATACAGAATATCTGTGTAAAAAAGCACACATCGCTCTGGCCTGGCAAGCTTTCCAATAAGATCTCCCACAAACTGCGTCATAACGTCGAGAGGATTTTATTCCCTGTAATTGAACTGTGTTCTTGCCTGTGTTCTCTGTCCCGCCCTTCAGTGCTCTCCTCTCTGAAAATCCCTTTGTTCAGCCTAAAGAGACGTTTCATTAAATAAGAAATAATTTTGGGGAGTGGTAATTACAGCCTTTTTCAGATGGACGATACGTAGCTGTTCTGTTTTCCTTTCTGTTAGCAAAAACAGATTCCCAGTGTCTTTCATTAGGTGTCAGCTCCAGCCATCCTTGCCCCTGGAAAACTCGAACGTGTCACTTTTAACCAGGTTGCCTGTGTCCTACCAAATGGAGTTGGGCTGGAAGTGAAGATTTATGTGGTCACGCTCCGTGCCTGTGTGATGATCGATCTTGTCTCCATGAGCTCTGCAAGCCTTGGAAAGGGCCACTTTTTCACACTGGTTCAAGTTGATCCTATTTCTATTTTCTTCCCTGTGAGCTCAGTGCACGGGAAGAAAAAAGCACAATGTTCAGAGAAGCAGGGGAGAAGAGCCAGAGCCCCGATCCCGTGCTGTGCTGTCCCAGCTTGATGTCAGTGGAATTACGCCCCTATAAACCACGAGTAGCACAAACCTGAATCTGCTCCAAGGTGTGTTCTGATCGTCTGTTTATTGCGTATTTGCCAAGCCGTTATAACCAGCCTTATAGATGTGTGTGGGGTGGGTTAATGCCAGAAATCACTGCCTTTTTAGTTAATGAGACACTTCATCAAGGTCTGGTTTTCATCTACATTTCTTCTCCTGCTAAGTGCTTTACTGAGCCCCTTACTTTAAAATCAAAGCAATTAGCAGGGCTACTAATGAAGCTTGCAACCGTACGAAGCTCGCAACCGTACGAAGCTCACAGACACCATCGTATCCATGGATGCTCTCTGATACTGGATGCAAAACCCCACACCACGGGGAGCTTTCTGGCAAATCTTTCCTAGATGTATCTTCTTCCCTGTTCCGGGGCCAAGAAATGTGCTAGATGCCTTTGGTAAGCCTGCAGACTGAAATGCAGCAGCGGTATGACTTGGATCAGCAGTGTCAAAGTCAGAAGGGCTTGACTTTATGCCTCTAAAGATTTTCTCTCCAGCCAAACTGCGGATATTCCTACACAGGCTGAGCCAGTGTGCAATGCAGGGCACATCACAGCTCCGTAGCAAGGGGCTCTCTTCTCAGGCAGCCTCAGGACGTTACGAAGGTCCCACCGGTGTCTCTGCTGTCTGCAGGGGTGGCTTCCCCCAGGAACAGACAGGCTGGTCTCAGCCGTGTCCTGCAGACAGAGCCATCTCCACTCTTCAGGACCAGTTTCTTCCCACATCCCCAAGTACAGCAGCCACTGGGAATCGCCCTTGTCACTGACCTGCCTGCGGCTTAGCTTGGTGGACGTAGCAGAGACGGCTCTGTCACCGTGCCCACCTCTTCAGGGCTTCTTGTTTAACCTGGTTGCGTTCCCAGGATCACACTCTGCCACGGCCGACCCCAGCGATACCAGCAGCAGCCCCAGAGATGTTAAATTCTTCAAGTTCCACGAACACAGACTGCCAGATAAAGGTGACAGGGTTTCTTTGTTCCCCCGTTAGAAGAAAGAGGGGCTGAGCTGGGGCTCACACCTCTTCCACCACCGCAGCCTCCTGCGGGTGCCCTCCCCAAGGACCCCAGCACTCCTGGGGGCTCTGGGAATTTCCGGTTATGGGTTTTGGCCATTCCCACCCTGCATATCCCCTAAGCAGGCCAGAAGCTCTCCTGGAAGCTGGGAGAGCTGAGGTGCAAGTCCTTTTCCCCAGCAGATTTCCTGTGTGACCCGGGCAAGTTGCTTGCAATCATGTGAGATCTGAGAAGTGCGAAATATCTTCAACTCCCTTGAGCACAGGAGAAACCTTAAGGTTTCAGAATAAGACTCCTTCCTTTGGAATGTAGCCAAGCCCAAGGGTTTAATACCCTTACATTTGCAAAAAGCTGTTGGAGATCCTTAATACCTATGAGAGCTCACAAACCGAGCTTCGTGTTTCAGCTGGAAGCTCATCGACGGCTAAAAAAAGTGAAACAGACACTTGTGTGTGAATCTGAAGAATGCTATTTCCAACAGGCAACGCGTACGTGTCCTTAGGGCCACCTGCAATCTACCAGCAACATGACTTAAGATGACCTGAATGTGTTAGCAGCGAGGATGTGCAGACAAACCTAGTGTGGCTCCTTACAGATTCACCTTCCCCAAACCATGCCCGAAAACCCAAATCGGGCCAACTGCTCCGCTCTCACCGCACCGAGGCAAATAAATCGGAGTAAGCAGATATGCCCAGCTTGTTTATACTCAGCTAGCAACTTCCAGCCGACAGCCTCCAAGCTGTGTCTCTGAATTTATTGGCATTTCAAGATGTTTTACAGAACCTTGGTCTATTGGCAACGGAGCGCCTTGTTGCACCAGCATGGGGAGTCGGCGGGAGGCGCGGCAGTGCAAAGCTCTTTATACAGGTGCCAGCTCATCAATATCCTTTTTGGTGAGGACACTCAGGTTAGCACAATCCTAAAGTTTCCAAACAACACCGTGCTTGCTGCCCAAACACGTCAGAGCCAACAAGAGCCCGAAAAGGAACCCGAAGCCAAGCGACCCCCTTGGATCCGAGCTCCTCGACGCGTGGCTCAACCCTGCCTGCTGGGCTCGTGCCTTCAGGGCCCCCAGCTTTCTTGGGTTTCCTTTGAATCTTGTTCTCCCACTTCAGAACAGGCAGTATCACAAGGGCCACATCCTCACGTGGTGTAAATCATGGCATCATCTTGCAAAGGAGCTCTGACAGCGTATACCTAAAGGTCTGGCCCCAGTAACTGAGCCCACCAGTACCTGGCCCGAACTGGTGGCAACTGGTGGCAACCAACTGACATGTCACTGGAGCGACAGGGCTGTTGAAGTCAGACACCAATATATCATGCACATCATCAAAAGCTTGGAGCCTGGCTGATGCATTAATGTAATAATATCTGCAAACACAGGAGCTTTAATGATGGCAGATGTCTGAAATGAGACAATACTCGTGGTGCTAACTCGGGGGAAGCTCGGGAAGATCTGCAGGAGCGCCTTTCGCATTTCCCAACCATGCACAAGTTCGTGAGGAGACTGGAAAAAGACTGGGAAGAGAATTCACCTGCAGTTCTGGGCAGGAGGCAGCTGGGAGGGGAGGAAGAAGCGGCCAACGTGCCTCGAGGCACTGTCCCCTCGCGCCCGTGCCGCGCTGGGGGCATCTCTGGTGGTCAGGCTGTGCTGAGAGGAGAGGCAGCGCTGGCTCTCCTTGCGGTTCTCCTTGCCGAGCCGAAGCCAGCCAGCCAGGTTTCCCCTTCTTCAGCCCAGAGAGTTGTGGGCTGTGGGGTCAGGCAGTGGGATTCTCCGCTTCGCACCCTTTCATCCCTGTCCCCAGGTTTGGCTCCCACAGCTGGCTTCCTGGCGCTGCACCTCCACGTGGCGTGGCACGGAGAGGAGACGGCACAGCCTTGTGCCTGGGGATTACCTCCCGTTACCTCCCAGCTCTGCTCTTTTGGAAACCGAAAATTCGGTGTCACTTTGCACGCATCCCGGCGAAGCCCAGGTGTAACTCGGGAGAAGGAAACGCGCCACTTAGCTGCTGAAAAGACTGACAGGGAGTCAAATGGGAACACCCCAGCACAGCACCGCGCCATCCATCACACCCCCTCCTCTCCCACCTTCCCGCGTCAGCCTCCTCCAGCCGTCAGGAAGCCTTGCACCAGGAACAAGCACCACTTCAAGTGGCTCAGCAAGCAAAGCCCAACTACTCAAGGTTTCAGTATATTTATGCAATCCCGGCTGGCTCCGGGCCCACGCTCGCTTTATTTATCTAATGTCTGTGCTGTAGGCGATGAATTCATAGAGGAGGTATTATTAGAAGACGACATGCACAAAGGGGAGGAAGAAGTCAGTGAGAAGTCCGGTGGAGCAAACCTTTGCCGTGCTCTCAGCCTCCTCCAGAGCCAGCAAGGGAGCGGCAGAGCCACATGCAGCCCCAGCTCCGTGCCCAGTGGGGACCCTGCCCCGCACAGCGAGGGGCACATGGAGGGCGAAGAGGAATAGCAGCAGGGGTAGGAACCCACTTCACACTCTCAGAAGAGGGGTCCAAGGCACTACGGACTTGCACAGCTCCTCGCCTCGCTGCCAGGAGCCCCGGGGGGACGGCTGCCTACTGGGCAAGTGGCAGGGGGCTGCCCCATGCAGCCCAAGGTCAGCCAAGGAGCTCGGGGCGCGAAGGCTGGACCTGCTCACCCCACTGCGACACCAGGAGGGCTGCCGAGCGCTAGGCTTTAATCAGTTGGCAGTGGCTCCCAGCACACGTTTCTCACCTTCTCATCTGTCTATTTGCAGCGAAAGCTCCTGAGGACGGAGAATCCCTCTAGCATGGCATGCTGGCTGTGCTCAGTGTACAACACCACTTCTTGGTGCTGCCCTACGTGAAGCACGCACAGCAACGTCCCATAAAACACTGCCGTACGCTGAAACTTACCGTGCCACTACTTAGAAAAGACAGCGGTATATTCCACTAATTGCCTCAACTCAATTAATTATGTAAGAAAATATGTAAAATGAAAATTAATTCCACGAAACGTGTCCATGGAAATTTTCCTGGGACCTTAAATCAGCATTTCCGCGACAATTAGAAGTTCCTCTAGGACCCCTTTAATGTGGGCAGGAATTTTGAGTCACTGTTTCATATTACGTTGTCAGAAAAAGCTGTTTCCTAGAAAGAAAACCACCTGCAGAGACTTGATAGTTGATTAAAAGTATTCAAATTTCCAACCAGCAAGCACCTAGGAGGGAAATCCTCAGCAGCCACCACAACACTGGCAGTAGGAAAACTGCCGGCACACGGGGCTATGCAGACTCTTTGAAATAACGGAGATAATAGATCAGAAAGACGGTGTGATCACCGTAGTTAAGGATGAAAAAGTCAAGTTGTAATAAACCTTTGTATTCTGCTTTCCCTTGGTTGTTTGCTGCGGACTGGCACCCCTTGCATTCAGGTAGCCTTGTGGCTCACAACTGCATTAAATCTCATGCTATAAGCACCAGATTCTGCCATGACTTAAGAGGCAGCATTTTTCTATACCTAATTTTGATATCTGACTTGGTTTTGTTTAGGGCCAAGTTTAATTCCTGAACTCTTTACCTGGCTCGTCAGCATGGCTCGAGCACGGGGTAAAATCCTGCCCATAAACATTCCTCACTAGACATTATCTGATCAAAGCTATTTGCCACCGAGCACAAACTCCAAAGAAAACTCCTTTTGTTATGCACTAATGTTACCTCCAGACTGCAAAACATGCAGTTCTCCCATAAACCTTGGTGGTTCATTTAAAAAAAAAAAGTCACCTCTAAACTTGCCCTGGTTCAGGAGCAAAATGTTAGCTCCTACGTGTACTGCAGAAAAAGAACTTGAGTCATACCTTTATACCTTCCTAAGCTCACTTTTTCCCCCCCTCTTTTCTTTCTGTAAGCTCTAGACGGGGGGAAAAGTGCAACGTAAGGAACTTGCATTGCTGGGGCCTTAGTAATATCCGTCAGTAACCCTGTAATTAGATAGGGAGTAGTATTAATCTTGTACATTGCCCGAGGGACATTGCCAACATCCAGCAAAACCTCTATTGATGAGGAAGGATTCCAAGCATGCCTGTATGAAAAATGAAAGAGATGAAATATTTACTTTCTTTACCCTTCCCTCAACCACTCAGTTCTCAACCAAGAAACACCCGAGACCCCAACAGACTCTATCTTCTCCTGATATCAACCCCCTACTGCAAAAAGGCAACACATAAGTATTTCGGTTCTACCTCACGTGCCTGTTTTAACAGGTATTTCAAAGAGACTTCAGAGGGTGATATTTTCAGATGTACAACTTTTTAAATTTAAAACGTGTTAATGGAATGGTAATAGGCAATGAAAACAAAGATACGGGACAGTCGTGATAATAGAAGTCAGAGCCTTCTCGCCCTAATACATGATTCATAACTCACATCTCATTAATCTGGCATCAAAGACGTGATTTATAGATGTTCTTTTTCTTTATACTCCACCCCTGCTTCCTGGATGAGAGGGAATAAACTACTTTTTACTGGGGTAGGAATTCTCTTCAAACACGTCTGTATGGTGAGAGGTTGCTCTGGCCTATTGCAAGTAGCTCCAAGGCTCCCAAAATAAGAGTCTTCTTTTTGAAAAGGCATTTAATAGAAATAAGGGACATAGTTTCTGTAGTATTTAACTGCCGACTTCACCACTTCCTATGACTACTTTTTTTTTCTCAATAGCCTCATTACAATTGAATAATTGCTGAAAACAGAAAGAAGAGATGGGAACTGTTCACTAGTTTCAGCAGAAAACACACGTGAAAACTTTTTCTGAGCGTGGAATGTAGAATCAAGACAACTTTGCATTTTTCTCCTTTGAGCCTTGCTATTTTATTTCTCGGCTAACTTCAAGTATCCATGAGAAACGCGTACCCTGTCAGCTCCTATTTCCCCGTGTATCTTTTTTTAGAGTGAAGTAAAATCCTGGATCTTGACTGGAGCAGGAACTTCCCCCCACCTGTGTGAAGTGTCCCTGCTCAGGCTCAGGAATTACAAAATGTGACAAGTCTGACAGCTCGAGCTGCTACAGGCACAAAGTCACCAGTGCCAGGGTCCTGCACATCACCGAGCCATCCGCCTTAACCCAGGGAAGTATTTAACTGTACACTAGCAAGTAGCTTTGATATAAATGGGACTATACGAGATAATTAGCATTAATTACGGACCTAAGTGCTTTGCATATCAAGGCCAAACTGCTCTGCAGCTGGAAGGTTGGAGACCGCAGGCTCTGAGCCACCCGTGCTTCTCAAAAATCCTTCCTTGCATGTGGCCAACACCACTGACAGCGGATTGTTCAGCCACATTAACATTATTCATTACTAATTTTCAAACACTAACAAGTGTGAATGCCATATCTGTTAGGACTCTGAGGAGAAATCCAACCTGCCTGCTACACTTACCCTGAGGGAATCCCACCCACTATGTCACAATCCTCATTTTCAGTAGTTAACTTCTCTTTTAAAAAAAAAAAAAAAAGAAAAAAAAAGCAGCCGCCACAGAACTGAAAGGAGCCCAATGTGCCCCGTGTGTATCCCTGGGACCACGAGGAAGGGAGCTCCACAGCTGAAGCATGATTTCAGCACAGTGCAGTAGAGGACTTATGGAAAGTCAAATCAAAAGGGGCCAATCTAATATTCGTGACGAACACTTTTTCTCTAAGGAGACGGCAGGTTCTCCAACCTACCCGTTGCAGCACTGTCACAGAAGCTCATTACGCAGTTCTCAGGAGGGCATATGGATTAGTCAAGCCAGAAAATACAAACTGTGTTTGCCAGTCACTTTCCAGCACTCTAATTTTATTAACCTAGCGCCCTACAGCGCGGTGCCCAAAGCCCTTCAAACAGCACCGCAGTGCTGTGCTAGTGCCTGAAACTGCTCTTCCCAACGTGACCAAGCAGACTGGGAACGAGCATATATGTTATAATTGCATGATTTTAATTCATGCCGAGCCTGCTTGGAAGATCTCAGCTCTAAAAGAGCCAACCAGGAAATATCTGAGTACTTCCAGGTATGGCTGAAAGCAGGATTTTCTATCCACTCCTCACCATTTCAAATACATTCTTCCAGCCAGCCCAGGAGGTGGGCTGGGTGCTCGGCTGGGTGTTATCGTGGCTAAGCTGGCTTGAGCACGCTCTCTGCTCGCCATAGCTCCTCCTGGCACTCCTCCTCTCCCCTTCTGCCATGGCAAGCACAGGCTGCCTCAGCTGGTGATGCCGGGGAGTTTAAAGCACAGCACTCCCAGCTTGCGACTGCTGAACCACAGCAGCCAGTGAAAAAGAGGGAATTGTCCCCAGGAATGGGCTCACGCAGTCCTTCTGCAGGCTCGTGATGAAATAAAACACTTGCTGTGGCCACAAGTGCTGCTGTAGTCTTCCTTCCTTACATCAATAGCAAGGGAAGCACCTGGATCTGGTGGTAGATCTACAAAATAAGCTGCTCTCTAGACCTAGCAGAGGAAGCTGGACAGCAGGCAGTTACCCAGACAGTAATAAAGAGTTTCCACAACCTCCTTCTGTCGGATGGTAAATCCCAGTGGTAAGGACTAGCAGGATTTACAGAAGCTGGGAGTCTAAGCAAACTTGCAAGGGTCCATAAATGTTCCACTGGATTTTCCCTGCAGGAAGAGTGTTAGCTGAGGTGTCCCTGCTAAATTCTGCATGTAAAGCTTTATTAGCAGTACAGCCAGACAGATCATTAGAATCAAACATTCGTGCTCAAAGAGTTCAGTCTCTATAAATATCAGTCAAAAAGCCTTTAGGCCCTTTAAAACTCCATACGCTCTCCTACCATTAAAGGGCTGCATCTCCCCGGAGGCAGCATAGAAACAACTACAAACTGATCTTGCTACTTAAAGCCTTTGACGACCAACTTTACTGTCGCAGAGGATTATTTGGGGAATCTGAAATGAAATTCATTCTTGTACAGGTTGGGGATGAAGGAGACTGCTTTGAGCAATAACAATAATTGCATGGGCTGACAGAGTAGTGGGTTTTCAACGTTACTTAACCCTTGCTGTGCTCGTATTCCCCGCAGAGTGCCCCTGGAAGCAGCCGACTTCTCCCCACAGAGGTGCTGCCCAAAAGGGAAGTCTGGAGGCCCAGCTCTATGCAACTCCCATCACCTGAAAAGCGCGTGGTGCAAAACATGTAGGTAACCCAACAATTCTGGCACTACGGCAAGAGCATCCACCACAAGCAAAACTAACAAAGCCTCCCTCACTTTCCACTTGTCTGACTCGATCTTCCTCCACCCCCTTTTCTCCACGTGGATCTCGGATGTTTAAGGGGAGGGGAGCTGCTTGGCCTCCTCCCGCAGCACGGTGCTACCAGGGGCTCTCCCGTTCGCTCCCCTGCCACCTGCTTTCCCCAGACTTGTAGGAACGTATCCCTCTTTGAGCTCTTCACCCTTTTGCTAAGTTTGCTTGGAATCGGCCAGTGAATTCAAAAGCTGTTAGACACACACACACACCCCCAGAGGCAGTGTGATCACACCAGCCTCATTTCCTTAGGATATTAGGCAAAAACGCCTAGTTAAAAGCTTTTTGATGTTCAGCGCGCCTGCCTTCATTTCCTGGTTCTGCGTGAAATGCCAGGGAGAACCAAAGCCATCACAAGTAAAAGCCCATCCCCGGCAGACTGTTATTAGCCCTGTTTCTAGAGCAACTCCTGGCTGCGTATCAACACAGATCCTCCTCCCCCTCCGGGGCTTGCTCACCCCGTGCAGATCTGTGGGTGGCAGCTCCCGACGATGGCTCTCCGCAGGTCCTGCCGGGAAGGCTGCCGACGTCGCTCGGTGTATTTTTAGCTGGCTGCTCGAGTCAGAATATTCCTGCCATCGCTCGTATCGCTCTCATTGACTCTTACGTGAGGCTGGTCATTAGCAGGAACATTCCTCTGCTTTAGCAATAAGGGCACATTAAGATTTTGCTCCAGATAGGCAAATCAATTCAGAAACAGCCACTCTCAGCCTTTGGTATACCACGGGCTTGAACTAATTCAGCCAGCCCAAGCTATGAAGAGGAAATGATGGAAGCTAAAGCCCTCTTTCTGAAGATTTATCAACCAGAACATCATTTGTGCTAATACCAGCAGGACCTGAGCTCGGCTCGTCTTGCTGCTGGCTGCGGGTGAATTACAGCCACGTGGCACTGCCACACCAGGCAAGAAGGAAAGGAAAACGAAAAACAACGGGGCTGATCAGCCACGTGGGGCCTCCTCTGGAAATAAGCGCGATGTGACTAAGTGCTGCTGCTGGTCCAGCACGGCTCGTTCTGGGGTTATTGTCCATGCCAGGAGGGACTGCGCTCGCACCGCTATTGAGGTTATTTCAGACAGCTTCCACCTGTGGCCAAGCCCTGAAACAGACAGACTTTGAGGAAGGCTCCGATTCCTGCTGTCAGGCATATTTTCAGCTATTTAGCTCTAAGGTAGCTCTAAACTCGACGCCTGTTCACAGCAGAATTATTTTAAGCCCTTAATCCCAGAGTCACGAACCAAATGCCGATCCCAAAGCCGTATCCTAACTCGTCTCACATTCAAATCCCTGCTCCTGGGAGATGCTGAACTATCTCAGCATCTCCCTCCTTTCAATGGGAGCCGAGGCTGCTTAGCAGACTGCAGGATCAGACCTGTACTCCCTGTAAGTGCTACAGTACCTGAAGAACCAGCTTTAAAACGAGAAGCACGGAGCCCGGCTCTGAGCTGGGAGCTGAATCCATTGCGGGAGGCAGCAGATCCACGCTCCGGTTAATTACATTAAATAACACCTTCGAGTAGATACACAGATCGCTTTCTCTACCGCTGCTGCCACCTCTGTGCCAATTATGCTAACTATAGGTTTATTTTCAAAGGCGGAAGCAAAAAAATAACATTCAGTTGAAACTGCAGGAAGAAACTTAAGTGGGCAGAGGGCAATTATCTGAGCTGGAATCCACCCAAGGGAAGGAGCGAGGAGCCCCTGCTCTGGCTGTGAAGGCTCTCGGGAGCGTTACACCCACAGCAGAGCAGGTCCCAAGCTCTCTGTGTTGCCCCAGAAGGCAGCATCTCTTTCAGCACAGTATTTTCAGAGCAGTCTTTTTTTCCCATCCTCTGTCTTCCTGAAGAGACAGAAATGCGTTCTTCTGATAAGCACACCGCAAAGGGAGAGCTACTAAACCACAGAGATCTATTTTAAATTAACATTAGCGATCTAGCTGAAACCCACAAACCCGAGGAAATTCTCTAGAGCTGCTCTCCCCACCGTAAGCGAGCGCACGCTGCCTGCGAGATAAGAAGGCTGCACTTCTTATTTAGTAAATTTTAAAAGCACCTCTTGGGCGACCTCTCCTATCTCGTGCAGCTGCAGAACAGACGAGCAAGGTGGGTGGAGGCAACCACAAACCTGAAATTTCCCAGCTTTCATTTTTAATTCAGTTCCTTAAAGTTCTTGGGGGGAAGGGATGGGCTTTGGGGTTGGTTGTTTTTTTTGTTTTGTTTTGTTTTCTCTGCCAATTTAAACTTTTTTTTTTTATTACCCTCAGTGCTATGTTTAGCCCTCTCTCCAAAGACCGCCTCCCAAAAGTTAAGAGAGGATTTTATTACTGCACAGAAGAACTTCAAAAAGGGATCTGATAGTGGGGGACTTTTCAGCCTTGCTTAATAAGATCTAATGACTGGAACTTGCAACTAGACGTATTCGACCTTAAATTAAGATGTAATCTCCTAGCTGTGAGGGAAATGACATACCGGAACAATTTCTCATGAGAGGCAGCTTCGCTGGTGCTCAGGGATGCTATTCTGAAATCAGATATCTTTTTAAAATACAGAACCTGATTCAGGGTCTGGGTGAAGGTGTAGGGGCTGGAGGTAGACTGAAGGGAAAGGGGATGAGATCAGGCTGGATGTTTGCCTGGGGTTTGGGGCTGGGAACATCTCTGCCACCCTGTGCATCGCTGTCCTTCCCTGGCCCTAAGGAGAAGACCGCCTGTGCCCTGCGTTAGGTCTGTGGCTACAGCACGGCCCCGGCTCCAGCACCCTCAGCAAGAGCTGGGGTCACAGGGGGCACAGGGAGAGCAGAGTCCTGCTGGGAGGGAACCTCTGCTCCCCAGTGCCTCTTACCGGGGCCCAAATCTCCCCAGACTCCTGAAGGCAGAAGTCCTTCCCTTTCATCAGCCGTCTTGGCAATGCATCTGCTCTGCATTCGCAGGGAAACCCTGAAGTCATCTCCACTGCTACACCAATTAAGTATTTATGGCTTATTTTTAAAACATTTTCCTTTGGAAGGGCACAAATAGCATGGTTTTCTCCAGGTATTTCTGTCCTTCCTGCTTTCACTCTGCTCCCTGGCTTATTTGGCCAGAAGCAGCAGCTTGGTTGAGGGCAAAACTGCCCTGAAAGGGCGCTGGGGAGAGCTGGAGGCCCCGCCAGACTTCTCCACTTATCTGAGTGTGATTTCCTGTGGAAGGGAAAGACTGAAAGGCTTCTCAAGGTCACAGAGATCATAAGAAGGCTGGGACGCAGTCCTCACACACGTCTGGTCCTCAAGTGAAGCAGTTATCAGCCCTTCTGGCCAAGGAGTCCACTCAGTGACTGGCACACGCCCCCCGTACATACCCCATGCCCAGATGTGCAATCCCATTTTTCAGATGTGTGCAAGCCTGGCAAGCCCAACACCTTCCTGAAGCCCCAGATTTGCTGCACACAGGTAGAAGACAAACGTTCGCTCTCTGCACATGCAAGGGCCAGCAGCAGTGCTCGAAGACAAACGCCCACAGAATCACAGAACCATGGAATATCCCGAGCTGGAAGGGACCCACAAGGATCATCGAGTCCAACTCCTGGCACCACACGAGTCTACCCAAAAATTCAGACCTAAAAATTCAGACTAAGAGCACAGCTCAGACCAGGTCTTGCAGCCCACATGCAAGTGGGGAAAGCCATACTCGCGTGTTGTCTTGTTTTTCCAATTTGCAGCACCTAAATGTTCACACAATACATAAAACGCTTGAACTTCTCCGTGAGGGAAATTACCCTTATGTGGATTTATGAACTGTTTTAAATATGAAAGAATGCAAAACAGCAGCATAAAACCAACCAAGCCCAAAAACAAGGAAAAGGAGGAAAAAAGTCAAGGGGACTAATGAGAAAAGGGAGCAAAGCCGCCCTGGCACAGCAGACTCGGGCCTGTCCGTGAGCTGACAGCACAGCAGCACCTCCGAGACCCAGCAGTTAACCAGAGCACCAAATCTGTCCCTGGGATTGCTTTTGCAGCCAGATGAAGACAATCTCCAAAACGTTCATATTCCTGACCCGTTTTAACAAAACAACAGAGTCTGCCTGGTCTGAACTGCCTGTGTTTGGTTTGTAGAAGTTCTTGAAGAGTCAGGCTAACCAACTGCTAGGTCTGCTCAGGACATGTCACAAAAGCTAAGCAGGAAGGCTCAAACATTTAACACAGATCACTCCTGCAAAATATTTCAGCCCCGGTGCTGCTCAAAGCAGCTCTGTGAGGTGGCATGGAGGGGCTCAGGAGCAAGGTTTCTGTCTGCAGGTGGAGGAGCACTGGGGCATTTGGCTGAGCCAGCCTCGCTGCTTCCATTGGGGCAGTAGGGGAGAAGCTCTGAGCTGCCGCCACCACTCACTTCCCTGGCCATTTTCACTGTTTTGCTGCAAGGAGAAAGACTGCCATAAATTTTAATGAAGAAAAAAGAAGCAGGAAAGTGAGGAATGGGCACGGAGGCTTCACAAATCGCACCAAGCCTCCAGCATATAAGGGCACACCATCGTTATACGAACTGCCTGCAACCTTGTTTAGAGCTCCCGATGCTCAGGATCCTTCCTTCCAGGCAGCAAAGAGAAGAGCTGGAAGCAGGCAGGAATGTCTTCCAGTAACACATGCCTTTAGAAGGATCCGATAAATCTTGGCCTGGATTTATTTGAAAAGGAAAATTCACATAAAGACACTCCCTTGATCAACATAGCCTGAGTGGCTTATCTTTAAATCAAACCCAAAAGCTCCAAGGCACACATCTTTGAAATCTGAGCTTTAATGGCATTAAGAGACTCCGAGACCACCAGTTTCAGACTCAGATCCTGAAAAGCAGGACTTGAACCAAACTGGCTGATTGTATCCAGAGCAGCATTTTTGTTTTCAGCTTGGGGGAGGCTGAAGAGCGAGGGGTCAAGCGGGCCTGAGATTTATTTACTGGCACTGAAAAGTAAACATCAGGCATTAT
This sequence comes from Cygnus olor, assembly GCF_009769625.2. Lineage (NCBI taxonomy): Eukaryota > Metazoa > Chordata > Aves > Anseriformes > Anatidae > Cygnus > Cygnus olor. Next base: position 19,990,762 of record NC_049179.1, on the reverse strand, counting down.
GCTGATAACAACCTGGCCCTGACAAAGGCCATTGGCAAGGAATACTCTTGAGGAGGAAAAGTTTGGGTTGCTACATTTCTGCTTTGCTGAGGGGACAGCCTGTGAAGCAATTACATTCTTGAGAAGCGCAGACAAGGCTGGGAGAGGGCGGACAACGGCTGCTCAGCAGAGGCAGGATCCGGGTTCAGCTCTTCGCCAGCCTCTCTTTGATACAGCCAGGACAACACCTCCCCTCTCCTTCAAAGCCCCGTAAGGAAAACGAACAGGTCTCATTACAGAGCTCAGCTAGCCTTGGTGTAGAGCTTCAGGGTGAGTTTTGTTCTCACCTGCGTTTACACAGTTATCCGCGTGTTATATCCATCCATCGCTCCCTCCATCCATCCCACTAGCACGAATGGGAAAGAAGCCTATTCCAGAGAAGTATTTCAACGAAAATCCTTTCTGGGTAGACTTAGAGCAAAGAATGAGGAGGACTCCACCAGGGAAAGCACACCCAATTGAGGAGCCTCACACTGGGAGGCCTGGGAAGCTCAGTACAGATCTTGGGAGCGCAGACATGGTCCTGGGGGCCCAGCCCCACGGCAGGCAGCTGCAGCAAGTGCTGGAAGCACACTGAAAACCCATCTCCTCCGCAAAACGCGAGGCAGCCCCTCGAGGCAGCTGGCAGGAGGATCAGGAAGGTGTCTTGGAGGTGCAGCACAGGGATGCCTCTGACATCTTGCAGCCCGAGCCTCCCCAGGAGCTCGTGGAGCAGTGACAGGAGGCCAGGCTCACAGCGATGAACCCTCCTTACCTCCCAGCACACGGGGCAGGCACTGCTGGTGCAGGAGGGCAGCGGGGTGTTGTAGCTTTGTGCTGCTCTGCGGCCTCAACTCCTGCCCCTGCAGCTCCCTCGGGGATCCGGGAAAGGAGGATCCCCACTGGGGTTTGGAAGCAGCACGCCGCGTGAGTCCAGCCTGAGAAACGGTGCCAGGAGGCTGTGAGCTGCGGGAGCAGCTGTGTTTGGGGCCTAACACCGAGGCCACACCTTCAAGCCATGCGTTGGTAGATCTGTGCAACCCGTCAGCCAGGGTGCTGAGGTGTATCGGCAGCCCTCAGGATGGGCGCAGTGCCCCGTCGTCTCCCTCGGCCGTGCCTGATGTGGATAACCCAGAGCTGCCCCGTTCACACATGGACACAGCCCTCGGCATCCTGAGAAGCCACCCTCGCAGCAAAGATCCATGACCTAGGCTAAAACATAAGACAAGTTCCGGGTTCAACATGTTTCTAAATCAGCTCCGTACACAGCAGAGACCACTCTGGGGACAGGGGGTAGCTTCACCTCTTTTACATCACCATAAAGCAGGAGGGGAAGGAGAGGCCTCGTGTTAAAGGGTCTGCACGGGGCACAAAGCAACTCGAAGACGTAAAAGAAGAAGGTGTAAAAGGCCAGGGACAGGGGCCTGCAGCCTTAGTCCATATGAGACAGTGCACAGCTACACGCAGAAGACTAAAAAATTACAGTTTTCCTAAGTGTGCAGCTGGAGGGAGATTTCTTATGCTCCTCTCCCTGCCTGCTTCCCTTTACCCGTGGATGTAACTGTTTACACTGAACGACTGCTGAAGGAAAACATTCAAAGGTTGGAAACGCTTAATTCTCCCAAAACAGGGTGATGGCCCCAACCCTTTTATCAGCTTCATAGTTCTGCTTCTCCTCCTCTTAAAGAACCTTAACGTATAGCAAGGTTTGATAAATTTACGTCTCAAATTACTCGGCGAATAAGCACAATTTAATACTTTGTATATTATTTGCAGATTTGATTAACATTTGATGACAATGTGCCTTGGCTGGGAGCCCAGAATGCACAATGCACCTGTCAAAAATGAAGAGGCCTTTTTACCCACTGCTTGCGGTGTGATGGCTGCATTAATCATCACTTTTTTTTTTTTCCTCTTTTCCCCCACAAAGAAACCTAAATGCTGGGTTTGAACTCAGTGCTGCTGACGTTATTTATGGATGGCCCCATAGAGCAAAGCACTGGCTGGCTGAGCGGACCCTCCCGAGATGTGCAAAACGGATTAGCCCATCTCACCAGTAATTTAGGGCAGTTTGCCACCCTCTTCTGAGGAAAACAGATGAGAATTTACCTTGCCAGTGCAAGATGCTTGGGAAAAGCAATAGAGTGTTTGCGACAGTCGCTTCTGCGTGGAGAAGCAGCTCTCGGCTACATCTCTCAATGGCTGTGTTCACCCCAATTCCACTTTTATACGCTTGGGGCGGGGGGTTCTGAAGGCTCAAAAGAACCAGGTATTTGGTAAAGTTCCTGCCTACAAACCAAAAGCGTGTTCCAGGCCTCGGCCCCTGCCCGCGAAGAACGGGCAGTAGGTGCTGCTGTCGGAAAGACAGGTCGCTGTACACGAAATATGGAAAGTAGCGGTAAGAAAAAACACGGATATTTCAACATTTTTTGGCTGCAGAGACCACACTGCAACAGTCACTGATATGGAAACACCCCAAGGCACTTTTTTTTTCCCCTGGGCTTCTCCAAAATAATAAAGGCAGCGTTGACAGGTGACAGGCCGCAGTCTTCCCTACTGAAAGACGAAGGAAGAAAATAACGCCGTCAATCCATGCTGCATCTCCTGCGGAGAAACGAGGCAAAAGGAGCAGGAGCACCGGCACCAAACAGCAAGTCTCTCTGTTTAAACACACAATTGCCCTTTATGATTGTGTGTTCTGATGTCTCTTTTTGGACATTTACAATCATTTTTTATTATTAAAAAACGCAAAGTTCACAGTTGGTCTTGTAAGCTGTCAACATAAGAAAAGCCGTTCTCTTTGCTTTAGCCAGCAGCTCAACGGAGGAATTTAATGTATTATCAGTTAATGTTTCATATTTTGATCCTAAGAAAAGCAAGAAGCTCTGAGGTTATGAAAGCTCAACCTCTGCTTCTCTTCTTAAGTTGACATCAGGTACCATCTGAGCTCACATCTGTTTGCTGCGATGCTGCTGGGGTGCCAGGGAGGAGTGCTCCCTCCTTCCCCCTCTGGCCCAGTTCCTACCTCACCTTAACAGCCCAACCATCACTCCGTTAATGTTTTACCGCATTCACACAAATTCCTCGGTGACTTCTTAAACCTTTCTGGACACTGCTTAACTATCTTTTGCAAAAATGCTTAAAGAAACCTCGGTGCTGTTTATATATACACATACACCAGCATGCAGTAGGTAGCGCAACATAAACTTCCCCATAACCCGTACAAATCTGTCTCGTTTCAGAAAATTGTGCTGCGTGGGAGAACAGTGAGGTCATGCTCAAGTCCTAATTGCCCAACTCCTTTGGCAACCTTTCCCACCTCCTCCTTGTCCTCACCTCTCTCTGCTCCCCTTCCCCACTCCTTTCTGTCACCGTTCCCCTCATTCCTCTTCTCGTTTTAATACTGATTTCAGCGCACCTGGAAGGAAGCACGCGTGGTGGTAACGTGCGAGAGCAGTAATGACGACCTTACAGCAACGCACGTGGCAAGTCTGAGCAAAGAAGAGGCCCTGTTCGTAGCCTGGTGTGTGTTTTGTCCTGAACAGAAGACCTTTTCTCAGCCATTAGCACAACGGATCATCGTTTCCAGGAGCGGAAGCACGACAGAAAATAAGAACATAGAGCAGCTCCCTCTTAGCAGGTTCCCTTTCTTGAGCTGGAAGAGCAAAGCCCAAGGCCCGCGCTCAGTAAATCCCACTGCATAAATAACGTTGCTGAGAGCCAACCAAGGCTCTGTTGTGCTATCATGCCGCAGGGCCAATAAACTGAAACAACGCTCGTGAAATCACTTAACCACGAGGAGCTTTCCCAGCCTCATTTCATTAGAAGAACGGCATCCAACTCCGATCCCACAAAGCAGCGATCGTGTCGCGGCGTTAACAAAACGAGCTTCAGCAGATGCTGTTCCGCAGAATAACACGCGCTGAGGTTCTCTTTAAAAAAAAAATTCCCCAGCTAGCAATGTAAGGAAAAATATGTGTAATGCCCTGATATAACTGACAAGAAAAACAGAGAAAAAGATTTATAGAGTAAATTCATTAAGCTTTCAACTCGCATTCCATCGTTCTGGAGTCCAACTCAAATTACCGTATGAAAGCTCTTTCTCATGGAACTAGATGAAATTTAAGATTACTTTTAATTACAAAGGGTGTGGGAGAATGTTTTCATGGGAGACAAATACCTCTACACCTCTTACCAGTGTGGATTTAAGAGGTTCACAACAAACAGAAACTGATTTATGAGCATCGGGGCATCGTTGTGTCAGGCTGCAGCATGGTCTGAGACTTAATTTCTTTCCTTTTACTGCCACGTATATATCTTATGCAAGTTCTAATTGGAAATTAAAATGGCAGAACATTTATGGGAGGAAAGTTTATTACTACTAATGGTTTTCAAAACTGGGCTGCAGAAGAATATTAGACATGGTGATGATGTGTTCTTTTTAATTTAAATTTGGTTGTACTTTCAGTAACTTTTTACATAAATCACAGCACTGCCAAATTGCTTCACGGTTAATCAAACGCATCCTAGTTATTGAATAAATAGTGGTCTCAAATTTGCTTTTATATGTGTATGTACAATTGTGTAGGAGCTATTAGCTCACACCCAGGTTGTAGCCCTTCTTTTTATTGAGATTGTCTGTGTTCACCAATAAGGAGCCCTCTGTACCGTTGCCTGTCAAATTTTAACCATTTCTGCAGAAGCCTTCCATGCTATGTGCTGATTGTTTCCCCAACCAAATGGCTCAGTAACTTCAGAGGAAAAGGGTTTGGAAAAAAAAAAAAGGAGTAAGAAAGCCTAGCAGGCTGTCACTGAAGACAGCTAATATAATACACGTGCCAAGGGTCAGCCGTAGGTTAACTGGGACTTTTTGGAACATCCAAGTACTTGACTTTGAGGGAAAAAAAAAAATAAAAGCCTCCTGTTAAGGTAGCTCATGTTTGTGTGTGACAAAAAGTCAGCATGTGTCTATGTGCTTGGCATTCACAGCCAACTGTAAGTGAAGCAAGAATAAATGAAACCCACCAAAATTCAAGCACCCAACTCCTGCGCACACAAGCCTGGAGCTCCTTCTTTGAGGTGTGGGCTCTCCGCATACTGCAGCGAGACAAAGGGAAGAAGCTACCTGAGGTTGATGAATTACCAACTGATGTGCAATTTAGTCTGTAAACTGTTTTCCTTTGTTGATGGTTTCTGTGCAAAAGCCTAAAATATCACTGCACGGTACCCCAGGAGTCCACAGGTGGCAGGGGCGGCACTGGGAGCCCCCGCCAGCAGGGGCAGGCAGCACCGGCTCTGGTTACAGACCCAAGGCAAGCACTTTGCCACCTCCAAAAGGCTGGTTGCCGCTGGGGTATGGAGGGTTATGAAAACATTTCGAGATGAAAATTTCACTCCGGTTATTGCTTTTTCAATTTCACCAGGCAGGAACAAAAGCACAAAAGAGAGCAAAAGTCTTCTGCCACAACCTGGCCTGCGCCGACCCCAATCTGGCCATAGTACGATAATGCTTATCTCTATGCATCAAACATTATTTATCACTGGGTGCTGTAAATATCGGACCCAGACTAAATCCTGCAGACCATCTTTTTGGTCTCTAACTTGTGCCTTGCATCCTATTTTCAACTTTTACAAAGGGGTGGAGGAAAGCTGTAGAAAACACAGCGATGCAATTACAGGGTCATTAAACCCAGCATAAATCACGGCTGACTCCGTGTCCTCCTCCACGACTGCTTGCTCTTGTTATCTGCCCTGTGCCAGCGCTGCAGTCCTGTGGCTGAATCGCGATCCAGATCAGGGAACTGATCCAGCTGAAAAGGAACTGAACCGATAAAATGGTAACGTCAGCACAAGAGAGAGGAACGGGAATGAATAGCAACAGCAGGCAGCGGCAGGGAGGACAGAACCACCCTTTTCAGCAATACAGCATACATATGCCAGATTAAAGTAACCATATAAATACAATTTAAGAGTTGTTAAATCACTCAAGGCTGCTGTAATGAATTCCTTTATAAACGTACACTCGGATTTGCTTTGCAGGTCCATCACGAGCTCCTTAGATCGCTGCTGCACCTCTAAAGGCATTCAGACAGGATGAAAGACTCAGCTTGTTTAAAACAGTTTGCAAAAGCTAAATACAACTTCTCTGCTGTCTTTGAGAAAAGAACTAACAAGATCATGTGCAGAGGCACAGATTCTTCATGTTAAGAGTCAGCTTATAGCCCTACACTATCAGGAGACTGGATCTTGCTTTCAAGAAAATGCACTTCATGCTGCTACGCTTCTAAGGGAGTATCCACTTGTTTGTGGCAGCAATTTAAGGCAGGAACACCGGCTCTGCCATTCACAGATACGGGATGCAGAAGCCACGTCCTCAAATAAAACAAAGTTGGGGAAATGAACGTTAAGAAAAGATTTTTGCAAACCAAACTATCAAATTGAACTGATGTCCAGGTGAATGCATGCAAGCACAGAGCACTGCCTGTTACTGCTCTTCCCAGCTTATTTTTTTTCCCTTGAAATGAGATGACGATGTTATTTTGATTTTAATTTATTTTCCAGACAAGAGCTAGATCTGCTTCAGTATTAACTGAAGTTTAGCTCCTATTTTTTGTGAAGCTGTGCTGTTTGTCATAATGGAATTTTATAATGGTTAATAGCATCTTTCAAATGCCAGCAACTTCATTAAAACCCCAATTACACGTGCAAGGAGACCACTCTTCTCACTAGCTGCAATTCCCTTATTCTCTGATACGTCTGGGGACCGGAGAGGGGTGAGGAGGACTGCTCGTTACAAGTTTAGCACCTAGCTTGAAATACATCTGCTTAAAAATCGCTCATCCGTGTCACTCTTCACTTGGGAGAGCCACTGCAAAGTAATCCTTCCCCCTACAAGCACCTCAGTAGCAGTCAGCACGGAGCCACCAGGCTGGGAAGCAGCAGCTGCTCAGCGACGAGTGAAGGACGGCACTGGAAGACGAGCGCTGCCGATCGCTCGAAGGGACTCGCTGAGCGGCGCAGGGCGCACGAGCAGGCAGCTCACCCCTGACTGCAGGCTACGACCCACACACCCCCATCGGGGATTGGCAAGCGGCTTTTGGGTGGGGAAGAGGATGAGAAAAGCAAGCGGTAACACACCTCTCCTCTCCTGACGGCCGCTTCAGTCCCAAAGGGACGGGAGGGTGGCATGGGGAGACGCAGGGCTGACGCCTGAAGGTCGGCAGGACCGGGAGAAGCCCTGCTGGCAGTAAGTAGCCTCACTCTGGGACAGCTTTTCCAGAACAACAAAATTCTTACAACTAATTTCTGGACTCACATCAACTTATCATTTCTTTTGCAATCACTAATCAAAACCCAAACCAATATTTCAGCACGGGTCTTTATGACATCATTGAAAACATACTCTCCATATACCTGCTGGTGTTCACACAGAAGTTGTATTAACTCCCCCAAATAACCACGCAGACAGCAATTTTGGACAAAGTGGGTTAGTCACTTGGATCCGTTACCTAAATAAAGGCCCACTACACACAACCTACAGTATTTAACTCACCTGAGATTAAGAAGTTATCATTATATGATATCATTTTCTGCTCAATTTTCATTATTTTGTAACTAACCACTACCTTCTTGTGGCACTACCAGACGTTTACAACAGTGATTTTATTTATTTTCCATATAACAAAATCAAAATCCTGAACGGGTACAGATAGGAACAGCAGCAGTTAAAAACGTGCTTTCTAAGAGGTCCTCCCAGAAAGCCTTACTCCTGAATAAAGATTCTCCATTTTCAGGGACTTTTTGAGAAATATCAGTTAACCAGATTTTATCGTAGTTAGTAAGCACTACTTTGATTTTATATAATTTAGATCTAATAAACAAAATGCAGGTTTATGTGGACTCTTACACCTTGCAGAAATCACCTTTTGGAAAAAATTACTTTCAACAAACTAATGAAAATTGGTATCAGATTTATTTGACAGAACGTACTTTCTCAAAAAGCCTAATGATCAGTGCTAGGTCTGCTCCTATCATACAATGTTTTCTGAATATGCCACTTACCAGTTCGCTCGTGATTTTCTGCTGAATTAATTCCCAGCTAAACAGGTCACCGCTGCTGATCTCACCCTTCTAACCCTTGTAAGTGCTGACCCAACACGTTACCTCCCGTGGGTCTGGGACCCACCTGATGCTGGGAGGTTGTTAATTGTCAGGGCTGGCTCCAGCACCTCATCGGCTAACCTGCAGCAGCTGCTGCTCAACAGCTCGGCTGCAGGAATATCAATCAGCTCAGTACCTCTGCAACTTCTAAAACATCAAGCAAGCTTTTCTGAAAACAGGAACAACTAATTGGGGATTTCTCTGGTCTTTTCTGTGTTGTTGTGGCACTTCTACCATCCCCAGCATCAACTTTTACCAAATTCCCTTCACCACCAAGCCTTATTGCATAAATACCAATCATTCCTACTTCCACTATCCATTCCATATTTTACTTTTAGTTTCATTTGTATATGTGCAAGTGGCTGTTTTCACGTGTGTTTTTATTGTAGCGTTCATTTCCCTTTCACACCGGGCCAAAGGAGGGGAAGGGCTGTTTGGGTAACACGACCAAGTCCTCTGCCACAACTGCACAACTGTGACTTCTACGGCCTCTGCTGAAGTTTTCTTAAACCGTTCCAGTTATCATCCGCACTGTTTGGTTTAGGGTTGTTTCTTATTTTTTTTTCTTTCTTATTTTTTTTCCTTTTCAAACCACTTTGCTCATAATTGCTTTAATCTTTGGGAAACCACCCATTTTAAAGAACCAAGTATATCCATTATACGATTAATGACTCCCAGTGGCCTTCCCTAGCGTGAGACGCCTTGACAGAGGGGAAGTCGAGCAGATTTATTTGCAATGGCACTTCACAAGATCTTGTTTCAATTTCTTGGCCACACTGCTTTCTGGGACGACTAGATCACTGCGTATAAACAGACAGCATCGCCATCAAGCTTTTGTTATCTTCTTCAACTTAAAATAGAAATACGAAGAATTAAGTGAAACAAAATTATTCTTCGTGTTTTTATAACATTTTAACACTCTGGTTACTGGCCGGCTTTCTACATCACATGGAGGCAGTGAACAGGCAACAGCGAAAACAAACGCTGTAAAAGCAAAGGGTGGAAGAAGGGAAATGGGATTATTCCCACTTTACCAGAAGAGAATTGAGGCACTGAAAGATTAAATGACTTGCTCAGAGTCACACAGGGAAATTGAAGAAGAATCTGGGCCTGAGCTCAGAGCTCCCACAGCACAGCCCAGTGCTTTAACCACAAAACCATTCTTCATCCATAATGAATAGCTCCTGGCACGCACGTACCGTTACCCAGCCAGGGAAAGGGACACTTTCAGTCAAGACAATTTTAACACTTAGCTGCAAAATGGTCACTCTGCTGTCCTCTGGCCTTCAGAACTCAACAAAACTGTTCCGTGAGATGATTAAGCAATCCAACTGTTAACTCCCGATCGAATCCTCTTATAAAAATGGCAATGATGTCAACTCAGTACAGGGGCTGACACTCTGATTTGCTGGAATAAACACATCCAATTCATATGCTGATTTATTTTAAAAAATGGAGCTCATTTAAAATGGGGTGAAGTTTTTGGCATCCTCAAGTCAATAGTTCATGCAACGTACCATACCAGAAGATCTTCGTGTTCCTGCCAAACTTGCAGCCAGCACAGTCTTTTACTGGTGATAGTTTAACATTACAGCCCTGTGAGAAAGCAGGCATTTCCCATGATATATGGGTAATAATTTTCTTATTGGCAAGGTCATTGGAAAATTGCAAAATATTTTGCCCAAAACAGAGGGAGTTTCATCCTACTTTTTGCAGGAATGTGCAGGGAAAAAAAAAAAAAAAGAAAAAAAAAAGAATAAAAAAAAAAGAAAGCTGCTCTGCAGTTTCCAGGGGATTTCTGTTGAAGGATAGGAAAAAAAGGCTTTGTTTGAAAGTGCTAATGTGTTGCTACCAAGCCTGCAGGGCAGCACAGTTACTGATAGGCACCATAAACGTAACAGTCTGAGCCACCCTTGCTTCAGCTTCCTGAGCAGATTGCTGAGGAACAAAACCCCTCCAAAACTCTCAGAGACGAGCTTGAAACTTAGCAGGGGAAACGGGGACACGTCCCCTCTCGCTTCACCTTCATCTCCCAAAGCACCTCCTGAGGACTGCCCCAGGGAGGCTGCACGACCAGGAGCAGTTACAGGTGTACAGAGGTGGCTTCGTGACAGGCTCTATCCCGTGCCTGCTGCATCTCCGCTCCACATGTGCTGTGTTAAGCCACGCGACTGCCACTCCTCTCATCTGAGCCAGATGCCAAGCGATCCCCACGAAAAGAGAAGCAGAGAAGAAGCAGCAGAGAGGTCTGACACAGAGCTACTCCAGCAAACGCCTCTCCTTCCTGGAAAGGCAGCTCAAGGATCCACCACTTGCGTTCTCTGTCCCAGGAGGGTTATCTTGGAATGAAACCGCTGAAATTTTTCAGTAGCATCTGAGACAAATTTGCTGCCATCAAAGTGCAGCACTAGCAGTACCTCACCTTGGTATCTGGCCTCTGGCCAAGCAGAAGTTTGGACTCCGCAGGGAAAATTTACCGTCAGGCTCCTGCTTGGAGGTGCTCGTTGCGCAGAAGGAGGGGTAAGCCCGGAGGAGCCCCGCACCTCAGTGACAAGCCTGCAGCGCCACAAAGGTACCAAACCCGTCCTCTTCTCTCAGCTGAGGTTCACTGTTGAAGGAAGGGCTGCGAAGGGAAGCAGTAAGAGCAGCCATGTGCACGTGGATGTGTTTGACCCTGTTGTGGTACTGACCAGGTGCTCGTGGCCAGGTCCCATGGGCCCGCTGCCGGTCAGCGTGGTGTGGGTGCACGGGTGAGCTGCGGCTGGTGCTTGGTAACTGCTCACACTAAATGAGGCTTGGGTTATTAAGGCTGTAAGACTACCACCACAGCTGAATTACGGCTATTACCGATGGCCGTTCTGTCCCCTTCGTGACAACGCAAGGGGCCTGTAAGTGGGCTGCTGGCGCGATGAATCCCAGCCGCGGCTGCTACATCTGCGTCCCAGCGAAACCGTTCACCCCTGGCTGCTCAGATGGGGCTGCCAGAAGCAGGTGGGGACAGCTGCGACACGTACGGGGGTGACACTGTCCCAGCTATCAGCCAGGCTCTGTAATGACCCCAGCTCAGTAGCAGGCCTTAACGCTGTCTGGCAGCGGTCTGACATTGCATCTGGAGTGGGGATGCTCTTGGAGGGATCTTCCAGGAAAAACACATTAGACAACGCTTTTTTTTTTAAATGCATGCAGGATTCATAGCTCAGTGCGAACTTTGCAGCTATAACCCAAAATGCACAGGCAGTAAATCCTGCTGGTGCAGAACCAAGTCCTTGTCCCAGCTCAGCAGAATGTATTAGATTAGGTGATGGCATGTGCGGCAGGTTTGGGGCGAGTTTGTATAAATTTATCACTGGCTCCCAACTTGGTCAAATATTTCCCCCCTTTCCTCCCAGCTCTGCCTCCCCACAGAAAGCCAGGTAATAAACGTCATCTGCTACAAATTACACAGCACGACTCCCACCCCGGAGCCTCAGAGCTGGCAGCACTGCAGCGCTCCGTCTCTATGGCTTGAGGCAGAAGTGTAGCTTATGTATCTCCAAATATTTGCCTGAAAACGCTCTCTTTGGATCAGTTTTTCTGACATTTGCTTGAATAGTTTTCAAGAAACACCCACCCAGTGTTAGTTATTGTGCTAGTCAGGGAAAGTCATGCAGGCTAGCATTCCAGATACGAACTCTCCGGCTCGCAGGGCCGGCCACCAGCTCCCAGCTAGGCTGCTATCGGTTGTCAGCACAGCTCCACGTCCTTGCAGCTTCGCAACAGCATCAATGGACTCAGAATCCAGATGCTTGCCCTCATGCAATTCCCATTAACAGCAGCGGGAACGGTGAGCACATGCAAGCACACGTGTGTGCTTTTCCCCTTTCATTACACAGAAAGAAAAGCAAGCACCTCCAATTTTCTGGGTTTTTAAGGCTGTCCGTTCCGTTCTGAGGGCACTCAGCTCTCCACCGGACACCTGCAAGGAAGACAGTGGGAAACTACCCCATGGAAATCACTACTTAATTACAATTACCAGGCAGAAAAGAAAGGTGCCCACCTTTCCTTTTCCTCTCTTCCTTTGCTGCAAGATCCATTTTTGGTTTGCCTTTCTCTTCCCTCAGCTTGAGTTTCTCTACATTATACCTTAAATGCAAAGATGAGGAACTGGCACAACTGCCTGAATCTGGTATGCACAACCTCTGTTTACCCAGGAATGTATTTTGGGGGAAGCAAGAGGGATTACCTCGTTCTTATCTCGAAGCTGTTCCTTTCTTCTGACCATAACATATCATCTCACTGTCATCTCATACGCATGCAACACAATTCAGCTGGACAGACGCCAGCCCGATATTAATTCAGACTCCTTGTTAGCTTCAGGATTTCACAAACCATGGTGTGAGAGCTAATGAGAAATCAGAATCTGGCGCCATGGCTGGAATGAAATCAAACCATGAAGCTCCTTCCCGACCTATTATAAAAATTACAGTGTGGAAAGTGAATTTAATGGTGCAGGGTGCTTAATTGTAATATCAGTAAAAGCTTTGATCTGGGTGACTCTTGACATCACAGAATGAGGAAACTCCCTTAATGATTTGAAAAACCACACAAATGGTTGGGGAAGGAAATTTGTTTCATGCGTATATATTAAAAAATGTTATTAAGTTTCAGAGAGAATTTTATTTTGGCGGGGGGGAGGACTGTTTGAAAAGGGATTGGTATCACAAAGGGAAACAGAGGTTAGCTTAAAAAAAAACAAACAAGACGTTGAGGACATTTTTAGTACAATGGAATTACAATGGCCTGCTACAACTTCGCTGAGGATTAAAATATCTGCATGTCCTTAGCCAGGCCTGTGTTAGGCACAGGGTATTGTTCCTCTAGCCCAGATGATAGATGCACCCTTGGTCTCAGAGCTCCTTCTTCCTCCTGGACAGAGCACGAATATATGCCTCCTTAGCCCATTGCCCAGCACAAGGCAGATCCTTTTCCAAACCGGCTGACTTCAGTCGTCACGCATGGAAAAAAAGGACATGGTCCCACTTACTCTTCCAAATGAAAGCATGGGGCTTCCCCCTGCCAGAAGCTGGCCACAAGACCCAGGCAGAGGCAGCATGGAAGAAACTTTCTGCCTAGGAATCAAACGCCAGTCACCTTCCTGCTCTCCCTCCTCAGCCAGAGGTCTGAACACTTTGACTGCGCGCTTAGCGAGAGGTCATACCCGCAGCTGGCAACGCAGAGTAAGCACAGTCTGACAAGTTCTACCCCTTAGACTGGATATTCTGCATATCTACCTTAACGTCAGAGATGACATTTCATCGAGCCAGCTCTCCTGAAAGGAAGAATTTCCTACACCTTAGGCTGGTGACAGCTGCCAGAGTTGATCTGGCAAGATTTTTTTCATACGATGATGTGAAAAACAGAACCTTCGCCGATGCCAAGAAGCAGGAGTGTGATATGTGGCAGAGAAGGAGAAAGGGAAAAAATACATATATTGCTGTAATATAAAAACACAAGTCAGAGAGAGTCACATTGACTGCAATCATTCACGGAGCCAGCAAGGGAGTTGGAATTCAAAGCTACCTGGTTTGCAGAGCAGTGCTTAGTCTGCCTCAAGCAAGCTTCGAAACCCATCAGCCTGGATGGAAAAATTACGCAGCCTGGTTCTGAAGAATTAAAACTTCAAGGCAGGGTCCCGTTGGTGGCAGCATGCAGAGGTGTCTTGGCTGGATTTCAGAGGGGCAGAAGGCCACGCTAGGGGTCACAAAGCCTCCAGTGGTTCCCCAGACCTACAGCCTCTGAAGAATTCACAATGCCATGCCCAGTGCGTGGGGACGCATGTCCCTCTGACAGACCCAACTACTGCCCTACGATGTAATTTCTAGAGGATTATCTGAACCTAACAATTGATAAAAAACACAAAAATGGGAAACAACACCAAAAATTTTCACCCAAAGCTCACAAGAAATGTAAACATTGAGGATTTTTGGATGGGAAAAGATTTTTTTTCTTAGGTGCTGAATCTGCCCAGGGTCAGGACGTGGTACGAGACAATTTCAAGTGAAAACTGCACTAGGTGAGATTTCCTGATACCTCCTGAACCCAAATGCCTTGGTTCGTTCAAAAAAGCTCCAGGAGGATGGCTAGAAATCTGGATACTTTGTCTGGGCTGAGCAGTGGACACCTGGTCAAGCACAAAAACCTGCAAACTTTAATGGGCTTCCTGCAATGTCACCTTCCAGGCACTGGAAAATCTCCCATTACATTCGGTCTCTTTGGCTTATAAACTTGGACCCATACAGCCGTAAGCCAGACTGCATATTTGGTCCTTGGACTGATGGCAACGTTAGCACAAACCAGACAGAGGTTTCACCCCATCTGTGCGTGCTTTCCAGCAGACATTTAGCCACGCTGTGCATTGTGCTGCTCCCACGGCCTGGCCATCAGTTCCTTTGCCTTCCTTACAAAAGCAGCGTGCCGAGCGCCGTGCTCACGGTGCTGCAGGAAGGGCCACGGCACCTCCGGGTCCCACTGTCTCACGGGCAGGTCTGAGCAAGTGTCCACATTTTTCCAGGCTTTATTCCCTCCACCAGTCCTTTTTCTTTGTCTTAGACTGGAATTTCTTTGGGGGCAGGCACCCACCAAGGTTGGGACCCCTTAGGTACAGCCATACGCAAACACCACAAGATAAATGCCTCTCTTGCAAAGTACATTAAGTGCAGGGAATTTACTTTTCCCCAGCGGCTGCCCACTGATACAGGAAATCTAATCCTAAATCTCATTAGGCTCTACAAACAATTCGGCCTCTTTCCCCAACAAAGTCACCATCCTGGACTGCTGAATGTTTATGTTTTATTTCTCAATTCCCTTTTTTTTCGCTCCATTCCCCCGCCCTTGAGATTTTCCTTTTGGTAAATATTTCTACACTGGAGAAGTCTGGCCAAAAGAGATTTTAAAAAAGAAAGTGAGTAGGAGAGACAGAGTATCAATCACTTACCTTCAATTCCCCAGAGAAGAGGTGGGGAGAAAGAACAGCAAGGTAAAAAGTTAAAAACGGCAGAACCACAGCAGTGCTCTTTGAAGACCATCCAAATCTATTTCTTCCAACGTTGAGGCCCTTGCAACTAGTGCCAGGACTTGGGAGAAAAAAAAAAAAACTATTTCACTTCCAAAAGTGAATTTTTCAACATCAAGCCAAACTACTCAATGTTAATTTGGTTATTTGGCAAAAAATAACAATAATACTAATACCTGAACTACTGCCATCTGCATCTAAGAGATTCTGGCCAGCCCGTTTCCCAGTCCAAGAATTACAGCAGATACCCCTGACTATTAAAAAAATAGTTTGTTATTTTAAATGTCTGTCATACAACAAAGTGCTGCATCGTGTTGGGAATGCACTGACATAGTATCTCATACACAAACACGAGATGAGGTAAGAAAAAGCTATCTATCAATTGCATAAACACTTCAGAGGTCAAATATTGGCTCTCATTTCCTGTCAAAAATACAGAGCTTTAATTAAGCACTGGGAAAAGTGCTGGTGAGATGACTTGTTTTCGTTTGTTACCTACAAGATGAAAACGTTACAGAAAGAAAGGGACCTCGGGTGAGGTGTGGGAACGCTTCGAAGGCAGTGGAGCACAGCAGTGGGGCACGGCTGCCCCCAGACAAAAGCTGCTGGCAAGGGGGAGCAATGGGACACCCCACCGAGAGCACCCCAGCCTTCCCTCGAGGGAAAAGCAGCAATGCAAGGAGCTCGCAGAGCCCAGTTTGGCCAGAGCCATGGCTGGGGAGAGGGACGGGCAGCAGCCAGGGCAGGAGGGAGCACAGTGCAGCGAGGAGCAGCCAGGGAGGAGCCCTGGGGAGCTGCTGGTCTGGAGGAAGAGTGCTGGGAGGGGAAGGAGAGGAGAACAAGGCCACCCGATGGCCAGGCTGGCCCAGCTGCCCGGCGAGATGCTCCCAGCACCTTGGTACGCCCGTGCTGCTCGGACACCCACCGGTGTGTCACACAGGGCTGCCTCTCTAAGATAAAGCAGCACGACTCTCCCCTTCCACTCCCAGAGCGTGAGCTGCGTTGCCATGAGTTGTATGTTGGATGACTTCCGAAAATCCTGCCTTCAATAATTGGACAGTGCTTTAATTCAAAGCCTGATAAAAAACATATTGAAAGCAGAAGGAAGGGTGCTGCTGGAATGTTTATTTGTGCGGGGCTCTTAAGAGTCCGTCCTCTATATAATGCTTTTGCTAGCGGGGCAGGCAAGTTGGAAATTTTCCTTCAGATTTAAACACCCTGGGCCCCACCGTGAGCTTTGCCCTGGGCAAGAAGCAGACCCTTGTCACCCCTTCGAGACCACCGGGAGGACCGCTGTCTCACCAGGCTGCTTCCCTCTAGACCAGACCGTCCCGTGCAGAGAAGTCGGAGACGATGATGCAGCCAGCCTGTAGCAAGGGCTAGAGAACACGGATAAGGATTGTGAAATAGATCACAAATTCTCCTAAAATTTCCTCTTTTCTCTTCCGAAAGCCTTTCATACTCAGGAAATACTGGGAGATTAACCTATTCTGCAAGGAAGGGAAAAGTCTGCAATTAAGAGGAGCTCCCTGAGTACTTGCCCCTTATCTCAGCCCCTCCCATAGGAAGAGCAGTCAATCTCCATACAGGATAACTAACGGAGCAGAAATTTGGCATACACAGGTCTTGTGGACCTACAGTGACACAGCTCTGAACCGGCAGCACCAACAAGTGCCTGGGGCCCAGGCTGAAAAGCTTTGTCCGAGCTACGCCGAGGGTCAGGATTGATATAAACACAATGGAATTTTTACTGATTAAGGCCTTCCTCCCCGCACTGGATATAGGATTTCCTGTACTGAAGTATGTTTGAGTATATTATTTCTATGCCAGGGAGGGGAAAACAGTCATTCGCTGAGAAGAGAAAAACATTGCTCACAGAGGAAAATACACAAAACAAAGAACCCTATCTAACAGCACAAACAGCTAAACAGCATAAACAGTACGCTTTGCCTTACTACTGGTCACCCTCTTCCCCAAAGCTTCATCAGAAGGAAAGGAAACCCCAGCCCCAAAACCCCAAAAAGGGGAAGAGGGGGAAAGGAGTCTTCAGCGTTTGCACTACTAAACCTACTCTTTGGGTTGTGAAGTAGCTGGGTAGCCCCGTGGGATTCTTTGGACACAAAATCAAACACAGACGCTGTGACCAGGGAGAAGTGGTCACGGTGAGCTTTTGACAGCCAAAGACTTGTCTGCACCAGTCCACGGAGTTTAAACGGAAAATGCAACAGCAAGGCAGAACTCCCAAATGGCCAGGCACACGCGGAGAATCAGCAAAAACGGTCTTCAGAGGCACAACCCAAGCTAATGATTAAGTGCAATAAATGGGTGATGAGCCCAATCCACCAGAGAATTGGGAGCACGACAGTATCACTTGCTCAGTAACACGCGAAGTACCATAAATCTCCGAGCAAAGTTCTGCCCAATAAAAGTTCCCCTATGCAGGACACGTCCTGCCACTTGTGATGTTCTGCAAGCGGACTGAAGGAATGAAAGCAGTTTATGGTGCTGGGATGATAAAACAGATCTCCGGGACATCTTTCAGCAGCGCAAGCAAAATAGTACTGCAACTGTTGGTGATCCTGGTGAAAACAAACAAACGGACCTCGCAGTCCTCAGATCGTACCACCAGGCTCCCTGGGTGGTTCGCATAGCATTAAGGGTAACAACATTTCTTTTTCAAAGGCAGCTTTGCCATTTAAAAAGAAGTGAAAGAAATACGCATTAGAACAAGTGGTCATTCTAGGAGGTGCATGAATTCAGTACTGACTTCATGGAAAAAGGCATCAATACCTCAGCTGCTCATCAATCACAAAGATCAAACCCTCTTGCTTTGTGCTATTACAGTCAAGGAAAATACAACTGCCTTCCAAGAGCGCTCCTCTACTCCAAGCTTTTCACTCCGCAGGACATTCTTCACTGGGCAAGCACCGAGCGCTGATACGGCATGGGGCGAGGCAGCCTCGCGTCAACACGCGCTTCGCAAGCAGTGCTGCAGGAGTTGTTTGAACACGGCGTTCACGGGGAGGCCTTTTCTCAGGGAAGGCTGCAATAGGCAGGGAGACCTCCAAGAACAAAGCACTCCAAAAAAGAAAAAAAGCAAGAGGAAAAACAAACAAAGGGCCTGGACAGTTTTCAAAGGAAGCCAAGAGTAACCCTTAAAAGGACTGCACGGCTGCTGGCAAACGTGTGGTTGGGATGGGACTGGTAAACCAAGACTGTCTCAAGCCGAAGGGAATATGGAAACAAACTAATCAGTGTAGTAGGGCTGTGCTAGCAGTCCGTATGCCACACAAAACCTTACTCCCTTACTGAAAGCAGTGAGCTCTTGCTAAGGATCCTGGAGGAACCCAGCTTCACAGGCACAGAAACCGAATTCAGGAGGGAAAGTCACAGGAGCTGAGGGCCACTTACTAACATTTTGGGCCTGGCCCAATGCAAATCAGCTCCAGCAGACAGCTCAGCTGGTGGATGTGGAACAGAGTGACTCTGGGCATCTGTTTCCATTGCCTTCTGAGGTGGGACTTCATGTTGTAGTCCTTCTTTCATCAAAACTCTGGTTCTGCCTCTCACCACGCAGAACAAGGGTTCCAGTTCCTCATCCTCTTCCACGAAATGGCATCTGGATGCTGTCGCTAAAGAGAATGATGCCTATTGCCACCAAAGTTTGAGTTTACATTCACCAGTCTGATCTTTCAAATCCTTTCTTAATAGATGCCAGGTTCAGTGTCACTCCGGTAATTCGAACAAGTAGTTGGTGCCCAGAAGGAGATGTTTAAATGATCAAAACAGCAAATTTAAAAGAGTTTATAAAATCCCATCTGAATACAAAAAGTTAAGCAAAACATTGTCATGAAAACATTTCTGATTCCCATCCAAAAAAGCCTACCATTTATTATGAAGCCTTTAAAATTGACAATGAGGGAATTCTTCACTGTGGTCTCGCCCTCACTTTCACCCTACAAAGTAATGCTGTATGGAGGCAGAGTAAACACTACGTGCTGTATTTTCCTAAATAAAGCAAAGGAAAAAAACAGATCAATGTCTATTCTGCTGCCAGCAGATATGGAGTCAATTAAAAAACAAAAATATACAATAACTTAACTCTTTGCACAGAGCTCCTAACATATCAATACTGTGAACATAAAAGTATTTTCCACAGGAACACTGATACACCTCAGGTTGAAACACACTCAATTTCACATTTTGAAGGTGAATTTGTTGTTCCAAACCATGAAAGAGCAGCAGGCAGCCCCCAGCAGCTCTCAGCCAGGCACTGACACGTTCCTCCCCGGCCACTTCTGCAGAGGATGTTCCCCAGGTTTCTCCTTTCCCAGATCGTCTGCCAGGTACGGACATCCTGGAAGGCAGGAGATGCAAACAAAGGCTGCAGCCGCTCTCCTGGCTCCTCACCCCTCATCATGGCGCTGGCATCACGCTTGTCTCCGGCTTTGGCAGCAAGCACAGCAGAGAGAGCTCACGCTTCTGCCAGGCAGATGCAAGCGACCACTGAGCTTCTGGAAGGGGAAAGAGACTTCGGCTGTCTAGCTGCCATGGAAGCTGCCACGGAGAAGAAGCCTAGCCCACGGCCCACGCAGGGAACAAGTCTTCATCACACAGCCTGCTGTGGCCCACAGAGGGTCCCACTGCTGAACCCCATGGTGCATGAGAAGGGGGCAGACTTACAGCTCCCCACCAAGGCTGCTTGCGCAGAGCCTCGTCCACGAAATCCCTCCTGGTGACTTGGTACAGCACACAGCCAGGGGAGCTCCTGCACTGCCACAGCCTTCAGCCACCGGCAATCTTCAGTCCTGGACACAAGACTGAAAACGGACGCACATGAGAAGCTTACACAGCCATCAACCTTTACCTTTGAAGTGAAATTTTGGTCCTTGTCTTGTTTTCTAGTTTCAGAGCAGCCTCAAAAACATTTACCTCATCTTTTCATCTGGTACCAAACCAAAATCCTATGATCAACTCGTGAGCACGGAAACATTTCTATGGTGAATCCACTTCCAAAACTCAAAGCTGGAACCGCGCGGCCGCTCTCACATGCTCCATGCTGCGTGATGCCATTCCCCTATCAAAGGGATTCTGCAGGCCTGGCTGGGACAGCCGGTGTTATGTGTTCTTCTCTCAGGACACGGCTCCAGGTGCCACATCCCCTCGTGTTGCCATTACATGCTGCTGTGGCCAAGCAAAATTTCTGCTTGCAAATGTTGGCTCTTCTCCTCTTAGTCCTCACTTAGACAAACTCTCCCGACTTCAGTTTTTTAATTCCCATTAGTATCAGTGTTTTCCTCAGTATTTTTTTTTTTTAATGGGCAAAGTCCAGGAAACTTTGTTAAAACAGCTGCACAGCTAATGCCTTACAGATCTATTTTCAAAATTCTTTGTAAGTGTGGCACAAACTGAGATGCTCACATGTATGAAAAATAACCCTGATGTATTTTGCAGCATGAAGAAGGCAGCGAGGGTGGATAGCTGGCTGGTTGGCACTGTGAGAGCAAGGAAGGCATACCATGGGGAGGTGGGCCATGCCCACAGCTGCTTTCCTGTCATGTTGTCAGGCACATCCTTCAATAGTTTGGAGGCAGAGGGGATGCTGCAGTGTCCTAATTCCTCCCAGTAAACTCACCCTGGAACCTGAGAGCGATGCTGCTACCAGAGGTGGCACTGTTTGCATCGAAGGCGCTCTTCATCCTCTGTCACTACGTGTATTTGTTGGCCTGAAGTAAAAACTCCTGCTAGCAGTAGTGGAGGTAGCCGTGGTGTTTCTCCAGCCCCATAAAATGATTGCTCCAACACTGCAGAACTTCGTTTTTATGGTAACTTTTGTTCGCCCAGCATCTGGTAAACATTGTCCTTGAATCCCTGTGCTCCGTGGAAGCGCAGAGCAGCTCCGCCATACAAGGCCTAGAGCAGCACCGGCACAAATGCACAAGGCGAGGACTAAAGCAGTAAATATCTCCAAACAGATGTGCCAGCCTCCCCCGAGCCATGACATTTCTGAGCATACCGCAATAATCAGGGCCAGCTAAAAGCTATTTACTGCCTCCATTTGTTACTACGCGCACTCAGCCAGAAGCTTCTCGAGTGGCTGGACGAAGTTGCGGCATTTAGACTCTTGAGCGAGGAGCAGCTGGAGGGATGCATCCGTGCTCACCGACCCATGGTCTGAGCTCTTCCCCGAGCTCCTACCTGAGCTACAAGCAGCGTTTCTTCCAGCACTCTGGATCACAGGTAGGCTCAGTCCACGTGCAGCACTCTTTCCTCATTCGGTTTGTCAGAAAATCTCATCCACTGAAGAGAGGTCGAAATGAAAGAAACAAAAAAGACTCCGCGCTTGGGCAGTGAGACTGGCCACTTCTCCGACACGCAATGAGCACATTCCTCCCGTGGGGCCTACCTCCGTGAGGGAAGGCTGCCAGGCAAAACCAGTCGTGAAGAAAACCAGACTTTAATGTAATTTAACGGAGTAGCAGTTTTGCATTCTTTGAGAGTTAAATAACCAGGAGAAATAATTATAAGTTGATCAAGCTGTAGCTTTCTTTTCCCTTTTGATATCCATCTACATATTTCCATCTCTATCCATCTCTGTGTACCTATATATACGTGTAGATGTATGTGAGGTTTTATGCTGCCCCTGCAGAGTTGCTTCCACCACAACCCGCAGCAGAAAGCAGGACACCCGGAGCAGACGCAGTGCCGCTGGTCAGACCAGGCACATCAGGCGGCCGTGGGGACAGGGTCAGGGAGGATCCTGCCTTTCTGCGAGGCAGAGGCTGGATGGAGAGTCCATGCAACTGCATTTTTAGTTCCTTTTTAGAGAAATTTTAGCGTTCACTTCCAAGTATCACCGGTCCTTGTTGCTGTTTACTGTCCTTACCTGTTCTTTTGGCAAATACTACACTGTCACGAAACTCTCACTCAGCAGAGGATGGCAGCTCATTTCAATTCCCTTCAGCATTTTCATACACCTACCAGACCAAATGCTTCTAAGTACATCCACGCACTAAGAACACTTGTAATTGTTTCAGTGAATTTTTCAGTCACTCAGAAAACAGACACGGCTATCCCTACAGCCTGCCCCAGTGTTGCTTGACTTGTGAAATGCTATTTCCATCTAATTATTACTTGGTTACTTTCAGCACTTGGGTTGCAATCTTCCAAGCAAGTATCTGCTTCTAGTCAAATTGTTCACAATAATTAAACCCAAATTGTCTATGAAAAGGAGTATAGGGGAAAAAAATATTCGGCCTCGTGTCAAAATGGTCACAACAACTTTTGAGAAGGGTTAGGATCCCCGTGCTTCAGAACAGGAAATCGAAATTCACCTGGGGATGAGATAGACAGGCTTTTGTGGCAGGGGCACATTTTTCTATGGTCTTAAATGAGTCTGCCCAAATGTAGTCAACAAAGTAAATGCATCTACGTTGCAGAGACAGAGGCATTTTAATAGACAAAGGAGGAACCTGACTGATGCAGATGCATACAGAAACTGTGAAAAGAATATTTTTTAAGGTTGCAAAGTCAAAAGCAAGGAAATGACAGAAATAAGGTTGCCTGCTCAACCTCCGTTTGACCTCTCAGAGTGTGTACATTATGACACAGTCTAATTACAGGATTACGTGCTATTTTTCCACAGGATCTGCTCATAGGGTGATGTGGCTCCAGGAGGCAGTGAGGCAAACTGTTGTCCACAGAAGCTTTTTTGTTGAAGAAGTGGTAAAAGGCACAGTGAACAACGCAACAAATTTCACGAAGATAGAGGCTGGTCTTAGCCTCAAACAGATGACTGATCTAGTCTATCAAGCACGTGCCATAGAGATGAACTATGTATTAAAGTTTTTAATGACACAAATTCAAAAAATGCCAAGTCCAGCTGTTTCAGGCAAGGTATCCCTATTCATTTATTTCATTTTTTAATATATTTATTCTGAAAAACAATCCTGAGCCACCAACTTCCACCTTTAAATGAGGGTAACAACATCCCCTTTTCATTGGAGACACCGGAAAAAAACACATCGTAGTGAAGCATTCAGATAAAAAAGCTGATGAAAATCACAGAAGTCCATTGCAAATGAACCACTCCATCTCCAGGTTAGAGTTTTCACAGCATGCTGCAAGTACAACCATGGCCACATGGAAAGATGGAGGAAGCCAGTAACTAGTACTGCCACTAGCTTTTGGGATGCACAGTTTTGCTGTAGGGAGTGTCTGCTCCTTGCACCTCTGTAGGTGTTCATACAGCAAAAAATGGCCCCGTAGTTCTCACAGAATGATACCTCCACCAGAATAACATGTGAAAATTTTCCGCAAAAAGGGTTAAAAATATAAAATGAAATCTGAAGGCTAAGGCTTTCAAAGCTTCTAATTTGGACCTGGGCACCCAAATGCCCTCTGTAAATTTGAGCACCCTGATCTTGCAGAAAATACACGTTTTTACGAGCAGTTCTCTTATTTTCCTTGTGTGGCTTACCGAACCCGGGATGCACGTCTGAAGAAGCAGGCAGGAGGAGGCTGCAGGGCTCCTTCTGTCCCCTACCACCCTGACACAAGCAGACAAGCTACAGACAAGCTACTTGGCTTTGTCCAATTATAATCACTTTAAAAAACAGTCCAAAGAGCGCCAAGCCAAAACACTCCCATGTGATTCACAGACCCTACTACATTAAACTGAGACATCTCCTGTCCCCCCCGTACCGCACGGCCCTGCTGACAGGGACCTCTTGTGCTGCTCTGCCTCGGCTGACTGCACTCACCCAGCGTGAGGGCTTCCCCCTGCACATATGTCCCAAGGGCTTAAGGAGGTGCAAATCTCCGTTTGGGGGGTTGTTTGTTTACTTGTTTTTAAATGGGAAACTGCCAAAATTCAGGAACTGTTTTCTAATTTTAACATTTTTATTTTCAACAGGGGAAAAGCAAATCTCCGCCCTACAAGTAATTGCTACTCAATCTATCCACGGGGTTAGATTTCCCAGTCGGTTTCTCATCTTCCAGGGCTGAAAGGAAAGATCTCCTCTGGGACCCGCAAGCGATACCTCCATTATGTGAATGCAGTGCATGCACATTCATAGTATTACAAGTCAGAGTTTACTTGAACGGCTTTGGCATGGCTATCACGAATCTATATTAAGCTATTCCCCAATATTTATTGTCAACAGCACTGAGATTAGAAGATGCCTGCCTCCTGTTTCAAAACTTAATGGCCCATTGACCGCACTTCCTCTGAAGCACAAACTCCATGGCCCACGACACTAAATCTGTGCCACGCTAATGAAAAGCCCTCTTTATTTCAAGCCAGTATCCAGAATGGAAATGATTTAGGTCACAGTTGCTGTGTATTTTAACTCGCTAACTCACTATTTCTCTAGTAATTAGAGATGAGGTCCATGGCACTGCCAAACTGTATGCTGACCTAAACACGCCTATCTATTCCGAATACTCTCCTGGAGATTTTTATTTAACACGTTTCAAATTAGAGCTGAGGTAGGAATGAAAAATTCTTTGGCACAAGTCATGGACACAGACGAGTGCATTTTTCACTTTATTTGAGCCTTAACTCGGTAATATTTTATTTCACGTTAAAGACACCCAGATGAGACATGACAACAGTGACAAGCATGAATTTGAGCAGGGTCCTGCCTGAGCAGAACCCTTTGGGCTTGTTCCGAAGTGTGACTCGGAGACTGTTACTCACAGAGGCTAGCAATAGCTTTCCTCCTGTTTTTATTTTTGTTATTTTGCTAACCTCTCACTTTGCTGAAGCAGAGGAAATGAGGTAAATTGGTCCTAACACAGGCCAGAAACTGCTGTCCTGCTACTGATGTGGGGTTTAAGGGTACTGTGGGAGTGGAACAGTAAATCTCTGGAGCACAAATTTCTTGTGATAACACTAAATCTACCCAATATTTATTGCTAAGATACAAAGTGTTATGGCAACATGAAGAAAAACAAGTTACAAGGTTTTCGTTTAAGGCATAAAGAACCACGAAACTCTGCATGCTGCTGCCTACATTTAAGCACAGACTTGGTGATATTTAAATAACATAACTATGCACTCCCGTGCTCTTTTTCACTCCTTTGACAACGCTCATATGACATCAGACTTCAGTTTTCATTGCTCATCAAGGAGAGTTATAAGCCTGTTGTATAGACTAGGATATTCTGTAGATGTGCTTCATACAGTTATTTGGTTTTGCATTCAATCTTTTTCTTAAAAGACAACCCCAGGAGCACTAGACTGTACGGGTGCTATGATGGCAGGTGTAGCACAACAGAGTAAGGAAGTGTAACTAGAACATTTTTCCACGAGTTAACAAGAAACAAGTACAATGAACATGGCAACCACCTTGAGAGGATGAGACTAGCAATGCAAAGGCTAGCATTTCCCAAACCATAGCCTATTAGAAACAATTAGTAATGACATATACACAAATACATACAAACACACAAATAATCCCATGCTTCTTATACAAAATTTTCCAAACTACATGATTTGAAAGTATCATCTTGTTTCCACTATGGATGCACAAACCCATCCTTCCACTCTTTGCCTCTAACCTATTTTTGACAAATATTTCTGCTGTGTATCCTAAGTTTAAGTATCAACTTACACGAGAAACAGATGTTTCCCCTTTGCAAGGAAAAGCATCTTTTTGAAGGTCAGTGGTAGGAGAGAAGGACTTTCACAGGTAACAAAAGGCAGTGGCAGGTGCCGCTGTCCCTTCTGCTTTTAAGATATTTTTCACATGACCTTAACTTTACTAACAGCTTTACAGAAGTTGTTTGATTGCACTGTATGTAGAAGGTAATTTCCATCTTTCCACTGGATTCAGATTCATTCATTGAGCCATTCCTAAAATTGTGACGATTATTTTGTTGAACAAATCCAACCTCTGTGTCCATTCCTAAGCATAACCCAAAATATTTCAACAGTGCCTCCCCTCCTTTAGATGTTTTTAATATTGAATAGGGAGATTTGCAGGATATAAGCTTTATTGCCTGTGAAGTTTTCACATCTCCACGTGGAACTACTTAACGGTTACAGAGAAAGAAAACTTTAAAGAGAGAGAGAGAAGGGAAGAATTGTGGAGAACCTATTGCTCCACAGAAGAGAAATCAATCAAACACAAAGAACCGTGAACCAAGTAAAGTTTTTCTCACTGGTTAAACTTAATGGAATTAATGATTTGAGTTTCAGTGATACCTAAAGACTGTATTACATTATTGTGTATACAGAATAAATAATAGATAATCCCTGTCCCCTTGCAGTATTGCACTTTCTCCAGGATGATAATGAAGAACATTCATAAAAAACAGCACACAACTATGCATTTGTGTAAAGATAAGCAGCATGTACAGACAGACAGGCAGAGCAGAGAATAGCTCAGACCAGAATTAGACATCAGCACCCACAGAATTAAGGAAATTTTATGCGGAATCCTTGATCTCAGCATATAAATAAATCAGATTCGAGGAAAAGGTAGACCTAAACCAAAATTCTCAAGCTGGATCTATTAGCTCCAGTGTGTGATTACAGGCAGACCATAGCATTTGAATTCTTTATGGTGCCAACTATGGAAATATTAAATCTTTGAGAGACAAGAGGGCCTGTGAAT
This sequence comes from Cygnus olor, assembly GCF_009769625.2. Lineage (NCBI taxonomy): Eukaryota > Metazoa > Chordata > Aves > Anseriformes > Anatidae > Cygnus > Cygnus olor. Next base: position 19,963,912 of record NC_049179.1, on the reverse strand, counting down.
GGAGAACTCTCTCCTTTACAAAAGCTCATTCCACGACAACCCGATCTGATCTCACAGGAGGCCCCAGACCTGTTCCTGGAAGTCTTCATCCACGTAAGGTGGCACAGTCCCAGGATCACAAGGACTGAGATCAGCCCCTGCTCGACTTAAGACTGCTCCCAAAGCACAACACCTTCCCCTAATTCACTGCCTCTTGCACACGCCAGCTCCCTTTGGCCGTGGCCCTGTTTGGAGGAGCGGGACAAGCATCGTGGCCTAGCGACGCAGCCCAGGCCTCAGCTAGGCCTGCCCTGCCTGCGCCATTTGCCATTTACCTCCCAGGGCGGAGGCAGGAGCACACCAGGGAAGGGCAGAGCGATGCCAAACCACAGGGTGGGGCGAGGAGAGTGTCTGCACAAACGCTGCAGCACCACGATAGCATCAGTGACTAATAATTTCAGTATCACACATGTTTGGAATTATCAGCAAGTCACCCATTGGGAGGGCACAAACACTGCACTGCGCTGGGCCGCCTTGGGCTGGTGCTGAGTCTTTTTTTATGCTTTAAATAAACAGAATCAAAGTCCAAGAGTTAGAACTCGGTCTCAGCTCTTATAAACTGCCAGTTTCTGAAATTACACAAGCAAACAGTATTAAAATAAATAAATCCTAAAAGCGTACACTTTCTAAGAGCCCATACCATTGTTAATGTCAGTACCAGAGAGCGTTTGCCTTTTGCAAAGTTATATGAAGTTTTGGTTTGGCTGAACTCACATTGTCTGGTCATTTCTAGCTTCCCTAGTGAGAATATGAATGGTTTCTATTTAGAGGAGATTACAGGTAGCCATAAATTATCACCTAAGTGTGGGCTGCCTTGCTAGCCCGAGCACCTTGCCAGCTCTTCACATCACTAGATGGCTGATGCTCTGGTTGTGGGACCTGCCAAGTCTCAGTCCACGTCAACTCCGTTTCTGACATGTGTTATGTTGATCATAGGGAACCATTGGAGAGACCTAGTTATGGAAGAATGAAGCATTTTTTTCCCCATCTATCATAGGTACTTTTCAGATGACTGCATTCCTGCATGACTACATCATCTTTTTCAAAACTGAGCTTCCTCGCTGCCCTTCCCTAAATATCAGCTATGACCAGGCAGCTCGGATTGTCTGTATTATCAGCTTCTAGAACCAGGATATATAAAACAAGCTTAATTATCACCTGCAAGTTATTGTTAATTGTGGAGCCTTGGCTTTCAGGCTCAGGGAGACATTAATTACTACATTTAAATTTCTGACTCAAAGAAGTGAGTTGACGTAAAACACTATCATGAGCAGAGACGCACACTAAGGTTTTTTTTCAAAGTATCCATTCACATAATGTTCTTGGTAAAAAGCTACTTAAATGTAACGCATGTGATATACATTAATACACTAATCTGCTAGAGAGTATTAAGGAAAGTACTTTAAAGGCATACCTTAATTAAGCGTCATAACAATTCTGGGTGAGGATGAAAATAATCATCCCTGTTTTGCAGGCAAGTGCTAAAAAGTTAATTAAATTACCAGAGTCAGACAGTGACTTAAAGGCATAGTCAAGAAAAGGGGTCAAAAGATTTGGTTCTAGTCCTTGTTGATAGGAAACTCTCCCCAAAAGATATACAAGCTCAAGTCAAATTTTATTTGACTTCAGACGATGCTGCAAAACTTGTATTTTAATGAAGAGATGAATGAACTGTGGGAGATGTTGCTTTTCTATAGAAAGCATAAAATAGTTTGGGTATTAAAAATTGTACCAACAATACTACCAACAGAAGAATGCTTTGCATTCCAAACCTCAGAAACTCGGAGGAAAAAAAATAAAACAATAAACATTAAACAAAGCTGCAAGAACCTGCTCAGAGGTAATGCAATCATTGATTTATTTGGATGTGAATGCTTCTGAAGGGTTCTGCCCTTTTTGCTTCCCTTACCAAGAACCAAAACAATGAGACAGAAGTGAATGAATAGTTATTACTAGACATGAAGATGATGTCTGAAAGAAAAAGTGAGCTGGAGGGCAATCATTAAAATGATCCAGTCGGAAGATCCACTGATAATACTTAGAAATGATTTGTTATTATTGCATTAATGATGTCATTTCTTTTTCAAGTCACGATAAAAACCAAGCCAACTGTTTGGCAGGTGACTAAAGAAAAGCTGTTAACCCAGTTAACGCGTACAGTACCATCCTTCTGGAAGAAATTTGTATATCCAGGTTATTTCACAATCCCTAGTTCGATTGAGCTAATTAAGTCAATTATGTAAAAAAATCTTGCTTGCCAGGGTAGGTGAGACTTGAGGCTGAGGAACGGTGGTACGTACACACGCAGTTTGCACCTCTGGTGCTTAACTTGCTCAGCCTCAGCCTGTCTCATTTGTCTTCCAGCAGCTTGTCAGCAAGGAAACAGGCGTGCTGAGAGGGATCGTCGCGGAGCTCCTGGGCCAGGGCTTCCAGCGCTGCTCGTCGTCCAAACGCTGGCTCGAGTTAACCTGCTGGCACGTCCCGTTCGGGGCAAATATGCCACATGGATAGGAGGAGTTCGCTTCAAGTGAGATTTTCAAGCTACATTGACTCAAAAATATTTTCAGGAACGTTAAAAGCTGAGGCAAAGTCCGTATGTTCTGTATTTTCCAGGGGCAAGTACACGCTGGAGCACAGCAATGTATCTCAGCATAAAGCCCTGCACACAAAAAGGAGACGGCAGCCAAATTCCACCCTCTACCACACTATTAATAATAGTTATTATTACTTGAGCTCCCCTAGCTATCCTGGGTGGTTCTCAGAAAACAATGGCACAGTCTTTGCCTTGAAATGGTAATCTTCCGCAGAGACATGATACAACAGGCCACAGGAGCAAAAATGAAAGAGGTGGGTGGGGACCGGAGAAGGCAGGACAACGGTCACAGTAATAGGATCGCTCGTTATATCCTGTAACTATCTTGATGCTCCCATTAAGTGATTTAATTAATGACTTAGATACATTTCCAGGAAGGACCGAAAAGAGTAGAGAGAAGGAGGGCGTGGCAAAAATGTTCGGGAGCAATAACCGGGAAGGCAGACGGGTGAAAGTAAAACCAGCAGATCGTGAACGCTGGAATTAAGCAAACTTGGATGGATTTTGCTTTATGACACAGCCTGTGGTTCAGACATTACACTGCCTCACTCATGTGGGTCCTCGGGTGTCTAGCTAGGTGTGAGGCCAGGTCAGAGCCAAAGCATTTAAGGTGCCTCCCTCAGTGGTGAGTCTCTTTGTGTCACAGACCTTGCAGAGAGACCTTTGGTGAGCGGGTTCTGCATCACGAGGGAGGGAGACAGATACACAGACAAGCAAATGAGACCATGAAAAACAACCTTTCCTTGGGAAAGCAGATTCTGAAAATGCAGACGTTAGAGAACCGGTGTCATGAGCGTGAAGGGACCGTGCATCCTGCAGTCACCAGCAGAGAGAGGCCGAGCAAGGTGCACATGGGGCACCTCATTTAGGGCCCTACGGGTATGCTCAGGGTATTTTGTTGCTTTCAGAGATACCCCAGCAGCACTTCCCCTAAAGACAGCAAGTCTTGTAGCCTGACTTAATTTCCTGCTGCTTCTAACATTGCTTAGCTCAAAATACCTTGCAAAAATGGAGCAGATAAAAATGAAAAGGCAGTGCTCTTCATTACAGATCATCTTTCTGTTCCATATAAACAGAAGTCACTCCTGCCTGTGAGCTCTCTGGACAGCTGAAGGAGACAGCAAGTTTTATGTAATGGGAGGTAAAAGGGGTCTTGCTTTCTCAAAAACATATTTTGATTTAAAGAAAGAAAATGTATCAAGCTTTCATTTGCAAAAACATATTGTAACACAAACAAAAATTACCTATGAAAACCCCTGTTTGGACTGAAAAGACACTTTTAATTGAGAGTTTCCGTGACTTGGTCATTATTCTCTACCTGCACCTGCCACTCTTCAGTGAAGAAAGCCTCACGTCTGATCTCCCCCTGCGAACGGGACTCCCCGTGTGCACGTGGAGATGTAAGCAGGAAACAGAGCTGGTGCACCACCAGAGCAAAGTATAACAGCCATGTTAGCAAAACAGGAGTTTTCTGCTGCGTGAGTTTGTCCTGGAGAAGCTGGGAGCCATGCAGTCACTCTCACCATTTCACGCAGAACCACGCTGCGCATCGCACCTTGGTCCCTTTCAGCAGGCAGACCTCATCGGAGCAAGGCCCTGAGCGCCCAGAGCCAGGGGCTGAACTGCTCAATAAACAGGGCCAGGCCTCCAAATCACCGCGCGTGCCCCCACCCTGACCTCGTGCACCATTCAGCATTTCACTGAATAAGCAGAGCGATTTCAGGAACCAGGAAGCTTTTTTCTGGCTCGGCCTGTCTGTTTGTTGGCCTTGTATACTCCCCAGGTGCAGAGGTGAGCATGAGGTAATCATACCTAGTGAATATGAGGTTTAGTCTATAGGAAACCAGCGGAATTTATGTAATTCTGGCACGCAGCAGCTTTCTTCTCTGTAAATTTAGCAGCGAGTAGCACGCAAGGCTCCAGAACAGAGTGTGCACTATGTTATGTGTGGATCCTCCTAACCAGCTTACTGCATCAGAGGCAGAGGCCAAGCAGGGGAAGGAGCCTATGACCTCAGGCACCGGTCACCAAATACTCTTCATGTGCTCCTCATCACGCAGGTACTCCCATCTGAGTCCGAATACCTGCTTCATGGTCAAAAAACGGATATGAACTGAAACTATGCTTATTTACTGCCACAATCTAAGTGCTGTGTTAGAGATACATTTCCCAAACAATGCCAAAACTTCAGAATTTATTCTGGCTTTGAGGAAGAAGGATGGTTAAGGGTAGGAGGAATCATTTATGCTATCAGCCACAGGCTCAAGGGAGATGAGGAAGAAGGGAAAGACCAATCCCTTTTTTTATGTATTTTTTAATTCTCTTGAGTGCTTCAAGGATTTTGAGGCAGCAGCTGAATTAATGCCAGATCCTCAGGCTAGGCACAGCTAGTGACAGCAGCCCAAGGTCTAGAAAGGCCCTGAAACAGAGGCGATTTCCTTCTGAAAGGCATTTTCAGAAGCACTGCAATGTGCAGATGAAAAGCACCCTCAAACATCAATCCCTGAAGAAGAAAGGATGAGCTGGCATCGCATGTGCCCTCCTCACCTGCCTGAACGCCTGACAGAGGTGATGGAACCAGGCTGTTCTCAGAGGTGCTCAGCAAAAGGACAGAGGTGACAGGCACAACACGGGAAATCCTGCCAGGACATAAGGAAAAAGTTCTTTACGGTGACAGTGGTTCTGCACTGGAACACAGACCGAGGAGGTTATAAAACCTCCAGATCTGCATTTTTGAAACCCACCTGGTAACACCGTGCGTGATTTCCACCCAACTCAGAAGTTAACTCCGAACAGATGGTTCGACTCAAGGCCTAGAGATCTTTCCAAACTCAGAGTTTCTGTAAGTCTGTGAGCACTGAGCCCTTCTGAGGTGTCGCGAAGCACATGGCTGCAGTTTGAAGCTGCATTAATTTGTGCTTTAATTTACTTCAGTGGAAAAATGTGCCTGTCTCCTGATTAAATGCTTCCTTTTTTGACTTAATCTCACATGGAGAAGACAGAATTTCCTCGAGGCTGGCCCCAAATCACAGACCTGCCAGAGAAGAAAATGACCTTGGATCTGATTTTTGTGTGAAACTCGTCACTCAGATACATTTCTCCATGATCGTTTCTTTACACAGTCATGCAGAAACAAGCCAAAGTCTTGTCCTTCTGAGGCTGAAAACAAAAGGAGTAAAGCAGCATTACCCACGCTAGCACTTTGCACACTGACACCAGAGGTGCATTAGCACAGATCTTTGTTTTTAATGTTTATCTTTTTCCTACAGAACATGTCCATATTATTGCTTCCCAAGCAACAGTAACAGCGGGCCACAGTCCCATTTGGGGATGTCATGATAAAAAACACAGGCTGACATCTCGTCTGTGCAGAGGGCTGGGGATTTGGGGGAAGGGCTTTGTGGGTTTGCTTTAGTTTTTTGATTGCAACAAGCTTTGGTAGATACAGGTCCTTTACCAAGGTCAACACTTAAACTCCAGTTTCACTACTAACTCCCCTCCTTAGAAGTCAGCAGAGCCCTTTCAATGAATCAAAGGCTTGAACTTTAAAGGACCAGAGCACATTGTTCTAGAGGAAATACATTTCAAAGCTTATTAGAGTTATTCACCCTTGCACTATCAGGCAAGGAGTTTTAAAAGTTTTTCTAAGTCATCAAGCCATCGGTCCTGTCATTGGATTTTTAAAATATATTAGGTTCCTCACTACGTGGTTATATGGTCCCCTGTGCTACAGCACATGTACCATGTAAGAAACTGTGAAATTCTGCATGCCAGTGCCTCTGGGCTCCTTATTTTGTTTTACCAACGAGAAGCATTTCATACAAATACAAGACTTTATTTAAAGAAGAATAAAAAAAATAAAAAACTATATTTCCCCAGTGTCTTTTTGTGTCAGCAAAGGACTTTACTGGTAAGTAATGAGTTTGCACTAAGCAGGCAAACACAAGTAAATGAATTCTACATCAATAACCAACCATGGTGTATGTATATATTGTATCTCCAAGGATTAAAAAAAAAAAAGAATCAAACAAAACAAACAAACAAACAAACCAACCACAAAGTAGCAAAAGAAGCTTGGTCCTTTGAGAAAACAATAGCCATTTATGATAAATTTTGCTACTTATATTTTCAGAGGAATATTAAACCCCATCCCATATGCCCAAGGTTTTTTTCAGTCATTTTATAGCCAGTCATGTAAATGATGGCCTATTGAAAGCATATAAACTAAATACTTATTCATGATAATATTTAACATTATTTTTTGTTAATATGATACGTAGCTTTTGCCTCCCTTAGCACCTCCTAAATGTCTCCCTAACCTGCTCAGATGGACACAAAGTTGTGGTGAAATCCGTAGGGGCAGTCAGAAGAACAGTTTACAAAGTCTGCAAGGAACAAAAGCTTTTGAGTAACAAGAGCTGTGTCACATGCCTAACCTCTTCCTAGCTGTATTTAGGATAAAGGATATTTGTCTTGCGGAGGCGCAGTCTGGCTGATATAATTAGACTTCTCAAGAATCTCTGAACAGTTTGGGGAAATATGCCTTCAATTAATTTTGACTCATTTAAATCAGAAGTTACGTATTTGCCATATCCAGAATTTGCTAACTATGTAGAACATTTGCCATAGCATTGGAAATCCCTGAAAACTGAGAAATTATGTGCATTGCAAAAGCAGCAAGTCTGCGCGTGCCTTTAGCTCCTTTCAGCCAGCCAAACCCCTGTCTGGTGGGGCACAGACAGCCATTCGCATTTCTTTTGCTCACTTTATCTTCAAATACCACAGCGTTAACATTCCTCTGCAGCACTCCACTAGTTCACCGGTGTGCCGTTCTGCTCCAGTCACGTCCGAAGGGGAGCCAAACGAAGAGCTGGAACAGCTACTGCGGTGTAATGGCCAGCCCGGAGTTGAAGGGCATGGCCCGTTCTGGAAGGCAAAGCTCCCGACTGCGAGGATCCCCAGGAACTGAGGCAGGCTCAGGTCACTTTCCGTAGCACAGGAGATCACCGGGCTGCCAGGCTTGTTCTGCTGCCAGCGCCCGAAGGAAGACGGTGCCCAGTGTGTGTGTGCCCGCCTCCAGGCACGCCTGAGCCTGGGTTTTAGCTTCTTGTGGTGCTGGAATTTGCAAAGCGGTTACAGAGATTTAGGGGCATACGTGCCACTACCTCCAGTGGACAGCAAGGGTTAAACTTCCCCTTTAAAAAGTTTAGAAATCCCAGCACCGACGCAGGACTGGCTTCACCACCACTGTGCTGGAACTTGGCGATCGTGTGAGAGGACACATCAACACTAAACAACGGCTTGGAACAGGAAGAGAAGATGAATATCTAATCCGACTGCAGCTCCAGAGGAAATATCACGCAGGCTGCCTGGAAGGGGCCCAGGAGCCGCATGCTAACGCCTCCACTTACCAACACTCTCCTCGGCTCGGGGTCCTCACCACCAGGCACCGGGGCCACATTCGGCACCTGGAAGCGGCGCGGCATTTTTGGGAGCCAGCACCTCGGCCTCATGGCACAGCTGAAAAGCTCAGCCGTAAATCTTTTAAGAGCAGAAGCAGCCCGATGATGCGCTCAGGCAGGGATATCTGGGAGGAGGTGGGGGTTCAGGCTAATTCTTTTGTTTCTCTTATGCAGATTGTCAGAAACAAAAGCCAAAACACAAATGCTTCCTACTTCAGATGCAAGGAGTGGGAGCGCTGCCTCGTTTCTTCAAAAGAAAACAAAAATCTGAAGTCTTTCTACCCAAAAGTCCCGGAAGACTCCACATTTGCCACTTATCTGGGAAAAACGATTGACATGAGTGCTGTTTCCCAACACACGAGCTATAAATCGCCTCCAACTCCTGTGCAAGGACATCCCAAGACCTCAAACACCGGCAGACTGGGAAGTCAGCCAAAACCTTGCAGAGCAGTTGATCACGGTTCCCACACCAAAGCTGTTACATATGAAGTCTGTGGTGTCTCAGCGTTCTTCCTGAAGGCTGTTCTCAGGCAGATACGGGAGAATGTGAAGAAACCTGTCTCTCCTAGCCTGTGCCCATGGAAAAAAATGCTAATGCACCGCAGCAGAGAGCAGCTCCCACAAAGAGGAAACTGCGCTGGTGAGCGGCTGCACCCAGACGTTCGGCCTGGCAAAGTCACCGGCTCAGGGAGCAGATTCTTTCGGGGAAAGAAGTTGGCTTTTGAAGTTCCCATGATTCATTCCTTAGCATGGCTCCCTCCTAGATCTTTATGGGCAAATTTTAATAGCCCTGTTCTGACTTTTACTCCTACAAGCTGCAAGCTGCAGAGGCACTTCAGCTTGGCATAAGTCCAAGCTTGTGATTCTTTTTTTTTTTTTTTTATGAACTTGTCTAGTTTTTAGCTAGATGCCTTTTGTGATCCAGGTCATTGCCACAAAGAATAACGCTAGAGCAAGGGAGGTGGCAGCAACAAAGAGCTGGGGCAAGAAGAGAGCAGGACGGGATTTCCTGTTTGCTGATGACAGACACTTACTCCAGGATGAAGTGTCCATATAAGAACTTTCTCCCAGACTTTTGTGAATCCCTCAACCACACAATGCCACAACCTGTGTCTACTCTTCTTCGCTGCTTGTGAAATTACCCCAGTGTCACAACAGCTGAGAGATACCTCCTAAAGCTGTAGCTGCAGACGGTGTTTGAAGGCATTCCTTTAGGCAGAGCACGGTCCCCTGCCACGTGCTGGTCATCCGCCGGTCCGTGGTCTGCAGACACCGGGTGTGCTCCTTCCAGGCATTCCTGCTCCGCTCGCTGCAATATGGGATCGCTGAGTTTTCACTGAGGTACCAGTGGGAGAGAGGGAGCAGAGTATTTTATACTCTGGGCACTGTACACCTTTTTCAAAGCAATATGTATTTTTAAGAAATAGAAGACTGCCAAAGAGAAATGGCCGAAGACAAGGAAGTCAGGGATTCAAAAGAAAATAATTGTCAGTGTTCAGGAGCGTGTGGTTCTACAGCTTTTGGTCATTCACTGAAGAAATAGAATATGTCTATAATGCTCTTTCCCAAATTCCTGTTGGTCCTGTCTGCTACATCAGCTCGTGCCACACTTTTGAAAATCCCATTCAAACCTCATCACGTGTTTTTCAGAACGAGGTAAGGACTAAATCCTTGGCAGTGTTCACACACAGGCATGGTTTGGCGACGCTGCCACTCGCTGCCGGACGGCTCCCCCTCGTGCCCTTCCCACACAGACAATCCCTGCCCAGGAGGTGAGACCTGCCCTACACAGCCACACACACATGCTGTGCGTGCCCAGAGACCCCGTTCGAAGTCTCTGATGTCCAGGGATGACATTTAACAAAGGACACTTAGTTCTCAGCTCATTATTAAAATGTATTTCGTAACTGAAATCTTATGAAGTGTGGTTTCATCAAGGTGAGCAGGTCAGGCTGAGGTCCAGCATGGCGGTGGTTTTGTTTCACTGGGCACACTGGATGCTTTCTCACGTGAAAGAACCAAAACAAGTGTCAAAATATGAATGGCCACTGCCTAAGGAAGCAGCAGCCTTTGTGCTAGGTGCTTTGATGAAGCAGTACCTCTGTCAGTCCAGCTGGGCAGATGTCTTCCAAGAGAAAACTGCAAACCAACACCCGCTTCTTATTCCTGCATCTCGCTCTCTGTCTAAGCACCTAAACAATGGGGAACAGTTTGCCCTCAAGATTCCAGGAGCCCATAAATGCAAAAATAAATTAAATAAATCCAAGAGAATAGGTGTATGTTTAATCTGGACATGCCCCCAGTGGAGATATCTGCACATAATGCTGCAACAATTGCATACTGAGATTAGACATCAACAGACTTCCACAGAAAATTCCTAAAAAAGAGGTCTGTTTTAAACCAGGGTCCTGTACGACTTTCCAAACAGAAGAAGTTGGCTTAAGTCATGTTTGGTTTATTCCAAAAATGACCTATCCCAGCAGGGCTTCACTAAGCTTAGGTGGGCCCATTCTGTTTCAATCCCACTGTCCAGGTCCAAAATAAGACCTGCACTTAATAAACCTTCTTAACACCAAGGATTCAAACCCTGGGACTTTGCTTTCCTTCTCTGAGTGCATAGATCATTTTGTCCCAAAGGACACTTTTAATGCAGCTTGAATGTCTTCAACCGCAATAAAGCACACACTTTTCAATACTTTGACAAAGCCAAAGCCATTTTTTGCATAGCCCACTTTCTTTTCAAGTCACAAAACTCACTTGGCAACACCGTGAATTGCACCCGTACTAATTAACAACCAGATAGGGATTTGAATAAAAAACCCACCTGAAGTTCTGCAGAACTGAAGCATCCAAAATGAAAGGCAAGAAGTCCAGTCCTGGAACGACCCCCAGTCCCTAGATCCAGTTTTATTACCAAGATTTGCCACAGGCTTTGGAAAACAGTTGTCACAAATGAAGTAAGGATACTGCAGCCTAATTCACTTCTGAAGCATTTTCATTGATACTATTTCATGAAGTCATGTAGAGGATTTAACTTCTTCCCAGGCCTCTATCAGCACTTATTCAAGTAATGACAAATCTGATTTGTTACAGGAAAAAGTTACGTGTATCTTAACCTCATAAGTGTGTCTTAGGATTGAAAAACACCTACTACCGAGCTTCCAGATCCCTTTATAAAAACTGAATACATTGCAGATGACTTATTTGTTCCCACCGTACATGGCCTATCTAGCCTGAAATAGGCTCAGTGGGATTTGTGATGAAATCCTGACTGCTCTGAAGTGAGAGAGACTTCTGTCAGGGACTTCAGGGGAGCTGTATTTCAGTTCTGGAATTTACCTTTCCTTTAGATACACATGCACAGCACTTACGATATGCTCACATACAACCTACCTAGCTAGCTGGCGACAGCAATGTTTTTAAAAGATTTTGCTGCCTCTATTTGACGTTTCATTATACATTTTTCACCACTTATCCAGCATTTTTCATCTTTTCATCTTTCATCACTGGAAAGTGAATCTAATGGGAACGGCAAGACACCTTCGTCCACTGCGTTTTCCAAGGGGACCTAACTTCTCTGGTTTTAACCCCACTTCAGTTGCTCGGCTGCTGCAGAGGGGGATTAGCTCCTTTGCTCTGCTCTGGACTCCTGCAGGAAGGTGGGAATGTGACTTTGTGGATCGGAACAGATCTCAGTCCCACCAGCCACGCTCAGTCCCAGGCTACCTGGTGTGCTGGTCAGCAAGGACGGTGAGCAGGATCTATTTCCCCTCCCTGTGTTGTCCACTAATTCTTGTGCTTCCCCAGCGAGGTGGGGAATTTTCTCAGCCAAAAAGAGATTTCCTCACAGGGAAAACACACAGAGATTAAGCTCAGAGCAGGGGGTTAAGCTGCCCAGTGGCATGAGCCCACAAACCACTACCCGAAGCAGCACTTCTGCTCCCAGCCCCATCCTCCTGTCTCCAGGCCGTGCCATTTTCCTCTCCAAGGCATTAACGCTCCAGCTGGCAGAGATGCAGCCCCTACAGAGGGCAACCAGATGGACACCTGTGTGAGCATCAGCGATTCTTCAAGACAAAATGTGAATCTCACTAAATCTACGGCACACAGAGTAGCCCTGAACTAAGCAGGGATTTCAGGCGATGCCTTAGGATAAGTGAAAACACATGACAGTAATGGCCATTACGGTTTTTCCATGTGCAGAGCCTACATTTCTCTCTCCTTGAACTCGATGATGTTTTACGGACGTAACTACAACTTCTGCCATAACTATTTTATATTTCTTCACTCTCGGTCAGATGGTGGGAGAATTGTTTTTTTGGGTGCCCCTAGTGTAAAATTGCCAAGAATAACTGCTGCCTCTCCTCCTAAAATGGCAGCTGTAGCCCTGTGAAAACAGCCCCGGCGGGTTCCCTTCTGAAGTGACAGCAGGTCTTAATGACATCAAAGGGGACGTGAGGTTTTCAGTGAGGGCTGTTTGTTGATTTTTTCTCCAGTGAAGTGATATTACATGGCATTTCCAACCCTCAATCCTATTAAGTGACAGAACTACCTAATAGCACTCATTAAATAACATAACTTGGTGTCAGAAATTCACTGACAGGCTCATGCAATTGAAGTGGTAGATTTATGCCCTAAACCAACGGGGGTTTGGTGTTATTGTTATTGTTTTTTTAATAAATGTCATTTATTTTAACAGGTGAAAGCAAAAGACCCCAGACAGTTCATGAAAAGGTTATCACCAATCAGAACATAAATGAGCAGAGAAGTGGGTGCCGGAATTTTACATTTAGAGAGGACAAAGCATTAAAAGCCAGTTCATTGCTGTGCTTCTGACCCCTGTCTTCTCTTAGAAATAATGTCTTTGGTGACACCAACCTACACTGCAGTGCTGTCGTAAGGCAGTCACCTGCTGCAATAGTATTCAGGACCTTTCCACCTTTCTGTCCAAGGAGATATCCAGAATTATCCATAAACGAAAACATTCGGCTTAGTTAGCCATTGCTTCTGGGCCCACAGCAAACACAGGTAATAAAAACGTTAAAGTCCCAAACACCACCATCTTCCCTTGCTCTCAGTCAGCTATTAACTGCACATTTTAAACCTTTAACCCAATGTATTTATCTTGTGGAGTGAATGACAAAGTTTGTTAGTGGTCACAGAAATAAGTTTATCAATGATTTCTTGCTTTTTTTTCTTTTCTACAGCCCTCGTCCTGCATGGAGCCCAAAGTACTTTTAACATGCTGATATCCAAGTGATAACTGCAGCTTTTTTAAGGTGGGGATTTGGCAGTGGTTTACATCTGAATGCAGAGAGCTTGAGGTGTAAGAACGGGAACAGCCAACTGTCTGCCTTAGATCTAACTTAACTGTCAACATGCAAAGCCAGAATTAAAAAAACCAACAACAACAACAAAAAAACCTATGAGCAACAATATTACAGTCCTCAAGTGATGCTAGGGATCTCTTGATTCACATTTCATTTCGAATTAACAAGAATTAACTAGAGCACTCATGTGAGCAAGCACTCAACAAAATGCAAAGCAATTCACAGCCCGGGCTAAAGGTCTGTAACTTGCATCCAGAAATCCTCCCAAGGTCTGCCGCTCCACACTGAAATTCATGGTTTTCGTTATTCCTCCACTCGCCCTTTGTCCCCACCCACGCGTCCCCCTAGGTTCCTGCGCCACCTCGGGTTATACGAGTCAGCCCATCTCAGACAGCCAGAAGGGCATTACGGGGCCGCTTTCAGCCAGGACTAGCATTGATCAGATTTTCATCTTGTTGATGCCATGGGTGGTTTTTCATTTTTAGCCCCTGGAGGATGGCTAAGCATATGGGTAGTGCTTTAGAAAAGTCCTCTTGTATTCTTACAGTCTCAAAAGAAACAGTATTGCCACCAGCAAATGCAGAGGCAGAACAGACGACCGCAGTGGCAGAGCCCCGGAACACACCGCTTTCAGCAATCCCCAGCCCTCTGCTCCCTTTTCACCGTGACTTGGCAGCCACGCAAGGACCTAAAGGAGCGGACTGCAAACAAGGTCGATGGAACAATCCCGGCTGCAAACAACTACCTAAAAGAGACGGGGGGTAACTTTTAGCAGAGCTAATCCAGTGATCTGCTTGGCGTGCCAAGTGGTGGCTCTGAACCGCCTGCTGGGTGCCACCTCTGCCATGGGCTCAGCCCTCGCCCCAGCGCTGCTGGCTCGCCGCTGGCCTGACCCTGCAGTGAACTGAGTCAGCTCACGAAATCGGTTGAACACTAACCAGGGGGGAGGACGTTAATCAGCTCCCAAGGAAATCTGAGCACCCGTGCTGATGAGAGGGAGGGGAGAAGCTGCAGCCGGAGGAAGCAGCAAATTGCAGCGTTCCCCGGGATGGAAATGAGCAGCCACAAACTCCTGAAACCAGCTCCGCCACTGAAACCGCACAGCGCACCCTGCACGGCTGCTCGCCTCCCTGGCCCAGGTGAAGCTAAGCTCACATCTTCTGTTGGTGTGCTGACAACCTCGGGTATGGTACGTTCACATCAGGGTAAAACTGATAAATGAAATCAAGGAGACCACAACCTGAAAGAGGACTGTCTGCATCCCTGCCTGCACTGGAACAAAGAGAGATGTGAGTTGTCCCCGGGACAGCCCGTGGGGAGGCACGCAGAGCAGTAACACGGCCGAGCTGGTCTAGCAGCTCAACGCTGCCAAAAGCTCTGTCCCACATCCTCCTCCCCCTTCTCTGCCCCACCACCACTCCCCATCACCCAGTCCTGCCCCCTCCCTTACGCAGGTTTAACACTCACCAGCCCATCGCTAGGAACCCTCCACCTCCCACCTTCTCCAGAAATCCTCACCTTGTTTCCCCCCCCCCAAATGCTCTGCCACAGGTGCAGCGCATCAAATCTGCCTGGCCTGGGTACCTGCGCCAGAAGAGCCCACGGGAAGCAGCAGGGGCGTGCACTCGGGCAGCCAGGGGAGCCTTCCAGTTCCGTGGGGTAAGGGAGTAACGGAGGTGTACAGGGCCCTCTGGAGCTCACCAGGTCCGGTGGCAGCGATGCGCTGCCTGGGCTCGGCTGTGTCACTGCAGCAGGCGGGCAAAACCAGCCAGCAGCCTTCTGGCTCGCCCATCAAACCCTCGCTTCTCACAGTTTGCCAGTGACGGTTTTCATTTTTTAATGGAATACAAATGCTGTTGCAAAAACGACTCCTTTTTGTGCCCTAAAGGAGTAAAATAAAATACTCTTCCTGGAAAACCCAATTAGCAGTTAGATCCCTGACTGCAACGCTTAAAGTAAAGGCCAAATACTCAGAGGAACACCAAAACAATACAGCAAATATTTTTGCAGCAGGAAGAGTTTGGAGATGTTTGTTTACCATACAGTTTGTTTCAACCTGACAGATCCTACAGAACCTATATAAAGACCTCTGATTATTAATAGAGTCGGGCGGCATGGTATTTCTAACCTGTTTATAAACGGTTTAAAGGAAATTACAAATACCTAAAAAACAAATCCAAGTTTACACTGGAAGGGCAGGGAGCTATATTTGTTCTTCCAGTAAGCAGCATGTTATACAAAGCTGAGCTGAGTACATCTGCCATCATTTTACCTGGAAAAAATCAAAGTGGGGAGGGGAGGAAAGATTTTTAGTTTGCCCGTTTTTTGGAAAAGCAAAACAAAGGGAAAAAGCCCATACAGTGTACGAGCCTACTGTACATATGGGTAAGTAGTTTCGGTAACACATACAATGATTTTCACAACATGCCTTGAAAAGATTCGTTAATGTCTTTGGAAACGTGGGAAAGTAATTTATAACACCACATAAAAATGTAATGGAGGGCCCGATCCTGTCACTACTAACTTAAACTGGGCAGAGTCGAGCTTTCAGGCCCTTCCGACAGATTTAAAACATTTTTCAGCAGCCTAGTTCAGATATTAGCAAACCCAGCCTGGCTGGCTCCCTCCACATCCCCACTTGCTAAATTACTCCCCTTTCCTCTCCCTCCCCCCCTTTATTAGAATTTAAAACAAAAATATTTTTTTATGTGTTGAGCATTTGTATATTCGGAAACGGTGCCTGCCTTTTCTCCGTCCTGACAGCTCGGAGCACTGCTTGCCGTTAGCAGCCTGCAAATCAAGAGAGGCATGCCAGCCACATCCACCACGGCCAGAGCAGCCCGCTCTCGGCAGCATCACTGAAACCACCGCGGTTTTGTGAACGTTTGATTTTTTATATAATGCTGCCACGAAAACTGTTGTCTCCTACAGAAGCAGGGGGCGATTCCCAAAGTGAAAAGGGAATTAATTTTCCAGAGCCCTTCGTGATCTGGAAGAAATAGTTTCGCTTTGCCTACACAGTAAGAGAAACGACGAGGATGGACCGAGAGGTTGTATTAGGGGGCCAGCAGCAGCCTCTGAACATGGCACATTTAGAAATGTGAGCCTGTACCAAAGCCAGAGCCTGTCTCTTTCTCACCGCCCCCCAACACTGCATTTCAAAGTGGCTGCTGGAAACACCTCACCTCTGCATGTGGCACGTGAGATTTCCACTGTTATCCTGCAGACCTGGTGCACTTTCACAAAACACTGCTGACTGGACCAAAATTCTGATGCATTTAATTTAAAAAGGAAAAAACAAAACAAAACAAAACAACAAATCAACAGATAATAAATTCTTCTATACCAATGCAGTCTGCATTATAGGGCATATGTGTTACTATCCTCTCTGGATTCCATCTAGAAGGACAGACCCAGCCCACTCAGATCTAAAAGCACCTCACCTGCATTAGGTAGCTAAATACATGGGCAACGACATAGGGTCTTGCAGCATTCACTTGTCCAGGAGTACTTCTTCATCAAATGTCCAGAACTTTTCTGTTTGCATCAACTGATGCCGTTGGTGAACTGAAGCTGGAAACCTGAGGCTGTACACACACAGCAGGACTCTGCCCATCGCACACACCGGCACTCAGGAGTCCTCCAGGCTTCCCCTTTAAAGCCTACTTTCCCTCCGCCATTGATGTGTGTCAAACTCTCACGGCAGCCCAGATGAACCACGGCCTCAGAAAGACTCGGTGGCTCCTTCCGATAACCTGGACGAGGAGGACCAGTAATGCAGGACCCTAGCAAAGCTTCCATTGAGGCAATCCGGCAACGTGCACCACCCAGTTGCAGCATACGGATCAGAGCCTCTCCCAGAGGGCTGTGAACCAGTTTCTGTAGAGCCATAAAGCATGCAGCCTCCCCAGCAGACCTACACGGACAGCCAGTTTCTTTCAGCTACCAGTTGAGAGAACTCTGTCTTTGGAAGCTGCTGAAGCCCCCCAGCTTGTTAACTTTTGTTCTTCTACTGCGTGGTTTGGCTCTGATTTAAATGCAGCACTAACTTCTACGTTCACCTCTATTGCAAATGCCTCTACCAGTGCCTGGCAGTTCTTCACGACATTTTCAAGACAGCTCATCAAGCTAATGCAGCCTGCTATGTCTGTTTCTTCCAGCTTGACGTTACCCACAAACAGTCAAACTCTTTCTGTTCAATTGCTGCAACAACATGGTACAAAAGTTTTGCCATAGCACAGTCAGACTTCAGTAGGAAAGTTTATTTCTTGTGCTTTTTATTACCGTGCTGCCATTTCCCAGCCATAAGCTGGAAATGTTAAATTATAAAAAATACAATATTAACCAACCAATTGAGTTGCCAGTTCTAATTTTGGACAGAAAAATGGACAAAGAAATAATCAAAAACTTACCAAAAAAGCAGATGGCTGGAGAGCACTTCTGGCAGTCATGCTACTCGCACATGGGACCACTTGAGTTTAACAAATCGGACAACAGAGAGAGCACTGAAATGGAAATTGGGGCTCTACTCCATTCAAAATTCTTCAAAATGTTTGTTTTGGATTTGTACCTCTGCTGCAATTTACAACTCTAGATTAGATATAGCAAGAGTAATATTCTTGACTAGAAGAAAAACAGAACGATTAAACCATTTGCCAAGTCACACAGATTGTCTCCCTGTGTACAAGTAATACTGACGTTCCTAAATAAAAACTAGCACTAAAGGTGTCTTTTACTAACACAGCTATAAAGTTCGACCAGCAGTTAGAGCACAAGACACTTCCCTGATTCAAACTGCAAAACTTCTTCAAACAAGTCCCATATCCGCATGTGAACATGTGTAAGTTACATCAGCATGGAAAGGAAAACCACAGAAACTTGAGATTTCACGGTCATCTCCATGCAGCACGGACAAGACACCGATATCTCCCATTGCAAGCAAGATTACATCCCAAATCTGCTGTTCTAAAAGCATGCCCTTTACTGCTAATAAACTAAAGTGCAGTTGTTCCTAACATTTGCCAGCTTTGAGACTTTAAGGTATATGCAATCAGGGAGGGCAAATTACTAAAACAATGTTAGAAATATCAATACAAAGACACACAGATAGTAGATTACCAAAAAAAAGGAAGAAACAAGACTCATTTCATCAGTCTTGCTGTAAGAAATTCGTTGCCTAAGTGTTTAATAGAAAAACATGAAGGTCTTTGTCACTGAGATGCCAGTTGCAGCTTAATGTAAATGTATGTCCAACTATGACATCATCTACCACAACCAAAAATTAAGACGAAAGTTCTCTGGTCTCAAGGACTAGTCACTCACCAGGGAACCGGTGGTTTTATATGCACGCCTTCCTGAAGAATCCAAAAATAACATTTTTCCATAGAGCAGAAATTCCTGTAGTGTTCACGCTTTTCGTTTCAGCAATGTTGCAATCCGAAGTGCCAGCCCTCTGTAATGAGGTAATCCGACAATGTAATTTGTAGTATTTTATTCTGTCAAAATTGATCTTAGTATTTCTATAGCAACTAGATCAAAACAAAAGATGAGGCTGACAGAATAAGTCTCTCCCTGCCACCACCCAGATTTTTATATAAATATATATGTATATATATAAAGCATTACATATATATAAAGTTAACTTTCATGATTCATCATTGAACAACGCTAGAAAAACAGCAGTGGAGAAATAGCAGCACTGTAGGATGACATTTAAAAAGAAATGTTAGCAAATGTGTAAACTGACATCATTAAAATACAAAAAAGCAATTGTTCAATTACCAAACACCCATGAACAGAGTACGTCTTTCCCGCTAGACCCGTCAGGGAAAGGTATTATCCATTTCCAGTTGGGATAGATGGAAATGGATACTGGCTTTTATTGCTGTCATGAGGTAAAGATTATAATACCTTCCCCCAGAAAAAATCACATTTCAACAATTACTGTTAACACGTTAATGTTTAAGAAAATGTGGCTGCATTTTGCTACCTAAGCTCAGTTTTGGAAATACTGTATGCAGTATTCTTGCAAATGTCTGTCAATTTGTTTTAATGTCTTTCTAGGAGCTGAGCTGAGTCCAGACACTGTGATTACAAAACACCTAGGGAACTCCGGATTTGGAGCCCAATCCTATTTCCAACCAACTGATATGATTAATAGTTGCTTTTGAAACAAAAATTGACCTTTTATAGTGGTGGCCCAAAAAGTGTGGTCCTCCTACAGACCACTTCTTCTTCATATCCAAGTAGCTTCTGAATACTTGGTAGATTTCTGTTAGGTGCTGAACACGGATTGACAACCACACACTGTATGAAGCTACACATAAACACCTGCAGGCTCCAGATGGAGACATGTGAAACCCAGAATAGCCACACAGATCCTTACTTGGGCTTTAAGGAGATGATGAACCTCTCCTTTCATGCGACATCTACCTGCTGCTAGAAACCTCCACAGTGCCCAAGAACAATTTTCTGAATCCTGCACAGCATCACTTAACAGCCCCTGAATGAAAACACACAGCAGTGTTAGACAGATTCCTAAAATGGCTGGGGAGGAATTTCTGAGAAATTACCAGCTGGGAAGAGGATGCTATACTCACCTTCATTGTGCTGTATCTCTGCAGGTCCAGCCAGGTTTTTGCTGCTGGCTGCCGTCTACAGAGGTCATCATGTTCCAAGGCTCGCCGTGTCAGCCATGGTAAGCTGCTGTGGCTGGAAGGCAGTTTGGTTTCTTTTCTTGGACAACTGCTACTGCTCTGTAAGAAAAAGAGAGAATGTTTAGAGAAATACTGGCCATATACAAAACCAAACCAAACCAAACCAGAAAACCAACAAACCAACCACTCTTAAAAGCAGGATATACCTCTGATCCTAAGCTGTTGTTCCAGAAAACAGAATTTCCCCGTCACTTAAAGAAGGGGGATATGATGGGCAAAAACTCTTGGTGAATCCAAGAAAAAACGTTGAGTGCACACGTAATTTGAAACATGGGAATATTTCTGCAGGTTAGTCACACTCCCCAAATTAAACACCTTTCACCTGAATAAAGGCCTAAGGCCTTACCCCGTGAAGCACCCTTCCACTTGATAGCGATTCTCTTGAGTGCTGACAGAAATAAACTCAATACTGGCAGGAGCTGTGCTATATATTCATATTTAATTCCCAGAGCCTTCTGTAATAGTTTCTGTCCATACATGGTCTCGTAATTGCAGCATTTCAAAGCTGATCTTACAACCGACTGAGTCCTTGGCATGCCTTCAGATGAATATAGTTACAAAACTGTATTCAACAAACTTACCTTTTTAACCTCAAATCACTGATCTGCTGCTACAGCAGGAGATGTGAAATGCCGATTTAAGCAACGGTGTTTAAGCATAAAAATAACTGAAACTGCGCATTCCTTCCTAATTATCACCGTTTGTGACTGTCAGGGAAGATGTACCTTTTCCCTGTGAAACCCCTCATTACCCCTGCCTCCAGTACAGGCACTCAGCGTCGGCCTTAAAAGCTCCCGTCTGCATCCAGTTTACAGGCCTCGCCATCCTGCCCTTTGAAATGGAACCTCATACAAGGCACATCAGAAAAACCGGAGGAAATTGGAGATAAAAAAAAAAAAAAGATTTAAAAATAAAAACAGTATTTATGTCTCCCAAATGGGAAGTCTGGAGCAGGAAACGGACAGGTATTTAAGCTGATTACCCAAGCAAAGTCCTCTGCCTTTTCAGCAGTGCCATGGTCCCTTGGTAAACCCACTGAAATTAATTAGAGTTCCGCGGAGGGGACGGGGGGGATGGAAAAGATGTCAAATTTTATCTGGAGTGTTAGTGATGGCTGGCTGGAGAGGGGCTCTCAGGCCCGTTAATTGGGCCTGTTGCTCCAACGCCACGAACGCTTTGACGTGAAATGTTCTAATAACCCCGCAGCGCAGGTGGCCGCCGGCGGCGGTGGCTCCTGAGGGCCCGGCCACGCTTGTCTCTTCCACTCAGGGCCCGCCACACTGAGCAGGCGGCCTCGGGCCCGCCGGTCATTAACCCAAATCTTCTCGGGGCGCAGCCGAGCGAGCAATTAAGTAGCCAGGATCCTTCGTGTTCGTCCCAGAAATTCACCCAAATAAAAGTCTTCTGGGCCACGCCGGCCTTCCAGACATGGATCTTATTATGCTTTCTACCTAATTATCAGCTCGGCTTTTTCTTTATGCACGGGGAAAAGGGAAGACTGCGGGGAAGTGCAGGCTCCGCCGAGCACAACCGGAGCTCGGCTTCCTTCAGCGACACCGCCGCGTGTGTCTGCATCCATACATAAATGACATCTCCTCATCCACACTTGCACATAACTGACTAGACAAATAATAGTATCATAGTAGGAAGAGCCAGAATGAGAAGGGAAATACTGCAGCATTTAGGTTTAATCTGGCGAGCATTAGATCATGATTCACTTTGACATAAAGGCTCAGGAGCACATTTAGCTGGGGCGAAACGCATTACGATGGTTTAAACAAGAAGGAAATAAGTCTAACGTTTCATGGGCTGCAATATTTGCTGTTGAAATCCTAATAATTGCCAGCACTCTACACTTGCATTGTACCTAATGAATTGGTTTTAAATTTCAAAAGGCTGCAGGAACACGTCAGAAGATCTTACTCGCTTCTGCCTCTCAACAAAGAGAATTTTTAGTAGAACAGGACAGAAAGTTGACGACAACAAAAACAGCCAAAAAAGGCTTCAAACACCACACTACATTTATCTTCGCTGTATTTCACAACAGTATTTGTAAAATAAAGATCTTTGTTTTCTGACAAATGTTTTTTTAAACTGGAAAAATACTCGAACACCACCAGCAGTCCCGGTCCCGTTGGTTTTCATTACACACAGTTAGGACAGTTGTTTTCCAGCTCTGTTATCATGGAGCACCAGGCTTGGAGAGGGCAGGGGGATCTTCTGGAAGTGAGCGAAATATTTCACAGGTTTGCTGGCTGCACGTTATCTCAGAAGGATGAAACAAAGAAACACATTTAACCCAGTTTGCAGTAGCAGACACAAAGCAACGCTTCCTAAAGCCTTGTGCCTGCTGAAGTCTCAGGAAGTTTTGCTTTATCAAATAAAACATTGAATTAATGATACATTAAACAGTGGCTGACTCAACAAACTTTTACAGATGGCTTAACCCAAACTTCTGCTTTCTTCTCGCCCACGTGCACGGGATCCCATTGCTTCTCTCCTATATCTCCAGCTTTTTAGTGGCCACAAGAAAAAATAACCACCCTGCAGCCTCCTCCTCATTCATTCTCCATCACTTCAGCTGAAAAAGCACTGGATCCTTTCTGATGGCACCAAAGCCCTGCACAGGTTTAATACAAACCTGAAGCTCCAGGC
Organism: Cygnus olor; assembly: GCF_009769625.2. NCBI lineage: Eukaryota > Metazoa > Chordata > Aves > Anseriformes > Anatidae > Cygnus > Cygnus olor. The sequence goes on along the minus strand of NC_049179.1, from coordinate 19,941,117 downwards.
TCCGGATACACATTTTTCATGGTCCATAACCACTCCCAGCTGCTTTTATCCAACCAAGCCTCTCCAGCAGCGGTCCCCAGTGGTCTCTCATCAGGACAGAATATACTCCATCGCACTTCTGTGCCACCCGTCAGAAGGAGTTAGAAACACCTTTATAGTTTAGATCTGAGCCCCAGCGCCTGAAACCAAGCCTGTCAAACTGGGCTGACTTTGTACTAATATGTTTATGTCTTCCCCAGTCCGAAGCACACCAACGAAACTCCTGTGTCTGGGTTTCCAGCACAGCCTGGGTTCTCACTTCGGACTTGTGTTCATCTAAACACATTTCCGTCACACAGGAACTGGAATGAACATAGCTAGAAAGAAACCAGATCACATAAAACAAGCTGCTAACTCTTTCTCACATGTGCAAATGTGATGCCAATTCTCAGAAGCCGCTGTGATTGTAGGAGCATGGTTCTGTTACCAGCCCAAGTGAGTGTTGCAGGGCTCTCAAAGCGTCTGCAATTTCAAGGCAGATAAATGCTATGTAAACTTAAATTTTGCAACTTTATTATTGCGTATTATTTAATGCCAAGTTGCTCTGTACATAGAAAGCAAACACCATCATTGAATTTATTTCAAAAAAGCAAAATAAAGTTTACAATTCTACTTGGCCTGAAGTTTGTTTATAAACACAGGAGCAGACTGGCTTTATTACAATGGGAATGGCAGAAAAAAAGGGGAAAAAAACACAACTGTCTGCAAGCTGTATATGAGCCAAGAGTGTGCTCTCAAAGAAGAAGGCAAAGGGCATACTGGGCTTCGTACGGAGAGAGGTGGCCCTGGGCTTGTGTGCTCTGATGAAGAGATGATGATCCAGTAGTAGGCTGTCTAATAGCAGCCTACGCTGAATTCCCATACTTGGGTTCAGCGTTTTTGGTGAGAAATTATCCTTTCAGTGAATTCTTGACCAGGTACTGGAGGAATCGTACATGTTTGGCACTTACAAACCCAGCAACATTCTCAAAAGCACCCACCTATCTTTCTTAAATACCCACGTGCCTTTAAAAGCCTTATCATACGCTGCCTAATCACTGCAGCTCCGTGCTTTGTATTCCCAAGCTACCGGGGCATTTGGGGGTTTCATTCACAGGCAGACGCTTGCGCTCGATTCTGGCGAGCTGTTCCCTATGAATAGAGCCTTATGAATACAGCCATATAACTTGCATCATAAGGGCAAACTCCGCATATTTGGAAAGATTATCAGTCAACTACAGTTCTTTCCACTGTAGAAACAGTTACTCAGTTAAGATAAACAAAGAAATTCCCATGCACTGAAAAGGAAAACCTATTAACTGATTAAACATGTGAATCAGTTGATAAACGGGTTATCAAAGTTCTGAAAACATTTTTAACAATGACCCTTCCTGCCATTTTTAACAATGACCCATAAAAGCTAGAATAATTCAGCACTTTACAGGAAACCAACTGGACAGAAAACAGAAAGTGTTTCAGATCTAAGAAGCTGCAGCTCTGCAATGTGAACTGACAAATTCAGGCACTAATTATCAGTAAAGTAGAGATGAACATTGTAGTTACCAATTAAAAATTTTGGACATTTTTTTCTGAGGTTTCTAACTCTTTTCAGCACACATGAAAAACTACCAGTTTTATCCCATCTGATGTATACTTGTAATTTGTTCCCATTCATTCCTTGTTTCAGGTTTTTCAAATAACTATCAAAATACTTATTAAAAAAAATCCTTAATTTTTAGGACATATTGAAGGTCTGGAAGCAGATACAAATGCAAAAACTCAAAATTTTCTCAAAATAATCATGCAAATCCCAATTCAGAAAGAACTCCACTTAAAACAGGTAAGCAAAAGTAAAATGCTAATAACTAGACTTTATCAAAAATCTGAATTTCCTCCTTTGTACAGTTCAAGAAAGGTAAGTTGAAAAAAGCCTACTAGACCCAGCCCTATGAGCGATGTTATAGACAACTCCAGAAGAGCTCAGAGCAATTTTCTGGGGCAAGAGAAAAGAGGAATTCAGGTGCCAAATTAGGACCCCTTCAGGTTAACTAAAACCATCACAGTTCCTCAAATGGGAAGCACGAACAGAACCAGCTGTATTTGAAGAAAATGCCAGCCATGGAATTTCCCAAGAGGTTAGAGAAATATTCAAATCCAAGGCACTTTTCAGAGCATTTCATACAAATGCTTGTCATCTATTCCTCTTCCCCACGTCCTCTGTATTAGCCAGATAAAATAGGCATTAAACAAAATATATCCAAATTCTAAATTCTATTTCTGCACAGCTTTGTGGCAAATAAATTGTCTATAACTTTCTTTTGCCTTTCATCATCAGAAAGGCCAGTCTAGCTAAAAAGCACCATCATAAGTGAACAAAATCCCCAAATGCAAGGTATTTTCACCAGGGTCTTGTACAGCCTTCTAACAGCTAGCCAAGATTTTGACACAAAACTTTTCCATCAGCTAAGGACTTTTTAAGGAGTCATAGAAAAAGATTGAAACTGTCTACCAAGTACTGCAGAGTACTGGAAGTAAGTTAAAATGGTCAGTATTTAAACACTTGGTTTTACAATGGTCTTTAAACAATCTAGCCTTTGTATAAAAAAAAAAGAAATCCTCTCAGCTTTCTCCTAAGCTCCAATAATAAGACGCACTGAATTAGAAGCCAGAGTGAAAAGCCAATATTCTATTTTCATTCCAGAAACACAACATTTAAAGGTAATCAAACAAGGCATTTGTTAACATGGGAGCATAAATAAAAAGAAAATAACCAGAGGGTTTTAATTCTGTAAAGTCTGCTACCATTCCTGGGAACATCGTATCTCAGAAGTGTGGCGTGCTCGTGGCATAGAAAGACCAGATTTATTGGCTCCAAGCCTGAGCTCGGTAAGAACCAATGGTGTGCTTTTGAAAGAGGACGAAAACAAGAAGTTGAGGCCTACTTCTGAAAGATTTAGATGTATTCCAAGGCTATGATGAACTTGGAATATGGCTGAGATTCATGCAGACCCTGGACTTGGAAGGAGACGACGCGCTCAGCACCTCTCCATACAGAGCTCTTCAGTTCGTCAGATCCCAGAAGAGCTGAATGCACAAAGGGCTCCATACTTCAGCTCCGTAATTTGCAAAAGATGTAGAAGCTGCCCAGTTCATATACTTAAGGTCATGCTGCACTTTGTTGGTCGGCAGAAACAAAGAGCAGCAGAACAGTCTGTTCCCCCCACCATCTTCCTCCCGCTGCCCCCTCTCCGCAGCGTGAAGCTCCCAGCGGGAGCCACTGCCTGACAGAGGTTTTTTAACTGTGTGTGAACAGAAACTCTGAAAAAGTTTCTACGTAATTCCTGGCTCAAATAATTCCTCCTCCTCTGTCTACGAGCTGAACTCCATCTGTACTTTGTGTGAAGCAGAAATGCATTCTTCCCCACTGACAATAAAATAACCTAAAACATTTCTTGCAGCTAGGTTAGGCGTACAAATCTGCAGTCGTTTTTGCAACCCCTCGTTCCTCCTGCTCATCCCACCCCTCTTAGGAGCAGCTCTCACCTGGGGCAGTGCAGCCGTTTTGTAAAACCATACCCAACGCAGCAACTGCTCGACTCCAAATGCTGCAGTTACCGGGTGCTCTGCTGGATGCCTTAAAGGGTTTTAAAGCTTTCAGAAGGTGAGAACACAGAACTCTCGAGCCACCTTCTTCCAGATGACCCAGAACCAAGTTGCCCACAGTGATCTCTAAAAATTTCTAGTGTCTGTTAATAGAAACTCGGCTACCCAAAAATACATTTACAGATGTACCTTCTTTATACATCCCAGTTGTATCAGTACTCAGTTAAATGGGTTTCCTGTTCTACTTGGATATTTCTGCGGTTACACATAACATTCGCTCTTTGTTCTTCTAGGGATGAAATCTGAGTAGAGCTGTAAAAGCACAAAAAAGTGGTGCTGAGGTTCACGATACAGCTCAAGAGCAGAATAGTGCCGCAGATAATTGATAACATGTACAAAATATTTATATTTTGATATGGATGTAGCCGCGGGAGTAAAACAGGGACAAGTTGTCCTACTATTGCAGCCAGGGCAGATACACCTTACCTGTTAAAAAACTTGTGTGCATCCAACAAGTTCTTACATCTAATGTGGATTGTTTGCCTGGTCTTGTGAGTGAAAAAGCCCCTGGGATGGGCCAGCCCAGCCTGATGGTCTGACTGTCGCAGTGAGCCCCACCGGGACCTCTGGGCAGCACCGGCAGGACACGTGGGGACACAAGGCACGGGGCTGCAGCGCGAACTGCTGGGCATCACTGCGTGCTAACAGCAACTGCTGGAGGTCAAAGGGAGAAACCAAAGCGGACAAGAAGAGGAATGGGAAAAAAGAGAAATTCCTGTGAAGAGCCAAGCACTTTATTTTTTCAAAGAAAATTAAAAAAAAAAAAAAAAGGGTGATGGGGGAGGCTTTCCAAAAAATTCTGAGATCAGAAATCCTGAGATCAGAAATCTGCTTTGCAACGCACGATCTCTTTCTGGAAAGACAGCGTCATTTTCAAAAATGAGCATCAACCTTTCCAGGTGAAGGCAAAAGTTCTTCTGCAAACTGCAGCTTCCTTTGGGAAATGTCACAATGAAATAGTTCAACTCTTGGTACTCTTGAGGCAATTTTTCAAACTGAATAATTTACTGAAATTGCCAAAGATTGACAAAACAGAGCAACGGTGCAAATCTGCACCAAAAGAGCTTAGGGGGAAAAAGGAGTTAACAATGACCCCGTTCTACTTCAGAACGCCTTTTTTTAAAAATAAACCATGTGTAAAAAAATCCCTGTCTGTAACATTATAGTTTTCAAAGATTGTGCAGCCAGGAATTACAGATAAGCCCTCTTAAGACCATAAAGAAAAATCTTTTGATAGTGCTCAGCATATTGAACTCGCTTCTCCTCGTATGTGCAGTAATAAAGCTGTCAAGCAACGCAGAACGGAGCGCTAAGCATTTCAAGACTCAGACACATGAACTTCTATTAACCTATATTAACATGTAATTGGTGCTGTGAGCACACTGTTCTCAGTGTCAAGTGCTTGTAAAGAACACAAGGAAAACCTTTCCCTGCGAGACAGTGCAGGGGAGCTGCTGTACTGTCCTACAAATGTCTGCAACACTCTTACTGGCAAACACTACACTGATATGTATGAGTTACCCCTGGAAACTTCCCATATGGTTAGTAAATTTTTGAATGGAAAGATGTTATTTCACTTTAATAACTTCCATGTTTTACATCACACCAAGTAGTTGCTAGTTTGCTGAAGCCTACGAGCTGAATGAACAATTTCAGTGTGATCATATATGACTGCTTCAGGTCTTTGAACAACCTGCAGTAGCAGAAAGGCACCGGGGGACACGCGATTACTTGCTTCAAAGCTCGGAGATACCCTGGCCGAATCGGAGGTAGGAGATTTAGGATACAACCTCAGCTCCCATTCACTCCTGCTGGCTGTGTCTGACAGTAATACATCCGAAATCCCTCTGGATGCAGGGGACGGAGCCATGCAAGGAGCACCACAGCACAGACAGCTTCTTGGGCCTGGCCGCAGAGCCCCCGCAAAGCTGCTCCACATCACCTGCAATCAGCAGCTCGGGGGCCTCCGCACCACTCCGCAGGCTCTGCGGTGATGCACGCACCTTTTAAGATGTAAGAAAACTGAGGGTGAGAGGGGATACACAGGGCTCTCTGTAAAGAAATCAGAAGGGAAAAAGCAGGAAGAAGAGACATTTAATCTAAAGGAAAACATTTCCACAACAAGCAGTGGATATAAGCCAACCATTAATAAATTTCTCATAGAAATTAGAAAAGGGTGCAGAAAGATTCTGGCACGGCCTTCCAGCAGGAAGGGAGAAACACAAACCACACAAAAATGTTACTGTGTTTTCAAATGGATGTTTACGAATTCACAGAGGAGATGAGAGGACATAGTGACCTGTGATAGCAGGGACTGGGCTTTCTCAGTTCTTCCCCTGGACTTGTGCTTCACGATCCATCAGGCACCCTTCCCTTCCAGACAGAGCGATGTTCTGGCACTTGTTTAATGCTCACGAGCTACAAGGGTTTCACCAAAAAGATGTTGTAGGATGATTCTCGAAGAGCGAGATACGATTGCATAGAGTTGGGTGTGTATACAGAGGGCCGATCATTTATTCTGTTGTGGACACTGCTGATGTAGGTGAACACGTTGCCACGCCTAACACGCTGCTCAAGTCCTTCGCCCATCTTCCAGACGTTACCAGCCTGACTCACGAGCAGAGCTGTTCCTGTAATGGTGTCCTAACTGCAGGTCACAGTGACAGAGGGTAACAAGTGCCCCAAGCTGAGCTGTTTCCCCTGAGCTGAGCTGGGCTGGGATAACAGATGCCCCAATACCAGAGGACCAAAGGGATGTGGCTGTCCAGCCAAGCTGGAAAGAAGAAAGAGAGAAGAAAGGTGTGATAACCCTCACGCGGTAAAGGGTCAGCCAAAATGGGGGCAGCTTAAGAGAGAACAGACCCACAACACCTAACATCACCGCCCTGCCCTACCGAAATAGGCTGTCTTTCCTGGAATTGCTTCTGTGAACACTGCTGTGATTCCTTAACGAGACTGCTCCCGGACAGGTAGCTCTGGTTAAACTTCCACTTACTGGAAGCGAGGGCAGCACATCAGCACGCCTTGCTGAGCAGGTAATTACCGAGCTGACTCTCTAACTTTTGTAAAAACACGGTGGAAGCTTAAGGTGCATTTACTCCTTTGGGTTTCATTCCACGCATTGTGATCTGCCTCCCTCGCCTTTCACCATCTTGCTTTAACAAATATAACCTGGAGGGGGATTTCAGAGCCTGCATCCTCACCCCAGGTTAAAGTGGTTGCTGATGACAGACAGAGCTAAGCACACACGGTCAGAACCTGAGCTCTCAGGCAAGAAGCACGTAGCTAAACTTTGCCGAATTACTTTCAGAAAAGCCCCGATTGAAAGGGATCTTCATTGTAAAATGCTGAAAGACACATTCATGGAAACCCCCAAAACCCGCTGAGGCAAAGGCAAAAGGCAGGAAGCAGCCTGGGTTTTCTGCCTCTCGCTGAACTGCTCATTTTCAGCTGATGACCGCATTGGTTTAATGGGTTCCAGAGCAATGCACTTCACAGAGGACCTGCACAGGACTGACCCAAGGAGCAGGGTGAGTTCCACTGCAGCTGGATGGACTGCAGAGTCCCGGAGAGCTGGAGCAAGCTTAGGTCTCCTGACATTTACGCAAGCAGTGAAAAGGGCTCTTTCCAAGGAATTGCATCAAATCACTTTTTCTCTTCTCTTCCCCCCGACTCCAGTTTAAACACACCACCACTGCCCAAAGATTCCGTCACCAGGCTGTTGCAACTGGGGCTGTCTGATGATCTTCCACCTCTGCACAGCTTCAGTGCCGTCCCCATCATGCCATCATGGGAGACTTCTGCTAGACATGCTTTGGGGATGAGACCAACAATAAATAAATAAATAAATATAATTAAAAGAAAATACGGACACACTCCCAATTCAGCTGTGTTTCTATAGCATCTCCAACAATGGAGATGACCAGAAGCTGTGTTAACAGTGCTTGTGTACAACCTTCTTAAATTCACATGGTGAAAATTCACCAGAAGACATGTGAAGTCAAAGGGATTTAGGAGCCACCGAATGCTTAGTACAGAGGAGCTCCCTTGATCATCACAAGCTTCTACTTCTCAGAGTACAAGAACAGAAAAAAGGAAGGATTAAGCACTGTTAATGCATGCCATTCTCCACTTTCCTGGCACTGGCGTCCTTTCATGTGGTAGTTTGTTTTCCTACAACATAGTTTCAGAAATACATCTCTCCAAACATCTGGAAAACATCCACTTGCTCTGCCCACCAGAGCAGGAACCTGAGTAAATTACACTGCCTGTATACTCCACCAGGGCCACGTTTGTGGATTACCTCTACCCTCATCTAAAGACTGGCTTCAGAGCTCATTTTGTGGTTACCTGAAAGCCTGCCATTGCCTCGTGAGAGCTTTGCACAACACATCTCCTGACGTGTTGAAGGCTTTGGTGCCTCTGTCCCTGACAGCCCTGCCTCCTTTTAACCCTCCCCAGTTGCCATAGATCATCCTGGGATGAAAGAACTCGTGACACGCAGTACCATATGTTTAACTCTGCAAACAAAGAACAAGCAGCAGCTCACCTCTAAAGACTGAACACGAATTCCTATGCGGAACAAGCTCTTTCTTAGCCTTGAGACAAAGGCCATTTGCATCCTGGACAGAAAGGGGAGCAGGGAAGGCACAGGCAAGCAACATACAGGACCATCTTCCCTTGACTCTGCTGTTCCAGTATCCACAGCACCACCAACCATTCCCTAAGAGATCACTCCTACCTCCGTTACTTGCAGATCTAAGTGCCTTTCCGTTCTGATTCCAGCACCCCTATTGACTGAGAGCAGAAGCTCGCTGCCTGTGCACACAAGATGCGAACCATTTCAAGCAATGTACACCCAAATGGTTTCATCTTTTCTCCCAAGACGTATTTCAACCTGAGCGACCTACTTCTTCAAATCTTCTTGAGAGAAAGGACAGGACATTATTCCACACAGTGACCGCTGGAATTCGCCATCCAATAGTTCCCTTTTGTAATGCAAAAGCTGTAACAACCAACAGTAACCAAGATTTAGGATACGATGGCATTTGCTAACCATTTCATTGAATCGAATGTATACGAGCAGCAAAAGGAAACATCAACAAATTCCAGATGCAGAATGTAATTTTGTTTGGATGGCAGAATGTTTCATATTGTTTTCTATAGGAAAAAAAAAAAAGTCATCATTAAAGCAGTGGAATTTCAGCAAACTATGTTTTGGGTTACAGCCCAGAATAGTTACACTTGGCAGTTCAGAGGCACGGGTAAAATATTCCAAGGTTCATAAATCCTTGACTTTAATTTGTAGATATAGGTTACAGCTTTAGTATCACTGCAAGGGGGTAAATCATGCTCCCACCTAAACAGCTGCCAAAGGGCCCTGTACCAAGCCTTTCAGCTCTACTGGGCAGCTTTTAGGAAAAGCATACATCAATGTCTTTCGGGTTCCCATGCCAGTCAGATACTATATACTCACAGTAGAAGGCTTCCTTGGCTGGAACAGGCTCTGCAGCACCTATTTTTAACTCACATGCTTAGATGGTAGTGACCCATAAAGGAAAAGATAGCTGGAGGTGGACTGGAAATGAACAGGGTGATTCCTCTCTCACATCAGGCTACATCGACTATCTCAATCCTGCAGGCTCAGGATGAGGAAACGGTTTGGGACTGTTAGAAATTAATTTGTAAAACCAAGAATCCAGCAGCATTCAGTGGCCTATAACGAATTTCATTTAATTTGCATTCTCTGGAACAAGTTAAAGGCTTCCAGCAGCACATGCCTATGAAAAAAGCAGCTAATAATGTCTAGGAAAAGTTATTTGACTAAGATCTCATTTGATATTAGACACATCATCTGCGTGCTTCTTTCAGAGCCTGGGTTCTTCGCTGTGTTAAATTAAGCATTTCAGAAACTGCAAACAAGACATGGGTAGGATGCTGGCTTGTACAACAAAGACCTTACAATTAAGAGCTGTCACACGAGCAACGTATCATGCCATGAGACGGTAATAAACTTGTAGGTGAAGCACAAGACAGTCCCAGCAGACTGAACTCTGCAGCTAGCACCCAAGTAGTCCCATCAGACCACTGCCCACAAAGTTATTCTTTAATTCCTCTAACATACATGCTTATGAGAACTTCAAAAATATTTGTCTCTGGACTAAAGGTGACATTTATCCATTCTGTTCAAACCTTTCGATACAACCAAAACAAAATTTCATTCTAAAATAAAATTAATTAGTGGTTATAACTTAAACTAGTGAACAATCAAAGGCTGAAAACTCTGGCGTATGCTGAAGAAACACCTGAAGAAATTCCACTGCAGTCAGTGGGCGGGGGGGACTTCTCAAGAGTTTGAAAGTAAATCCTCAACCCAACAAATTACAGAGTTGGTATTGGGAGAGTCAGGAAGTCATCTGTAACAGTGCAAAGTGTTAGTTTAGGAAAATATTGCCTTCCTTCCAGGCCTCTGTCACTGCCTGGTTGATTTCAGTTCACTTTTGTAGTAGTTGCATAATTATTCCCCTCATATTCCCTCTCAGGAGTCTTTCCTGGAACCCTGTCTTTGGAAATTACGTGTTGTTCTTTGCATCAGACATATTCTGAACTTCTGTGCCCGGCCTACAAAGCACGTTTCCCCCAGAGGTACCTCCGAATTTGGTACCTACAAGTCTTCCCATTTTTGCATGGTGACAAAGCAATCTTTCTTCCTAAGACACAACCTTTATTTTTTAATTAGTTACAACAAGGTCACAGGAAGGGCTTTCTTTAAAGAGAAAAACAACAACAACTAAAGAGCAGTTTTGTTAACTTGTGTGTCCTACCACTCCTGTAGGGTAGCCTAGGCAGTACTGGCTTCTTCAAAACACTGAGATTGACACCTCTGTTAACCTAGCTCTCTCAAACAGTTCCCAATTTCTGGAGGAATGGAGTCCCTTATAATTTAGACAGGCTTTCTTTGTTCTCTGAATTCCTGCTCACCCACACCAGCTCTGCAAATGCAGTACGAGGTTGAGCCAGGCTCCTCAGAGCCACTGGCCCTCCCGTAGCCCCACAAGAGCACCAGGCCTTTGGGTGGTTCGCCCTGAGACATTGGTTCCTCGCTGCCTGTTTTTACTGACAGCCTCCTATTAAACCAAAGCAACACGTCCACCCAGTAAACATCCAATAACCTGGTCACCATCTAGCAGTCATAAATTACAGAGCAGCTCCCCTGCCAGCGCTGAGCCAAACCCCCAAAAAGTGCTGACCCAGATTAAAAATGCTCCTGGAGAGGGAGAAAATTGTGGCCTTGTGTGTTATGGTCTCACGGCGCCTCCACCTCGGAGCGTTTGCAGCCTTGCACCAAACTGTGCCAAGCAGGCAGTAAATCTTTGCTGGAGACAACCAGGCTTCTCTAGAGCACTCTGCTCTCCTGAAAACAGTGCTAGATAAAACACAGTTGTACTCCATCACAGTCCGCCATGCCAAACGCATCTTCTCCAATAAATGCTCTGAAAAGCTGAAAAATAAGTAAAGACTTTTCCAATAAACCCAGGTTTATATACAACGTATATTAGACCGCAGATGTCAGAGGAATGTAGAATGCTTTTCTAATGGAAGAATTTAAAGAAAACCCCAAAGTAAAGAATGCAAATATCCCGCAAAGTCTGCAGATGCATGACCCATGCATAAGCGTTCAAATCAAACAACTGGGTGTGCAGAAGGCTGTGTAGGAACCCAAATGCCATTTGCACTTTTTTGTTACTAACTGACACACACAATGACTATAATGTCTCGTTATTTGGGTTCTCACGGACCCAGACCCTCAGACACATCCAAACCTGGGAGGCTTGGGGCTGATGATTATGGTACGTAGTACATCCAGTCACAACCAGACACCGTAAATGCCCTTTACAAAATGACAGTCTGGCCCCAAAGCCTGCATTTAGAGCAGGGCAGGAGATGGTTATAAGCAGGCAGAACACAAGGCAATGCATCCAGCTCAGGAGGACAGGCAGTACCGGCAACCCAAGCAGGTCAAGCCGAGCCAACCCAACCCACAGCTCAGCAGAAGGCCGAGCCACACTCCTCAGAGCGCTGGTTCTCACCTTACTCCGCAACAACCAGCAGCTGTGGTTCACCTCCAGACATCGCGAAGGTGCTCGGCCACCGGGAAGAGCCAGGCAAAAACTGCAGGCAACGTGGTGAGGGATTTGTGTGCCTGTGCCTCCAAACCCAGGCAGCACAGCTAAGGTCAAAAGCGGGCCGCGAGGCATTGTATTGGGAAGGGGCTCCGCATCTCGGCTCACATCCGGCCTGCAACAATTTCTCTTTTATATCTTATTTACATCGCTGTCTGAATAGAAACGCAGCAAATGAGGTTCAGTTACAATGGTAAACAAGAATTTCAGGTTTAAGCTTTGATTTAGACGATCTGTTTTCTGATAGTGCTTGTGTGAATTGTGCCGCTCGGTTATTTCTGGAATATCAGCGGGCAGAGTTTATAAACAGGTAACCTACAACAATGTTTCCTCGTTCCCCTGCCTGCTTAATACGCTGAAGGATCACCTAAATTTAAAACAATATATTTAAAACATTAGGAATCATTTCCTGGAGTGCTGCCTAGTTTGTTTTAAACTTTTTTTAACCAAAAAAAAAAAAAAGCCTAAACTGTGAATGTTTGTTTATTGCTTTTCTTTTTCAATTGTATTTATTTCTGTGCTTGTACGAGTGGAAACACATAACTTTTTTTATTTTTCCAACAGCTCTTTCAAAAAAGGAAGTCAATTGTGCTCCTAATTGTGTGCATTTTTCAACAGAGGTCCATAAGATATGAGAAAGTTGACCTTAAAATGATAACTAAAATTAATTTAAAAACTCTTATATATATATACTAATGAGTAATTTGCAATCATGTTCAGATATGCCTACTTAAAAGAAATAGATGATGCCCATTTCAATATTTTTCTTTAAATTTCAGACTTCCCTAAATTCTAAATTCCATAATCTAACAGGCTGGAGGCCTTAAAGACCCCCTCCTGCAGCTGCCCCAGGGATATTTCCTAAAGCACTGAGCACCCACAGATAAGCAGCCTGTGATGGTGCTCACGCTGCTTGCTGCATTGTTTCTTTTCCCCCAGTTTTCAGAGAAACGTGGCAATGAAACTGCCACTCCCTCGGTGAGAAGACTTGTTCCCATCAACAGATGGCAAAGCAAGTAAAAAAAAACACAATGCAGTGCTCTAAAACTTTGTTCAGGTTGCATTCATCATTACCATGATTTTCAAAGTATTTACAGTTTACAACCTAAAAGTGACCAAAAAAAAAAAATTACTTTTGTGCCCTACCTTCAGCTAATAATGAATTTAATTTTTTAAGACTCGAGTGTAGCAGCCGCAGAGGTACGAGCATGGAGTAACGGTAAGGGTACATCACTCAGTGATGACAGGAGGAGAGCACCCGGACTGTGTATTCCTGATGATTCCTTCAGCATGTGTTCCTTCGCGGGCATGGAGGACTTTGCGCTAAGCCCCATGAAGATACTCCTTCCTTTTGAAAGCGTGCTTTCTCTATGCAGCTGTGCTTGGGCCACCTCTCTCATGAGACTGACCCCTGGCCTTGCACTGCCTGCTCCACTCCACGCTTCCTTTCCCTAGGGACAGGCCGGGGAGGGTTGTATTTCGCGGCTGCCATTCCAAAGCAAAAGCTAGAAATCCAAGAGTCTTGACTTAATAAATAAAATTCCAGCCCCATTCACGGCGGCGATGTCTCAGTTTACACGGAGAGTTGACAGAGTTTTCTGCTAGCTAAGGGGCTCGAGTGAGTTACGGCGATGAAGGAAGAGCCAAGAATGTTGATTAAGAGATATTGCAATCTGCAAAACGGAGGGCGCAAATTCACATCCATCCCAGCCGTCGGGGAAAGCCAGAGGGCAGGGCTGAAGTGGCAACCAGAGACTCAGCCATGGGCAGTATGAGCAGCACCCTCCCCACATCAAGTAACGCTTTGTTCTCCGCAAATCCTGGCACAATTCATGTTTGAAAAACGCTAAATACCAGCACAGAGACAATGCTGCAAGGCCAGTGCACCCCACTCGGGGCATGTGATGGATCCGAGGTGCACAAACCTTCCTACTGACCTGAAGCACAGGTGGAAATGCCTCAGTGCTCGGTAGTTCTTCCCCTTTGTGCAGGCAGAAATTAGGCTGCTCATCTTTTGGGTTTAGCTTCAGGGCTAAACTACCAAAAGATATGGCAAACTGCAAGTCCACCGAGCACATTTTACGCCCAAACCTGCACATCTCTGCTCCTGCAGAAGGGAACGTCTTGTCTGCAGTCAGCAGATCTCAGCTCTGATGGCTGCCACGGAGCTGCTGGAACGGTTCAGACCCTTGGAAAAAGCCTGGACTGGTTCAGGTGGGAGGCTGTGAGTGGCCAGCGCTGCAGGTTTGAGAAGGGGTTGGACAAACAACAGCCACGAGTGCTGTTGGTGTATGCAATTAAGGGCCCGGGCTGGGTGAGAAACCTTCCAACCGTCTTCCAATTCATGAGCATTTTCGCATCAAGAGCTTCTATTACTTTGATCCTTACTCCTACCTATCTAGGTAATTTTACAGCTCCAAAGGCATATCCAACATCCTCATTTTCACTGATTACCAGCTGTCTTACTACTACATCATCTACAAAAGAAGTGTTTTTCCATTTACACCCCAGTGACGAAAGAAAACGGAGCCGCCTCTAACCCTAACAGAAATCACCTGTCAACCTCAGCCATCCCAGCAGAGCATCCAGCTCACGGTTACTGCAGATCACTCCCCAGAAACTCAGATGCTTATGAGGAATACTTTTTCCAATTTCAGATGAATGGCTACTTCTGGCATGATGACAATGCAATAAAGACACATTTCAAAGCTACTTTCGTCACGTTCCTCTGTTGTTCGCTGGACAGTCGCCAGAAAGAATAAAAACGTTACCCAGAGGTGAGCTCTCCGAAGGCATTAGGTGCTGGAGCTCAAGTTCTCTGCTGATGGATCTAACAGAACTCACAGAACCTTAATTATGAGGATAGAAATAATTCTGAATTCAGTGTTAGATTTACGCAAAGCAAGGTGGTACAACTTTTTTCTTTTTTTTTAATTAGGCAAAGCAAAACACAATTAGCCCTCCAATGTTGCGATTGGAGATTTCTCAGAAGAAAGAAAAGAAACCAGAACAAAAACCAAAACCCACACTCACGGGGAGGCTAGGAACCATCAGTCATCTGTTAAATGAAACCTGTTCTTTCTTTCAGATTAGCTACTGTCTAGTGGTACATAATTAATATTGATTTGAAAGGCAGCCTGCCCAAGGGATCCAGAATAAGTGATTGTAGTACATGCTGACAAATGAAATATCATAATGGCCAGTTTACAGCATGACTTGTATGAATTTCTAACACTAGGAGAGCTTTTTTCCCCCTTCACACTTCCAGAAGTCTAAATTCTAGTTTGACCAGATTTTAAATACTGGAAAATGGAAATTATATTTGAAGAATCTGGAAAGTCCAATTCTGTTTTTTCAAACACTTTAATCAGTTTTTCATGTCAAGCCTAGACTGCGTGTCTCAGTAAAGGAATTCCTCAGTGAAAGTCAGTGGACTAAACAATGGCATTAAAAACTGCATTCCTGTGTGGTTTTTGTGTGCATGTTCAGTTAGCCAGAGATCTCCCAACACAATTAGGGAAAGGAGGGCTAGAGGTCAGTGCTGGAACCTAGGATTTCAGCAACCTGATTTTCATTTCTTGCCCTGCTATGAGACTGTGCAAGTCTCCATCTTTTTGTGTTTTATTTTCATACCTGTGAAAAGAGGGTACCACGATCACCTCCCAGAGATGTGGAAAGGATAAAAGCTGAAGACCTTCAGAAAATTAGGCCTCTGATAGAAGAGTGGCTGACCAAGGGGTAGAAGACCCTCACCTTCTGCAGACAGCCGTGTCTAACACACTTGCTTTCACAAATGCAGTGGAGGGACCAAACTCCAAAATGTTTAGCACTTTTAACTAGAATGTTGCCTAATAAATACATCCAGTAGCTTCCTTGGAGGAAAAAGGGAAAAAAAGAGGGGGGAAAAAAAGGGTTATTTACTTCCCCTCCGTCAAGCCTCTTCCCTCACAGCCACACATAGAGCCGGTTCAGCATTTGGCTCATCAGAGGGAGTGAGGAGGAATGGAGTTTGGGGAGAGGAAGGAGGAAGCTCTCCATGCTCCCTTCTATCCTGCCTTTCCTCTCCTGAACAGAGGACTCAGGGAATCCGTAGGAGCATACTTGTGGTGAGAACATCGTAAAGCGATAAGTCAAAGGATAAGCCAAAAAGTGTTTGCACAAATAAACCAGCTGCTGCGTAAGGAACCTACTTACACTCTGCGTTCACAACAAAGGGCTTTCCTTCAGCTCTGCAACGACCTGTGCAAGAAGCAGCATCAGAGCTACGCAGGCTTCTTACCCTGGCAGGTTCTCCGCGTATATTAACTCCTGCAATGCAGTTAGTCTGAGAATGAAACTGAGATTACTGGAGTAGACAGTAACGTTACATAATTTAGTAGAAGCTGTGTTCATGACCAGGACAGGACCTGGACAGATTTCCTATGTTTCCATAAAACATCCCATTTCCCTCTATACAATCCTATCTCAGGAAACAAACAAAACAAAACAAAACAAAATCTATTAATTGTAGGTTCTGAGACTGAAGAAGGAAATGGCAAGTTATATTAAGAAAAACGGGGACACTTTAAAAAGGAAAAAAAAAAGATGTCACCAACTGCTAGAAGCAGATACGTGTGTACCTTTGGTGCACCCTTTGGTGCTGAAGCAAAGCTAAATTTTAGAATCACTCCTTTTTCCTCAGCTTACTTTTGAACAAGAACATTGAATTGTAGATTCTCCTGAATAAAAAAATCGGGATTAATCCCAGAAATTATTAACATATCTCAATACGATTATTTAATCTCCTTAAAGTCTTTGTTTTCAAGTCCAAAACATTTTAAAGCTTACAATGTAAATACTGGGCTTCCGAGCATCCTGCTGAATTCAACAGAACAGAAAGTCCGAGGCATCATTAAAAATAACACATTGTTTGCATTTTTCATAAAGACATCAAGAGTATTTCATCTCTCTGAAACACGATCTCCCACAGGGAATTACGGATGAGCAAAAACAGAACAAGTGGAAGTTAAATAATTTTTTTTTTTAAATGCCAAGAAGCCAACGGGTTAAGCTCTCAATTTATCTTTGTTTCTGCAAAGATACAACACTATTCCAGAGACATTAAGAGTAAGACCACACCTGTGTTTCTTTAGCGGTGGCCTGCTGAAAATATTTGTCAGGCATTGTGTCAGAATCCAGAGCACATTCTTTCACTTTATGATTAACCTTTAAGGAGATTATGTTGGGAAAACGCTCAAAGTGACATTCATACGAAATTAACTGCGTTCGTACTGGAAAGGTTTTACCCTTGAAGTCGGCGGTGTTTTTCAAACAAAGCTTAAGCCAGCCACAGAGTACATGTCCGTAGGAAACAGAATACGGAACCAAATGCTGAAAACAAGCCAGGGACGTCTTGAAATTTAGGCAGTAGTAAATTCAATACTCCATAGAAAAAAAAAAAGACAGATGAGAGAAACTGACCCTTCTTTTAATAAGGTCTGGTCCTAGAGATGAGCAAATCACCTTCAGTTAAGCAAAACCTGACCAGAACCTGAACTCATGTGGCAAATAGAGCTCTTCTTCCCCTCGCCCCACAAATACCCCAAACATCTATAAAAAGTTCGGCCACCTCTGACGGGCCTGGCACTGCTCCAGCCTGTTCCTCCTGACAGGGCTCGCTCCCTGGATCCATGTCAGCTGGGGCGACTCCAGCCTCGTTTCATTCAGCGGTTATCTCAGAGACTACAGCAAAAGTCAGAGGCTGCCTGAATCTGGGCACTTGGCCAAATCTGCAGAGACAAAGAACTTTGTCCAGCACAATGCTAATAAATGATTACACCCTCCCTTTGCAAAACATTAATTCACTTCACTTGGGGCATAGGGCTCCTTTTTCAACTCTACAGTAGGGGTTTAAAGAAAAAAAAACATGCCCATTTGCGAAGCAACTGATTCAAGACCTGATCAAACCTATTTTCCCACAGTCACCTTGAGCAGACTCCCTCATCCCACACCAGTGACCTGTAGCACAAAGAGGGAAGGCCAACACAGAAGTGAAGGCAATCTGCATGTTCTGGAAGAGGCACGGCAGCACAGCACAAAGGCTCGGCTGCGTTCCCTGTGTATGGCCACTTACAGTGCCGACCACGAGAAGCACGACCCCTGAACGCCCAGGTTCTCATATTCTTCTGGTTAAGTACGGGCTGGGGACAGCTGTCCACCTGCCTCAGCACTCTGCGTTGGACCTTTGCCTGATCCACATGGCCGTTCCTAAATCCTCTGTGCAAAATAATGGAGAATGGGGCCAAGTCCTGCACCTCCGCTCCTCTGCTGGGGAGGATGGCAAAGCTGCAGCTCGCCAGCAGCCATTTGGAGTGCAGAGCCTCAGAAGCTCAACAGCATGGGAGAACATCTCGTGTTCTTGAGCACCATCTGCTGGTACCTGGGCCGCTGACACTCGCACAGCCACCTCGGGCTGCTCTTAGGAGGAGCCCAGCGCCTGGGACTCCTCTTTGAGAGGGAAGGACGAGGGCTTCCTCCTGCCCAGCTGCTGGGCTGCTTCCTCGCGCATCTCAGCAGTTCCCAGGCAGTGCCTCATACGTGCCAGCAGCAGGCCGATGAAGCCTCATCCTTTCCTCAGGGGGAACATCCATAAGTGAGACAACTCCGGGGACCTGTAACAGCATTTTAATTTGGATTAAAAATGTGATTTTGGAAAATGAATGTACCAGTTCTTTCGTTTGCAATGTCCTGCAGTCCCACGTCGCCTGTCCCTCAGTCCCCCTGCCCTTTCACCAGGTGACACCCCCTGCTCACCGCTCACACGTGGGGCAGCACCCGGGATGCCCATGCAGGACCTGCCCTACCCCACGAGCAGGAGGAAGAGGCAGAGCACCACGGGCCTGACCCCTTTGCCCTTCCCAAGCAGTACAAGCACGTCCCGGTCCCGCAGTCCTGCGAGGCCTGGCGACGCCTCGCCTCCCCCAGCGGCCCCAGCAGCCTGCGGTTCGCGCTCACACATGCCCCCGCAGCAGCCCAATAACCCAAGTGCCTGTAACACTGCGCAGTTTTGCCTCTGCAATCACAACCCATTTCCTTTCTTCTCCTCAGTCTCCTTCAGGCACCCAGGCAAAGGCAGGGAGAGAAAGCAGGAGTTAACCCCTTCTTCAGCTCTGGCCAGAGAGTGCCTTTGTCCCGCGCTTCAAAGGTGCCCCCTCAGAGTCTGAGGCTGGCAGCATCATTTTTCCTTGAAATATTTCACAAGTCCATGATTTGAGGATGGCCACACAGCAGCCCAGTCCTCACCGAAACCCTCCCAGGAACAAGGTCTTTCCCAGAGTCTGGAGCTTCCAGGCTGCAAGATGGCATCTCCGTCCCTCTGTACGCTTCTTGATGACAGTCACGAAGAGGACAAGGAAAATGACAAATAATAAATGTTAAATGTGATTTTGATACAAGGTTTTTTTTAAAGGCCATATGTTTTTCTTGTGTGATTCGGAATGATTCCCTGTTCAAAGTCATTAAGATAAAAGACCTGTGACCACAAATTAACAGCTGTTGACCAGTCACCATGCAGAAGGTTTCACATTTCCGTGATAAAGATGATGATCAGTTTAAAGATTTAAACCCTGTGAACTCACAGAATGGGGATTTTCGTGAACATCCTTGCCTTTGCAGAGTCCCAGTTCTTCTTCCTGTGCTTCTGGTTTTCTATACTGCTCTACAGCAGTTTACTTCTGCCCTTGGAATGCAGCTCGCTGGCAGCTACTGTTAATGCATTCGTCAGGAGTCTGTAAACTCCAGATGGGAGCATGGGATTAATCCGTGTATGTGGCTCCTAAAGCATCTGATATTCACAAACATCTGGGATTTCTGCAGTGTCCTTCAGTGCAGAACTTTTCTACCACCAAATGACAAAACTCAGCTCGCTCTTCAGGAGAAACAGCAGGGCCAGTAGGTCTTGGTCTCCCTCTTCAGTTTTTGGATTTTGTTTTTCGGGTTAATCAGAAAGACTTTATACCGAGTAAATATTTGGAGTTTAGAGGCTTTCTTTCTTTGTTGAGTGAGTTCTCAATACGTGGACTTTCTGTGATTGTTTCTGTCAACATCGGGGATTTGTCCTTTTTCTTTTTTTAATCAATTCCCCAAATCCTTGAAAAACATTAAGACAAAGACATGACTCACATTCAGAATTTCCTGTTGAATTTTCTTGAGTGTGTTTTTTGTTGTTTTGTTTTGTTTTTTAATGACCAGGATGTCATTGGACAGCTTGTCCTAAAATAGACTGATTACGATAATTGTAAAAAGACCAGGGATGTAGAAGCTTTAAAGCAGCAATTTTGCTTTATGAGCCCCTTTTTGCCCGCACTGCTGTGACTGGAGGTCCCAGGGCAATCACTGGGACTTTTGCAGGTAGAGGATTCCCAGAAACTGGCTTTACAGAGCCAGTTCTCACTGAGGACTGACAAAGCAGTTCGTGTAGGCCATGAACCGACAGAAAGACAAAGACAGAGCCACGAGAGAAGCAGTGCCAGGGCTCTGTCACCCACCGTCACCTGGTGGTCTCTGTTAGGGCTGTAAGCTCTCCTCACTTCAGGGTGCAGCAGGATCCAACCGAGGCAGGGTAGGGTACATTTGCCCCCAGCTTGCGCTGCATTCGAGGAGGGTGCTGAGCAGGCTCTCTCTTCCTTCCCCCTTGCTGTGGCTCCATACCTCCCAGCGCAACAGAAATAAAGTGAGGACAATAAACCGGTAAATTGCACGCGCAATTTAATGCTAAAAAGTTCTTCTGAACTGCTAGTGGCAGGAAAGATGAAGATAAATGGGAAGGAGGCGCACTAGGAAAATATTAAACAGCGAGGAAGTGGTTTGGGATGGCACTTGGAAGTGTCCCAAGAGCATATGCCTGACGGCAGGTTTCTCCAGAGCCCTTCAGAGAAAGGAAGTTACGGCAATTACGCTCCTTACAGGCACATTAGTTGGGAGAAGTGAATTTTCAGTTTTTCCTCGAGCTCTCGCATTCATCCAGAGCATTTCTCTCTTTGAAAAACGCTCTATTTTTTCATCAGACAAGGGGGCTTTCTGCTAACCAGGACTGAGTTTGAATGCCATGTGCTCCATAAATCCACTTTGATAACGTTGATGATCTGTTAGTTATTTCATTAGCATCATGCAACTACAAAGGGTGAGAGGCCACAGGAAACTCCATAAAATTGTCAGAGTCCTGTGGAGGAGGGGTGCTGGGGAGAAGAGGGAAGGAATCGGCCTTAGGAAAGTAGTGGGGAAAATGATACAAATGATGTACTCTGAAATTCGGTTTTGGTCAGATTGACAGGGTTAGCAGGTGGAGAATGCTTTCGCGTGCCTTTCAGATACACGTGGATATTTTGCAACTGCAGAGGAAAGCATTGGTACAAAATTAGCAAAGACTGAAGGACAAGCCTGTTCCCTGATCCTCTTTGAACTGCTGCGGGTCCCAGCACATCAATCACAGAGCCGGCTGAACACGGGATGCTTGCTAGCATAAAGACACGAGCAGGCCCTCAGTTTGCAGCACTACTGACCTGAAAGCAACAACAAAACAGGGCAGGAGGTGGTAAAACTGCCTTGGGAGCACAGTCTGCAGGACGCATTCCCCCCAACAAGACCCTTAAATGTCTCACAGCTGAGAAACAGGCAGCCAGGAGACTTACTAGTCAGAAATAGAGTGTACAAGGAAAAAAAAATCACTCACTGTGTAGTTACATATGGCACTACATCTGCAAATATTTTACATTTTCAAATGTTTAGAGAATTATAGAAATACTAACTCTTACAGTCTCCCCGTAAATGTTCGGAACACATTTTATAGAATAAGCTGAGGCAGAGAAGTAGCTTGCTCCAACGCCAGACAGTCGGTAGCAGATTTGAAGAGATCCAGAGCTAAAAAAACACTGCAGAAGATTAAGAATGCTTATTTCATGGCACATGCAGATTTACTTTAACAGCATTCACCATCCTTTTTGACCTGTGTCAGCAGGTTTCCTTTCGAGTCATTACTTTGTTCAGGGAGAAGCAGAAGTCTCAAACGCTCACTTTTCTGCATCTCTGCTGACTTTCACCATGTAATGCACGTTTCACAAAACGTGCACGTTTTTAAAGCCTCAGCTTGGGGAATCAAACCTCCTCTTTTATTCTTATGGTTTGGGAATTTATTTCTTTATTGTACTTAAACTTCTTAAATATATTTGTGGAAAAGAGCCTATGACAAAGCAAATAAAAGAAAACCCTCTAGTTATTTTTAGCTACTCATTATTCCTGTGTACATCTCATGATACTAACAAATTGATTTAAGCTGACAGAAGCAGGGCCTACGTGGAGGATTGATACTGAAATATCCAGAGAGTCCTTTTGAAGCAAACCCTGGTTTAACTCCTCCAACTTCCAAAGCCATTCACAAAATACGAGCATCATCGTGCAGCTCAGTTGCCCAATCAAGTATTGCAAGTACCAAATGATGACAGAAACGGAAAACAAAAAATTAAGAATATCTTATGGGCTCTAATCACTTCCCAGGAAGTGAATCTTGCATGGTATATAAGAGTGAAGCAACAAAAATGAAATTCTATTAAAAAGAATCTATAATAAAGAGAAAAACTCAGTAAATTACTAACTGCAGGCTCTGCTCAGGAGTTCCTGGCTCCCATTCCCCAGCTCTGTCCTCTAAACCACATTGGTTTCTGCTACACAAACAGCAGATGAAAAAGGCTCAGCTTTGGGTCTCCTGGCTAAACAAAAGAGCGGGCAGGGCGGCAGCCTAGAGCCTGTAAACATTCTGCTCTGGGTTTTTGGCGTCTGCAGTACACAGCTTTCTATACGTGTGCTTAGGCATGTGCACAGCCACCCACTAATAAATACGGACTGTTACCTTGAGGGAATAGCCAGAAAATTCTGAAGCAGGGACCTGCTATTACTGTAACCATATCGTGCTGAAGTTGAAACGAACCTTTCCTTCACCCCTCCTTCCCTTTCACATTCCTCATGCACTTTGAGCACAGATGGTCAAACCCAGGCTTGCTTTTAGGAACTTCCACTCTCCTGAGCTGCATCGCAATGTAAATGAGCTCCCGCTTTGGTCCGCCGTGTTGTGTGTGTTTGCAAAGAGCACAGGAACCGATACAACACATCTGCTCCCACTGCTTCCACAACACTATTTCTTTCATCTGTTCGAGTTTTGGCTTCTCTGAGAGGAAGTAATTGGCTGTTAATTATGGGGGCTGAGAACTGGTCACATCACAGAACTGTGTTTGCAAGCATGATTCATGACAGCATCATTTCTCAGCAGCTGTCAGCAGTAAAGGCTCAGCACTTACAAGAAACTATTATAATATTATACCAGCAAAGGATGAAGACAAACGCTGTGCACAGCTGAGAAAGCAGCAAACAAAATATTTTTTTAAAACCTTTATTCGATAGAGAATCAACTTGAAACATGCTGTTTCTCAGGAGAGACAAACAATAATCCTGCCAGCATGGCTTCCCGGACCATGAAACTGAAATCCAAACTCTTCAGAAGTCCTCCCCAGAGCTGGATGAAAAATGAAAAACTTTTCTCATTAATAGCTGGAAATTTTAAACTTCTTCTTAATACTCCCCACTCTGTCTCTGTTCCCCTTTCTTTCTTGTCTTGTGCTTAAATTGCTTGGTCCTTGGGGAAGACATTTTGATTTGTTATCTTCATATAGGCCCTAGGAGATCTGGCCAAAATCCAGTGTTACAGTACTTAAAACCAGAAATAGTCAGCCTGCAGCAGATCAGGAGTCTATATAGAACAGCATCCTGTCTCCAGTGACTCCCAGTAGCAAACGCTTTGGGGGAGAAAATGCAAACATCAGAACATGTGCGGGCTGAACTTCTTCCTGACTGCATTCTCCCTGCTTCCTGCTTACTAAGCCTCCTATCAGCAGCTTCGTAAGAAACAGAGAATAAGAGAAATTGGTAACGCTGGCAGGGGTGCGTCACAGAGAGACCTAAGTGTCCTTTAGTGTGTGAGCAGCTCGGTCCCTGAAGTCTGTGCTGCCACGATTTGTCATGGCTGCTTCTTTCCGAGGGAGCTTTGGCGAGAAGGGACAGCTCGTCCCTCGGAGCGCTAACTCACGGTTGCAGATGTCGTCACCTGAGCGAGCTCGAGCTCTGCTGCTGGAGACCGCTGAAGGAGGAGCTGTGCCTTCCACAGCTGTCCCTGCTGTTGGGAGCAGAAGCCGGTGCCCCCTTCTGCCACGCCAGCTAAATCTGCTCAGAAACATAAGGCAAACTTTCATCACTGTTCTTGGAGAATTTCTCTCTCTAGAAACCAAGCGTTAGCACACCACTCACTGGAAGACAGGGCTGTGCACTTAATTTGCCTTAACTCTAGTTCTAGGTTGGGTTTCCATGTCAGGAGCAGAAATGAGCAGCTCTACACAAGACAGCTCCTCTCTCCTCAGTGGCAACCGCTGTTTTTGCCGCAGCAACTACCAAAAGGAAGAAAATGATATAAAGGACAGTCCCTCTGCCCCACTTCGTCATCAGCGACTGAAAAACAAGGTGACCCAAAGCCACCACGCAGAGAAGAATGCAGCCTTTTGTGAGAAACGAAAACGCATTTATACGGGCTTCAGACTTTTTGGTGTGGTTTTACATACGCAGTTCCCTTCAGGATAATTGATGCTGGGGAGAAGTCTGGTTTGCAGTAGGCAGGAAAAATTAAGGCATTCAAAGCAGCTTCATGTTGTTTGTGGGCTAAACCAAAATACCAGGACTTGTATGTAGAACATAAATGAGAAGAAAGGAAAAACAACGTTATAAAAATCCCAGCAACAGAGCTTGGAGAGAGTTGATAAATAACATCTCTATCCTACCCCTCCAAAACAGGGCCCAAGTTTTTTCCCCCACTGACTTCCTTTTACTTTGGAGGAAAAACTGAGCAGAATGTTTGTTTGTCAGTACCCAGGAAACTTTAAATTCAGGACTACTCATTTCAGGAAAATGGGAGCTTTAGGAACTTAAAGATACTAAGCACCCAGTTGTCTGATTTTTACATCAGAGAGAAGAGCAAAAGATTTCCTCATTTTCATGAAAACCG
Source organism: Cygnus olor (assembly GCF_009769625.2). NCBI lineage: Eukaryota > Metazoa > Chordata > Aves > Anseriformes > Anatidae > Cygnus > Cygnus olor. Next base: position 19,916,175 of record NC_049179.1, on the reverse strand, counting down.
TCTCTCCTTGGCATTAGAAACAAGATACATACAGGCTCATGGATGGGGAAATGACAGCCAGAAAGAAGAAATCCTTTGTCCACGAACCAGAAAGTGAATCTTGATCCCTCGAGGTACAGTTCAGTGCCTTAACCCCAAGACCATCCTTTCACTCACAGTCACGTATCAAAGTCCGTTCTCCACGGACTCCACCAAAAAGCCTCCCGGTCCCTCTGCACTTTGAGCACCTGAACTGAGGATAATCCTCCAAGCTTTACCGGAGCCCAGGCTGTACCTGTTGAACGCTAAGAAGTTCCTAGTGCTTCTGTTGTTGCTTGGTGGGTACACAGGAACAGTGTGCTGTTCTCACAAGTGGCAATATCGTCAGCACTGACTGGAGGTCGATTGCCACACTGCAGTGTACGCTGCTGCTTTACCAAGTACAAATGATAATATTTTTAAGACTGCACAGGGGCAGACCTGTGACACCACGGTACCAGGCCATGGATGTATGGCCAACACATATGGACATGTTCAGGTCTGTAGTTTAGATTTTGGCTGTCTTTCCTCCCTTGGTGAGCTGGAAAAACTGGAGGTGTGGTGCTCTCAGCCCCAGAGGATCACGGCCTATGATCTAACGCCATCTGAGTAAGCAGAAGCGTATGATGACCGGTTCCTGAATCATAACGCTTTGTGCTATTTTTCAGGTCAGGTAATTATCTCCAAACCCAGTTCCAGTTCCTCAGCACGGAGAGCCACGTCCTTGTGCCTGCCCAAGATGCTCTGCACAGACCCAGAGAGCAAAAGAAAAGCCACCTAGAATACCCCACATCTCCTCACCTGCTCAGTGCTCCCAATCCCAACATAAATTAGCGTTGGTCCTGTACCAGAAGTTGTTCAAAACCACAGGCACTTGCAGAGGTATGAGAGAACGCTCCAAGCACACACATTTTCCTTGACTATTTCTGTAGTCACCCACATAAAGGTTTCCCAAGATACATCTGTCCCATAGAAGTCCCTGATAAAAGCTCGTCAGCTCTTTTAACACTTCCAGGTCGTACCTGTGTGATACTAATCACCTGCTGGGAACTGTCTGCTAGCCCACTGGCTTTGGGGTGAAACTGTGCTTAAAAACATGCTTGGGATAAGAGTTGAGTGAAGCTGCCCAGGCAAGAAAATCCAGCTGCATATTGCTGCTGTCTTATTCACGCGCTGCTGAACAACTTCTTACGAGGTCCCTCCAAAACACCAAAATGGTCGGTGGGGCTTTGGTGCCACGATCCTAATGAGGCACGCTCAGTCTCACGTGACAAGAACCACACAGCCACAACCTGCTGAAGGATGGCCCCATCTTACACAGTACTTGATACCACCCCAAATCCGATGCCAGTATGTTTCTTCTTAGGCACTGAGAAGTGTGGAATGCCCCCACCAGCCCACACCACTCTCCTAGCACGGCAGGAGCGTCCTGCACCAGGGGATGTGGCTCAACAGGTGAAGGAGCTTTGCTCCAAAGTCGCTCCTCGGATTTTCTCACTGTAAAGCAGCCCCGGTTGGAAAAACCTTACCGCAGCCTTCAGTGGCTTTTGCCACCTCCAGGCAGCAGAGTTAATCTCACTTGTCCTGATAACCGGGATTTCGGTGAGAACAGTGCACTCGGTGTCCTGGGAAAGCCGGAGGCGCTGCCTGTCCACCACATCTCCATCTTCAGCAAACTTTTGGGGCAGGGAGCAGTAATGTCGGAGATCTAGCTAAAAGCAAACATCTCAGCTGCATCATCTTTAACCGATTCATCACAAAGAAAATCCTATCTTTTCCAGAACTGAGAGGAAATGTGGACAGTTCCTCCCTGCACAGATTTATTGGAAAGGCTTTAATAAACACAGATGTTGGGAACGGATGGCTACTGTGTAATCATGGGTAGAAAAAGCCAAAGGACAAAATATCCCTTAATGAAGACCTGCATACCGTGCAGTATTCCAAAACAAGTGAGGAAGAAATATGGTCAGTGTTACAAGCAGACCAATTACAAGATTCCAGGTGCTAAAGGTTTTTCTGTTGTGTTTAGCTGACAGAGGAGGGGTGGGAGAGCAAACGATGCTAAAAAAGCAGAACCCTGATCAGAAGTTGCTCTGAGCATCCTACCAGACAGCTCAGGAGTTCAAGAGACCTACAAGGTATCTGCATCAGTTTTGCAGACATTTATATCCAGTTTAAAACAATGACATCTAAATATGAGAAGTCTTTCGCTATTTCCTATAGTCTTATTTTATAGTTACTGGTCTTGCAAGAAGTGCACACGCATTTTAATTTCAACAGGAACAAATATGTTTATATGAGGAACTTCTACTAGATTTTAGCCTCTGTTCTGCTTTGGTTTTTAGAGGTATAAGAAATAAAATAAAATAAAAAAGCATGAAAATATTTCTATGGCAATGAGCCCATTATTGGCCTATGCGATTACCAGTAACAACACTGGGGTTCTGCTGTGACCAGAAATAATCCTCGATTAGTACGAATGTGTTCACTTTTTCCAAAGAAGAGAGAAGAGAAAAAAATTGGACTCTGAAGCAAATAAAATGTCCATATTCCTGGCTTCTAACAGTTTTCAGCACAAAACTACAAATTTCATTTTTTTCCTGACCCGGCTGTATATGTTGGCAGAATATCAGAGCAACATTTTCATGGCATCTTCCCCCGCTTCTCCTTCCCCTCCCCCATTTGGGACTTTCATTCACTCGTCACAACTAAATAATCCCCAAGAAAAACCAGTTATTTTTGCCAGTCCAATATCCCTGTGATGCCAGGGAGCTTAGCTGGAGAATCCAAAAGTCAGGCAACTTACGAATATATTTGTAATATTCAACAAAATAATAAATTCTGCACATGACACAGGAAATAATAATCAGATGATCTCAGCCCCAGAAGTATTTCGCTGCTGTGGAAATGCCATGTTGGAGAGTTCATGTGGAAAAGGAAAAGCCTTGTAACTTCTCCAAACATCAGTCATCACTTCCAGATACCTCTAAATACAGCCATTCATTTCACACTGCAGGATATTGTATTGAAAAGCAAGGCAGGGCCAACGCAGCACCTTCTACCACTAAATATGCACTGCACAAACCTTAGCTAAGTGTGTTTTTCCTATTTGGAATAGGGCTCTTTCATTTCCAAAAAAGAGCTCCATGCTTCTCGCAGAGCAAAATATTTATAGCCACATGCAAAAAAATATAAAAGAGCTTGAAAAGACAAACCCAGAGGTATTCCAAGATAGCTCCGTGTCAAATAGAGGATGAGTCATCCACCTCTTTCAATGAAAATGTTCATCCTAGATAGATCAAAGGCACTAAGTACACCGAGCCCTTTTTGCTAAACCTGGCAAGAAAGTAAAAAGGTTTTCAATCAGCAGTCACTTAGTGGGAGGTCTGCGAACAAATGAAAGCCATAAGATGCTGGCACATGAAAGAAACCATCCCCTACAATGCACAATAGGGACAATGTATAGCATCTAAGCATAATTTGTGAGGAACAGAAAGTTTGGATGAATATTTTTGTGCGGCGAGACCAGATGCCATATGGATCTGATATTAGCAGCTCGGCGTTGCTTTGTGCTGTCGGTTTTCAAAGACCTTCACGCTGCCTCCCATCCGTGTGCTCTCAGACACAGCTTTGAAGGCAGCCTGCCGCCTCATCACCCCGTTATTTTGTTATTTTTGTGACCGCTGCCACCCACGCGTGGACCCCAGCGGGCTCTCAGCAGCCCCAGCACCTCCGCAGCGGGGGAGCCTCTGCCAGCTGCGGTGCTCCTGCGGGGGGCACTCACCGCTGGCCTTCCACCTCTCCCCAGCACCCCAAAAGGCTGAGCCGCAGGGAAAGGGAGCCAGACCCTCCCCGTGACCCCCAGACAAGTGCAGTGCCGAGGTGCAGGCGGACACAGCCAGCAGGACCCGGGGCTGCAGCCCCACGGTGCTCCCCCGGCCCCGCAGCCGCAGCCCGGCGGTGCCACGCTGCCACCCAGCGGCCGGCCCCGAGCAGCCCAGGGAGCCCTCGGAGAGCTTCTGCGTCTGTGGGCTAACTTGTGCAGCTCGCACAAGCCCCCTTCTGCAGGGCGGTGACTTGGTTAGCGTTCCCGATGCCCGTCTGGCCAGCTCGGGGGTCCTTCAGGGGGGCTGTGCTGCCCTGCAGCCCATCAGAGCAGGACCAGGCTGCTGGTTCAGCCACCTGCGCTGGGGCAGCTACGTTGGGCTGTCTGAGCACTGGGGTTGGAGCTCCTTAAGAGGAGCGGGGACAGCTTCAGCTACCTTCACAGAGATCTGGCTCCCGGATCATCGAACAGCACGACGCAAAGGTCTCCACTGCTGCCAGGGCAGCTGGCATCACTCCTCTGGCGCTGCAGAACAGCCGACTCAGTGATTAACCCTACACTGGTAGTTGGGTGCAGAGGCGATAAAGCCACCGGGGAAGATGAACACAAGTGCCCGGGCCACGTGCGTGAGCAGCGCTGTCTGACCCCGTGAAGAAGCAGCGCCCGTGCTCGCACAAAGCCTCCCTGCCCAGGACTGATCTCACGGCCGGCGAGCTCCCTGGGACGGGCAGGACAGAGGTGAGCCGGCCTCGGCCGTAACTAAGAATGAACACCTCTGGGCAGGGAGCATTCCACCCCCAAAGGTTTAGCACTTCTGAGCTAAAAGAAAAAAGAAAAGCTCTCGTATTTCTCCCACTGAATGCTTTACTTCGCTGTTTGTGGGAAATGGAGGGAGCATCTTTCTCTAAAGCTTTCTTAACTCGCCCCACTGTCGCTGCCCTCCCACCTCCCTAGCTGGTGTTCGCCCTCAGCAGTGCGGAGCAGAGGCCAGGAGGCCCCTTCGCATCCTGCAGCGTGGCTCATCCGCAGCCAGCAAACAGCCAGAGGGCCCAGGAGCACGCGGGCTGGCCAAACCCTTCCTGGTGGAAGGAAGCGGTGCCAGACCACAGCGCCCGGCATCCAGCTCGCTGCGCTGCGATGAAAAAAAGGAGCGGGGATGACGCAGGCGTGCATTAACACCAGCCTGACCAAGGCGCGGTTTCCATCCAACCGTCTCAGCAGCGCTGTCGGTGCACACACATCCTCTGGGCCAGGACATTCAAACCCCACCAGCGCACACTGCTAGCTCCTGCCCTTGAAGAGAAAGCTTTTAGGAACTTGACACTTCATCACAGGAACACTACCCTGAGAAAAGCTGAGTTGCAAGTTTTGTGCTCAGCGTTGGGGTTTTTTTGCTAAATTCTTGCAACTGTTTTTAAATATTAACTGTGCAGAATTGTTTACTACAGAAGGGAAAATCCCGACACTAACATCCTTCCTAGTCAAAAAGAATTCGTGCATTTTACCCTATTTTGAAACTTTTTAACCTGGCTTCTGGACCAGATTTTTTCCATGACCCTTAAACTTCACCAGTAACAAACAGTTTGAATTTTTTCCTGGGTAACAGTTGCCTGCAAAGCACTTAAAACATATAAACTTCTCGTACAGTTTCTGACATTTATCATTGCTAAAGTAAATGGAGGCAATGGAATCGACTATGCATCAAGAGTAATATAATGCAATATTAAAGGACACCCAGTGGAGTACTTCGGAGGCTCAAGAATCTAAATCATACACTCAGTGCTGGGAAGCTGCATAGGAAAATGTGCGGCACCATTTCTTGGTTGACTGTAGCTGTCACTGCTCAGTGTTACGAGAGCTAAGCTGCGCTGCTGATGCGCAGGGTTACATAATTGACAGCAGTGATTTACTATTTATGTGAATTAGACGAGAAAGAAGCTGTGGAAAGAATTCCTAATGAGTGCTCACAAGTGTTTCCACACGGCCTGCCACAGCCGAGGCTAAACAAAAACTTACAGCAAGCCAGGGAGAGGGGCTCAGGCAGACCAAGAGGGGAACTCGCGCTGTCCCTGCTGGGGTTCCAGGCAGGTGGCTGGAGCTTCCCGGCCCTCTTGGTGTTGTGCACCTAAACTACTGCATAGAGGAAGAGAGGTAACAGGCATAATGAGTAGCACTGGTGAGATATGAAGGAGATGCCCACCTTCCTGTCTTCTGACTTCTTTTTGTTATCCTCCGTTGCCCTGGTGCTGGTCTCACATGCAGAGGCATGGAGCAGATGCACCGGGCAGAAACAAGAAGTTCTTTGAACGCACATTTATGAACACTGCCACAGCCACTGCAGTCTCTGCGTGTCACTAGGAAGCAATCCTGGCTTGTCTTTGGCAGCTCTGTGGCTTACACAGGTCTTGAAAAACATGGACACCTCCTCCTTTGTGACCACAGGTTTTGTGCAGGCAGAATCCGAAGGCTCTAGCCCATTGCCAGCGACCTCCAAACACCCAGCAGCCCGGTCACAGCAAACTGCAGGTCAGTGCTGCAGGGTACGAGCAGTGTCTCTGATGCAAACCGGTTTTATCTGATCACCCGGGGGTGATGGGCTGATGGCACACAAGGCACATTTCCATCTGGGAAGACCCAGACAAAGGAGAAACAAATACAGTAGATAGGAGAGCTTTGTACATTCATTCTTCCCGACTCACTCACTGGCTCTTACATATGTCCCAAGAAAATATATATAGATTTTTGAGTAATAATATCCAGTACTGAGATGACACATTGGAATTCTATTTCCCACCCCCTTCCTGTTTTTTTTTCTCCTTTGCTTTGTTTTGTAATCTCCCCTGCATTCTCTTTCTTTCCCTCTTTTTGCTTCTTCCTTCAGTCCCACTGAAGCTATACACATGATCATGACATAAGAAATAAGTCACCCTTCCCATTCCTCTATTCCTCCTCCAATAATCTGCAAATTCTATTAGCTGAAATGATGTGGGACACGGGGATGGATGGGGGCAGACGGAGAGGCGCAGACAGACTGCCTGGTAGCGTCTGGTAGCCTGGCACCCACTGGCTACTTGGTACGGAGCTGCACTGTGGGAGAGTTTTATCAGAAGCATCAGTACAAACCCTAATCGTATTACAGAAATTGCAAGATGAAAATGAAAGTTTAAATTACTTCAGTGTTTATCTTCATTTGTATACATCTGGCCGTTAACAAGATGCGCACATACGCAATGCCACCCCCAACAAAACGCAGAGAGATCGATGCTAGAGGAAGCAGTACGACCTGAAACCCTCTGCGTCCTGCCAGCAGTGACAGGAGGCGTTTCTGGGGGCGGTGGAAGCACCGCTCACTCCACTGCTGAAGCTCTGCACCCCTTCAATGCAGCAACCTGTGGGACCGCGCTGTAATCTGACCTCTGGAAAGAGGCGGGAGGGTGTTTGAAGAAAAAACGGGTTTGGAGGACTCCGCACACTGCACCATGAGATCTTGGGATCGAGACCTGCTGCAGGAAAGGCATACAGATGACACATGAAGTATCACTTGAATACAGCTCTCAAAATACTATTTAATTCATGTTTGTGTCTTTGATATCAAAATACTTATTATTTTTCTGGTATGATAGTCAAACAGCTATATTGCTCTTCTGGGATTATTGTGTGTTTCATTAGCAAATCAGCAGCTTCTGAAGTCATGAAATTGATTTTCAGAGAGTGAGTGCTCCGTTTCCAGGTTTTCAGTTTCCTTAATAAAAAGTTTCTAAGTGCCACAATTACAGTAGAAAAGTTCAGAAGAAATTAGGTAAGAGCAGTCTAATGGCTCAAAATACAAGGCAAACAACACATTTGGAAAGTATGCTTACCTATTCTAAGCTTATGGCCTTCAAGACAATCTCATGACTTTGGGGAGCATATTTTACTTTGGAAAGCTAGTGGTTGGACAAGTCATACTGCTCATCACAACTATTTCCTTAAAATCTTTGCGGAAAACATCTGCGACTGAAACAGGGAGCAAACAAGCAAGCAAGGTTCACATACAGCGTTCACATACAAACCTCGTGTTTCGCTGTTGTTTTTATGGCATAAGCACATTGGTATGGAAAGCCAGAAATGCTTTATTAGCTAACCAGCAACACGCATCACACGGTGCAGCCAGTAAACATATCTATCCCAAGAAAACATATAATGGGAGGGAGATTTAACTTGGCTGGCATCATTATTTACACACAACGCTGCACAAAATCTTTGCTTTTAATTACAGCTGCGCCTGGCTGGGGCGGGTGGATCAGATGTGAAGTTCCCAGGCAGGATGGAAGTGCCAGCAGGACAGCAGGACATCACCCCTTTCAGACCATTTTCAGGTCAGGCCCCCAGCGATGCTGTCTGATGCTGCCAAGAGCAAACTTGAGACGGGTGCGTGTGCTCTGTACCCGACCCAGCATCCCCAATTCGGTCTGGCAGGAAGGAAGGACCAGAGGAGCATCAGCTTCTACCCGACAAGCTAACCAGCCACTTCATCCCCAGCTGCACGTGCAGCAAAGCACCACTGCACACCCGTCGTGAACGGGACAGCTAAAAGTGGCGACTGCTGAGCAATGAGCTTCCTAGTGGGAGCTGTCTGAGCACAGGTCTCACGTCAGCCAGAACTCGGGGGGGTCACGGAGATGTGGGGAGGCGCTGAGCTATGGTCCTAGAGGCAGTGCAGTGAGGGGCAGGAATTAGGAGTGCCTCATCATCGGCGTAAGGTTTGTTTTCATACATACATGCGTATGCACTTGCACACAAACAAACGATGTATGGCCAGTTTGTGGAATGGTAAGTTAGACTCTGAGCTGCTTGAAGATGCTTCAGGAAAGCACTAAAAAGAGGCCATATTCTAGAAGTGTAATGTAAAAATCTAGTTTCTATTGTCTCTAATTTCCAAAATATCAAGCCCCTGAAAGACACACACATTAAAAAACAAAATACCATAGAAAAGATCAAAGATCCCTCTGGAAATACGTTCTCTGCACACTTCAAAGCCAAATGTCCCCTCACTTGCCCCCTTGTAAAGAGATTAACTTCCATGGGCTGAACCTGCTCACAAAATCAGCAAATTCATGCAGTGAAAATAAGGATTCGTACACGTTAACTCGGGGACCTTGAGCAAAACCAAGAGATCCCTCTGTATTTTCCTCTGCTTGACTGAAATACTAGCATTTATACCCATTCTCACTTCCGAGCTGCGACTGGTATTTAATCTGTTAGCCTGCAGTTTGTCCTTGAGTCATTTCGCACGTGGATCAGCTGCAACCCCCTTTCCCTGAATTAAAGAGGAAACGAGCGCACCATCTGGCCAGCCCCTCGCCTGATTCAGCCCCAGCGCCCGCGGTGGTATTCCAAAATGCGAGGAATGCTCACCCAGTAGGCTCGGTTCACATCCTCCCTCCTATTGACTAAAGCTGCTCTGTCCCCTTCTGGGCCGCTTTATGTAAGTATTTGGTGGGAAGACGAGGTCTCGGAAATCTGAACCATCTTCAAATGTGCGCGTGGGTGGTCTGAGCAGGCAGCTTATGCAATGAGAAATGGGAAGCCACTAAAATGATTCTGCTTCTAAATATTTTGACCTTTATTGACATTTATAAGTAGCAGGCAGCTTAATTACCAATTAAAGGAAGTTATTAGCTACAAAAGGAGCCTGTTCTTTTTTTTTCCTTTATGGCTCCTTTCCCAAACCAGCGCTGTTCAGAAGAGATTTCTGTGGCAGGACAAGGCAAAGGAGCCCGGGAGACCTCGACTACTTTCCAGCTAACCTATACAGCGATCCTTACAGAAGTCAGAGAACTTGCACGAAGTGGCTACTCCAGAGACAACACGTTCAGAACAACAGACCCTCCATTTCTGTAGGTGTTAGCACCTTGTATTACAGTACTGCCCCATTTTTCTAAATAGAATTGCTTGGTGGGCATTTGTGCTGGCTTGTTTTCTTTCAAGCACACTCATAAACAAAGCCTCACCCTATTCTTTTTTTCCCCTCTTTGGTTGGTCAGTTGAGGATTTTTTGTATGACACATATCCAGAGGATGGCATGAGGAGCTGAGAACATACAAGACTGCCTAAGCCACTAATCCCAATACAAACTGCTGAAACAACTGGAGGTTCCACCCCAGAGATGGCTGAGTCCCTACAGCAAACAAAGCAGTTTCTTTAAACCACCCAGGCCCCAAATCTGCCAACAGGACTGCACTGGCTACCAGCTTTACACATATTTATGGCCCCGCTAGTGTGATAGCCTTGTTTGCTGGGTAATAGCATTTACAAAAACCTATTGATTAGAAAATATTTATTAAATTTAAGATACTCATTAGAATGAGCAATGCTCTCCCATAATTTTAGAACATCTTTCTTTTAATAAATACAAACTAGGACAACAGTATACCAAAACCACAGTACTAACAGAGCTCTAATACACTAAATATATGATCAGTGTGATGTTTTCTTTTTTTTTAACCAGATTAGTGCTAATCTGGATTAAAAATAACCTTATGAAATAGCTAACTCTGTACACCGATATTATTTTCCGCTGTATAACACAGACGAATGTTGTTTTAAGAGGCTCTGTGTATGAAGGGAAGAGCAATGCAGAACACACGTGAAAACCCAAAGATACTTAAAGCGTTTTTTCTCAATGGATGAATAATCCCAAGGAATAACTCCCCTGGCAACTACGAAAGTAGCTGCATGGTCCAGACCACATTTTAGAGTAAATCAAACCAAAGAAGCAATGGAAGTTCCAGCATTCTCCCAGGCAGGCATAATATTTTAGCTTTTCATCAGTGCTACTCCTGCATATATCAAAAGAAGTCCCACGTTACCTTCTACCAACCTCAGTGTCTGACTTTCCAGCATACTTCTGGGCTCTCTCAAGCAAGACATTTAACACTTTTTTTTTTTAACCTCTCTGCAATTTTTCCCCCAGATCCTCCTGCTTTTTTTTGTCCACATTCTTTACACTCCCTTTACTAAGCTGGTAATGCATCCGCAGTTTCACAGAAAAAAATATTTAATTGCAACCTATTTGAAACCCGGAGCTTGATCCTGCAGTCACTAAAGTCAAAGGCAACAAGGGCATTCTGTTCAATGGGAACAGAACAAACTCAGAGTTCCTGGACAGTGTGTTTTTAATCAGGGAGCCTTCACATTTAAAAGGAAATCATTTGCATCATATTAGTATTCATTGTCCACCTACACAGGATGGGAAATTTACTGAACAAAAAGGTTAAGTGTGTTGATGCCAAGAAGGCTTGCCCATTGCAGAGCCGGTCACAGCAATGAAAGCCTCTCAGCTGTACCTGTTCCAGGAAATTACATCGAAAAGCCTCTGCATTCATGGCTCAGGGGAGCCAGACCTGTTTCTTATGGTACATAAAAGGTCAACTGAGATCACTGTGTGTATTATTCATCCCAGGAAGAGTCCAAGCGTACCAAAAACAAAAATAAAGCTCAGTGAAAGAAGGTAGCAGAAGGGAAGCTGTTGCAGGCCGCCTGACACAGTTTACTCAAATATGTCACTTCAGATCAACAGAGAAATGTCCTCCTGCAAATTGTTTATCAGGGGACCCTTCACTGGAAAAATGATACAAGAGTTCTTTGTGCCTGTTACAGAAAAGCACGTGGGCTTTTACAGTTCTGCCCAGCCTGTGGTTCACAGGATAAGCAGGACTCTGGGGCTACTTCTGAAGGACCTGTGTAACAAAACTGAGACAGAAGAGCCCAATGTCACAAGTCACTGGAAAATGTTAGACATTTTAAAAAAGACTGCAAGTCTTATTAGCTTATTTAGGTGTTTTGTACAAGATGATATTTATACAAGGTTTCTTCCTGTAACATTTGATCTAATATTAGATATTACATCTGGTGATTAAAGACCGAAAACCCTAGTTTTCTTTCCAAGAGGCCTCCCAGAGCTCCTCTGAGTCCTTCCATGCTGTCTTTCTCTAGTTTCATTTATATCCACCACATAATTTTTCTCATCTTTTAGTTTCGAGCAGAATCCAGAAGTGCAAAGCTTGTCTGTTTCCAGGTCCCTTTGTTCCTGGGATGGGTTTCTGATGATGAACAGCATCTTCTTATCCTTGCACAGAACCCTGTCAAGCATGACCAGTAAAACTGGGAGCTCACAGATGTTTAAAGGTTAGAAGGGACCTCTCAGGATTGTCTAGTTCCTGCCCTCTGTTCTGGAGAGTCTAATGGCAGTGTGCTCTCCAATATACGTATGGTGCCTGCAACCTCTGAAAAATGAGCTGTAAAAATTAATCATAAAACATAAAGCATAAAACAAGCAATGGGGGGGGGATGCATTTTGGGTTTATTTAGTCTAAGAGTGCTTAAAATTAATGGTCGGGGCACTGGTGGAACACAACAGAATGGAGATACCTTTCCTGCTTCTTGGCAGAAGCAGCTTCTATCGACTTGGTTACATACAGCTCATTGCAGGTCAGGTAGGTAAAAAAATACTGGAAGCACTAGAAGGTTGCTTGCTCGTGGAACTGAAATTAATACACATTGAGCTGAGCAGAGCAGAGCAAATATATGATGCTTGACAGCAAAATGCCCACGAGGCTTGTTGGTGTAGGCAGACTCGCCGTCTGCTCAACTTTGAAGTAGCCCTTTGCTGTGTTCTGTACTGGGTAAGAGCAGGGAGCTCCTCCCATCCCCTTCAGTCCCACATATAGAAATACCACAGATCCATCCAGCTCTTCAGGAAAAAAAAAAAAAAAAAATCAAGAAATCAGTTTTCAAGGTGGAAAGCACTTTATGGTGCATCACTTCACTGACATGTTGAGACTGTTCAGGACCACTGCACATCACAAACTCAAAAGGCTGTCTGTCAGGAAGATGTCTCAACCCTGATCCTTCTCCTTCGGCAGCTCTTCTGGCAGCTCCTCCTTTAGCAGCTCTTACAGGAGGGATAGAATGGGATCTCACACCCTGGGTTAACTTGTGGTTATCAAATGTCTGAGAAGAAATCATACTCAAAGCTGTTCTCCTAAATATTAACGAGCAAGGCTTTGCAAATATCAGCCAAAGTAACAGCTCATGTGTAGGCTCCAAAAGCTCGGGAAAGCAAATCAAATTCAAGCTTGCAGTAGTGAACAGGTATCAGCAGGCATGAAATATTTGCCCAAATTTTGATCGCCTTGAACAATTCAATAAATCACATTGCTCCATGTACGCCGTTTGATAGGAGTCAGACGGCTGCACTGCCCCTGAGAACTGGGCAGTGGGTTTGAGGAGGAAGGAAATAGCTGCTACATGCAGTAAATAAAAAAAAAAAGAAACAGTTCTGCTGCAGAATCATTCCATTCAGCCTGGCTAGAAACACAGGCAGCTACAAACCGATCATTCATCTCCAACATAAACAGAGATTTGGTTAGACCAGCAGTAACATAGGTTGAGATTTTTAGTAGATGACATAAATAAATGTATTTTTATATTTCCTGACCACATTAAGCTTGGAATCAGAGTTCTAAAATGTGAGCCCCATACTATAAGACTTCTAATAGCCAATAAATTCAGATAGTCACAGTGAAGCAATGTTTCCTCCTTAAAGGTACATTTTGCTGCAGTGTATATAAATACAAGGGGACTTGTTTTTTTATGGATTTGGAATTTTATGTAGCTGAACATGATCATTCAAAAAAGGTTAAAGTTCTCGTAGGAGGACAGCAAGATGGAAACCACTTCAGAAGGCACATAGTCAGAGTCCAAATATTATTCCTACATAGAAAGACATTAGTAAGGAGATGGGGGAAGGTTGGGGAAAATTATTTTCTCCCCAAAAGGCACCATCCAGGAGAGCAGAGGCATAGCTAAAACATCCCAGCTCAACAACATCACCGTATTTCTCCATTCCTGTCCCACTCTCTTACACTAAGCAAGCATTAAACAAGCTCTTATCCTGCCCAGTGCATCCACTTCCCATTTGTAAAGCAGGCATTACAGGGCCAGAATTCCTTTAGGTGGTGCCAGAGGAATGACTGAGTTCAGAGCGTTACCGGTAACACTTAGTGCTAAAATACTTAGATGCTAAAGGTCGTTTTTCATCCCTAAATCTTCCAGCACTTTAAAGTGGAGATGACGATATCCCACGCTGGGAAATTGAACACAACAGATGGAATGACTTTTGTGGCTTCTCAGAATGCCAGTAGCAAAGTCAGGAGTGATTCTCAGGTTGGCCATACAACCCTTAAAAGGTATCTTATGCTTCCAGACCCATCAAGGCTGATGTCCAGGCTGATGCCCAGCAGTCAAAGGTTTTAATGATGAAAGAGAGCTTGCTGGATCGCCAGGCTGCCTTTCAGCACGGCATTGCTCACTAAGCAAGCTCTGGCTGAAGGACAACACTGCGCTGCATGGACTTTGAAGGCAAGTCCTTCGCCACGGAACAAAGTTGTTTAGTTTTTGGACCTACCACTTTCAGCGGGTCCCTTACAAAAAGACATGATCCCAGTGGGGGAGCAATAAAGAGAATCAGTGCGGACTGGCTCTGCTGCCCGTTATTGACTTAAAATCCTTGGAATAGCCAAGATGAAAATGTCTGAGCACTGATGTCACTTTGATACAATTGCTCTGGAGGCTATTCAGTTTTCCTCGGGGCGCCTATTCATTTTAGGAGACTTGCTGATCTTTGTCTGACGGCTGAAGTTTTATGACCAGAAAGAAATGAAGATGGCAGCTAAGAGCTTCACTTCACAATGAGAAAAATAATGCTTTTAAGGGAGAATTTGTCATTCCTAGCTCACTTTGAGAACTAGCAGTTGAGACTAAGTAGATGGAATGTACCAGCAGAAGAAATGTTAAAACTCCGAGTACTTCCAAGTGCAATTTAGCTGCAGGATGACAATGAAAAGAAAAATATTAATAACCTCCCCACACCCACCTATGTTAAGGCTGAAAAGCCAAGTATTCGAGGGCTGGAACTCCAGAATTAAGATTGCCTTGTGCCATCCTAATTCACTTCTCCTGTGTGATACAATTAAAATATATTTTCCCCCATGGCCTCACCCCTTTAGTAGGCAGGATGAACAGAGCTATTCAGTTGGGCTTTGGGGTTTTTTTTTGAACCTTTTTGAGTCAATGTGTGGCCTTGGTTTTATTTATAGCATGCAGTTTAAACTCTTCACTGAATACAGGATTATTCATATCCTTATGGGTTTTTATATAACACTTATCACAGAAATATTTTCTTCAAAAACATAACAAATGTCTCATGACAAAACCCCAGCCAATGAGGTAGAATGGTAGCATGGGTCCCTTCAGCCCAAGCGCTTAATCAGAATCAGAGGTCCCACAAGACTGTTTTGATTAGTATGAGATCATCTGAATGCAATTTAGTGTATAATATATTCTTGTTTCTAGCAAACCGATGGTAACAAAACCCCATTTTTCTGGAGAGAGCTCCAAAACTTCCACTGCCATGAGTTTTCTGTTTGAGAAACCATCTGCTTCCTTTCAGGGTCATCCATAGTATTTGCAAACTTTGTTTTCTGTGGTTTATAGCACTTCCTTCTAAGACCTCTAGGCAAACGACAAGCAAGGCCTAGTCTGGAGCGAAGCAATGTAGCACTGTAAGGCTAGAATAAAATCATTTCTAGTTCACGTGAATTTGAAAGATTCCCACTTACATTTGTAATTAAAAAAAAAATAAAAATAAAAATTACTACCTATCTTTGTTTACATGCCCTCTTATTTAGAAGTGTAACTGTATGTGCACGTGATTATGTATACATGCATGTGATTATGTATATACACCTAAAACCAAAAAACTAGTCATATCTGCTAGCAAGAATACTGAAAAAACATCATGTTTGTAGGATTTTGTTTGAACAGAGCAGTGCTAATCAGCAAAGTTTTAAACAAACTTAAATAATTCAGAGACTACATAATCATTCCTCTCACTGACAAGACAATTTACATCCACCCTTTTGATTTGGACCTAAGCTACAAGTCAAGTCACTCTCCACGGAGATAAATGTTACCTCAAGTTCACCAGTATGAACCCATTTGAGAAACACAGTTTTCAAGTTTGTGCAAGCCTGCAATCCCACCTGCACAATCAGAGAGATCGATTTATGATCCCTATGTCATACTGCTTGTTTTACATTGTAGTCTTAAAGAAAGGAGCAGATGTTATTTAAGAAATAAATGACTTACTGATCTGACAGCCACCGGGATCTCTCTCTGTTCTTTTGGTTCGTACTGCTTATCTCAAGCTGTTCTTCAATGATGCTCTCTTCAGAGGAGAGGATCTGACGGCTGAAAGAAAAATGCACGATGCTTACAGTTTATACCCACAAGACTGGAAATTTGGCATGCCTGGAGGCTTTAGCATTATTATTATTACAAATATATTCTGGAATTTGTATTTTTGGCATAACTGAAAGATTTGTTGTAAAGAATGTAGCTTTATTTTTTTTAACGTGTTAAGTTAGCTTGGATTATTTTGAATTCAAGTATTTCAGCGATGACTGTAAATAACATTCTTTTTTGACTTGATGTAGTAAAAAGAAAGTTAACAAACATGATCTCAAGCATCACTTAGCAACGTCTTTAAAAACACCACCATCATTATCCTAGGATGCAGCTACCTGAAAATCTGGCCCTCCTACAACCTGGGTTCAATTGATACAGATTTGTTAATTAGAATGGCCTTTTTTCTTTAAAGGAAATCTATTAAAGTCTAAAAAGTTTAAGAAAACCAAATTATCCCTCTCCAGAACTACTGCTACCCATCCTACCTTTTGCTCTGTCTTCACAATGATGTGCTTAATTCATAATATATGTTGTCCCACTGCAACACCCCTAGTTTAAGGCAAGGCCTCTAATTTATAAATACAGAAGTTGGTGCTGCTGTCTAGATTGTAAATCCATCCTCCCATCCACCACTGTTCTTCGGCAGTATTAGTACTACAACACAAAGCAGTTGTAAGAGCACCAGGGAGCTTCTATTGCAGACACGGACATCACTACGCCGAGTGGTGTATAAACACAGCAGGGAAATAAAAATTACCACATCCTCAAAGAGATCGACGCAATTATTTTGTTGTTCCTGTATGAGGATCCCAAGGCACTTTGCAGTCAAATCTCTCAGGAAGACTGCATTTCCAGCCTTGTTTTACAGAAGGGGAACGTGAGGAGGACTGAGTACAGTAGCATGACACAATGAATTATGCTTTCTCTCTGAAAGGGGATGTACTCGGAGTGCTGGACTGAAAGCTCGCTGAGGTTCCCTTTTTGCAGAAGTTATCACCGAAGGTAAGAATCCACAGAAACTCGTAGGTCTGGTACGAGCATTTAACTCTGTAGGCACCCATTTCCTCAGCCTGACTGAGACTCTGGTAATTATTTCTACCCACTAGCCATCTGATGCTCTCAGCTGAGCTCACTGATTTGCTTTCAGCACAAAAATGCCTCACTCAAAGAATGCCTACACGTTTGTTAGTACACTGGGAATCAGAAGTCCGTGTGGCTTCCTATATGCCTTAGGAAGCTATGGTGATGTAACGTTTGCCATGGCTGCTATACAACATACAAATTACAGAATATAATCATCTTCCTGCCAACATCTGGTCAAGTTTAAAATGGGAATCTTGTAAAGCTTCTAATTACATCTCATACTTTTCTGAGCTTTATTAATCTCAGCTCAGGGTTGTTTTGTTGTTGTTGTTTTTAACTTCAATAAGTACGTTCTCTGATTCATAGCAATGTTTCAGTGAATTATTTCCATTATTCCCCTTTTCACTGCCTAAAATACAAAACAGGCTCCTGAAGTTTTAACCCTTCACATGACAAAGTGACAAAGGCTCTCAGAACCTCATCCAAGCCATGCTGCCATTAGCTAGAGACTTTCCACTGACTTAACTTTGGATCAGTCCCCAAAACAACAAGGGAGGCTGCGATACAGCAAGGCATTGGGACAGATATTCCACTTGAAGAATACATTACATCTCCATTGGCATCACTTAGTCATCTGTTTAAGACAGAGGAATTCAGCATGTTCTTACATATTTTGCAGAACATATTTTACACCCCAGAATTGCTAAGGAGTACTAGTAAGGTCTAATCTCTGAAATTCATCTCTGAAAAAGCAAAAGCAAAAGTCAGTGCTTTTCTTTTGTTTAATAAACAAGCTACAAGAAGTACTATGTCGTGCCAGCACACAGCCATCACTAAAGAGCTTACGTCAGGTGCACAAGAAGGAAATTATCCTAGTTCAATTTCACACTTTCCCCACGAAGTTTAAGAGTTTACCCAGGAAGTAAGGAGCCTGGCAGTTTAGAAAGCAGTCCTCTCAGGCTTTGCTCATGTGCAAGAAGTCTTACTTTCCCTTGCAGACCTGAAAACACACCACTCGCATTGACAGCTCTCCCGAAGCTGCAGAGAATCTTTTCTGTTCCTTTGCTGCTCTTCTCTGCGTGCGCTGGCCAGGCAAAAAAGACAGGTCCCTACTGCTGAACTAGTAGCAGTCCGTCAATAAATAACAGATTTCCAAGTCACTGGTACCCTGCAGAGCACTTTTCGCTAGCATGTTTCAAAGTGGTCCTGGCTGTGCACGAGGACTATCAGCGCTGCAGCCATTCCCCAGGTGAAGGCACTGGGGAAGCAAGCCCAGGGTCAGCCTCCTGACCTCCAGAGTCAGGCACTCCCCCGACTCTTCCCAAGCTCCGTCCGTGCTGTGCAATGCTGCCTCTTGGTGGAGCGCAGCTAAACACTCGGCACGGCTTTCCACTCTCCTCTCCAGCCTAAGCCTCCAGACCTGCACAGAAGCAAAACCAGTCTGTGTCTTCACCTATTAAGGTGTCCACGTCCTTACAATTCCTGTCTGCCTGCTGCATGTGAAAAGGACAAATGCCATACTTACCAGGACATTATTAAAGGTAAGATGTTCCAGGGGTGTGTTTTAAAACTGATAATTAAATTGGACAGCCAGAAGCACTGAATCTGAATGTTTTATAAGCTGAGTTGAATATCCATAGAGAAAAAATGTGTGATTTTGCTAATGAGCTAACTCAACTAATTCAATAATGACCTAATTCAACTTCTTCCAAAATAATTCATGAGCTCTTACTCATTATCAGTTATACAGCACACTAGGAACTTCATTAATTATCATTATTGATAGTTGTTATATGTATTTATGTTATAGGTGCAACATAAGGGTGGACTTGGAAAAAAAAATCAGCTGTGCCTTTTCGTTCCTACTCACAAACAGTGATGGGAAAACCTCCAAAAGCATTCTCAGTGTTTTGTAGTTGTTAAGACACTTCATTTTCTCTCATTCCCAAGCTTCAGAAGCTTCCTCTTTGTGATTGCAAACAGATGATGGTAGAGTCTGCAATTAAGCTAACACAAGTAAATTCCAACCAGCGGTGGCCTACAGCAGCTTCTCAGTGTTCACTTGAAATGGGGGCCAACTCTTAGGATGAAGCTATCAGCGGGAAAAGCTAAATTAAAATTGATGTTTTGATGCGGTTTCAGTGACCCTCCTTGCACCCAGGAATATCTGTAACATCTGTCATGTATTAAATACCAAGTTTGGGATTTTCAAACATCCAGTGAGCTTGGGCATTGAAAATCCAATAAGGCCCTTGAATAGATCAGTGCAAAATCTAAAGAGTTTTTACCATTTGGGAGAACAGCACTCCACAAAAGGGAGAATTTTGTGCATCCCTCTACATTCATCAAGAAACATTATTAAGAATACACAATTTAGGGGCTTGTTTGAAAACTAGGCCTTAAAAACTGAGTTTTTAGTGTAACTGCAATAGATTTTGCAGATTTACCCTATCCTGTCCATCCTTACTATACTGTGGCAGAACAGAGATGGTAGATTCTTGCATATTTTAGGTTTTCCAGAAATTACCCCAGTAGAACCAGTGGTTAGTGGTTACAGCTATTCAGTGTCACAGACAGGCATAAAATATGATGGCATGGGCTTTCATAAGGGTAGGGACTGCTAAGTAAATACGGTGTAAGTTTCGGTTACCTATTCTTGATCTCATTTCAGGGAGCACAGTTCAAACACGAGATCTTCCAAACTTCTGGAGCTGTGTTTGTTGTTGTTGTTGTTTTAAGACGGAGCCTCTCTTCAGCAGCAGCACACAGATTCTCCCCGATACAGAAAGATTTGCATCCCCTGCAGTGGCAGGCCAGCAGAAGTATCTCTGTCGTGCTGGGTACCAGCCAGTTGGATGGTACAATTCTGCTGATGGTGCCAGCCAACGTCACCAGCAAATTGCATCCCAGATGCCCTGGAAACGGTGGCGAGCCTCCTGGTAGTCCCAAGGGAATGCAGGCTCACTGGAAGCCCAGGTCAGTTGGCAGCACGAACAGCTGGAGAAAAGGCATAAAACAAGGTCAGGTCTACCAGGCTTTACTGGTAAAGGGCAAAACTGCAAACTTGAGCATATCGGTCTGGATAAAAGCATTTGTGTAGAAAAAAAATACTCTAAGCATAGGAAAAAAAATAAATAAAAAAAATCTTTAGAGTTAAGTTAATGGGCAAGCCTGGTGCATATATATATGTATACAAGTTCAAAAACAGGCTCTTAGGGCAAAATGACTCATCAGTGCTCTTGATCTCTTTTTATAGACAATAAAATGCATCCCCTACATTTCCAAACACTCATCTCTGCCTTTTGAATGCACTCAGTTGTAAGAAACAGTTCTGAACAACTCTGTTAACAGCTCTGTTCCTCCAACTGCTTTGAGTCAAAGCAACATGATTGGTGGTAAAAGAAGACATCCTCATTTAAATTACTTCCAATTTTCTATTTTTCTCTGAAAAGCAAGTCCAGGCCATTAGTACAGTTGAATGTTGGAAAAAAAGTTTCCAAAACCAGCTAATATAATGCAACGAAAGTCATGTTGTAACACAGAAAAATACAAGTACAGTTATACAAGTGTTCTTGTTCCAAGAACAATTG
Source organism: Cygnus olor (assembly GCF_009769625.2). Lineage (NCBI taxonomy): Eukaryota > Metazoa > Chordata > Aves > Anseriformes > Anatidae > Cygnus > Cygnus olor. Next base: position 19,895,367 of record NC_049179.1, on the reverse strand, counting down.
TAAGTGGGTTTTGTTTTGATTTTGAAAAATCTCCAATATCTCAGGGTAGTTGCAGTAGACCACACACTGGAAAAATTACATGTTTTTCTGGTCGCTGTGTAATAAAAGGATTTTTCTCTCAGAGACAGAAAAGGCCTATTCAGGGTTGGAGAGGGAGTAAAACTCACTAGCAAGAATGAAAGATCAGGAAAGACTGGGTTCCAGTTACAGTTGTATGAGGATAATTTGGTCTAGTTGTCTGAGCAGCTGTCAGGGAATTAGGAACAACAGCTTCTACTTTATCATCAGCCTGCAAAAGACCCTAGGGCTAAAAGCAAAATCAATCAGATAGCAGTTTTATGGTCTCTAGTATTATGGGTGACTCCATTTCAGGGTGTTGAGAGGTTTTGCAACATGAAGTAGAGCACAAATAGAAAATCAACTGGGAGAATAAGTATCAACTGGGTTAAGATGGAGGGGTTTTTGCAAAAGTTTGTGTGATATGGCCACATAGTAAGCCTGCAGCCAGACAGCACGTAAATACCTACATCATTTACGGATGAAGACCCACTGCAGGGTGCAGACAATAAACTGCAGATAAGCCTAAACTGAGAGTCAGTTGTGACTTTCCCTTGACTTCACAACACGCTGCAGTAAGCCAATTGCATAACCTACTTTCCAGGTTATTTTACTGCAGTCACAGGGCAATTTTGGACCGACTCCACTAAGTACATTTTTTTAACATTCTTTTTACTCACCAATAAAACAAAATAAAAGATTTTATAGCCTTGATGTGTTTCTGGCACATTTTAAAACTGCTGCTAATAAAACTTTTCCAAGATGAAACAAGAGGAAAAAATGACCCAGCTGTAGCAATGTGTTATCTCATGACTTGATTTTTTAGTTTTTTGTGAAGTTGAGCTTTTATGCAGGAAACTGGGAAAAAAACATCCCAGAATAAGATTGTGTTAAGAGAAGAAAACCCATGTAAGCACAACTCACCAAGCAGAACGGCGCTATGATTCTAGCAGCCAACATTAAACGTGGCTTGAATCATCATTTCATGCACACCAGGGGCTTGCCCCTTCTGACCACTGAAGTCAGTGACAATTCACCAACTGACTGCGGTGACGCATGAGCCAGTTCCTGAAGAAGCGGACTGGCTTCTACGTGCGGCACTGGGTGGAGAGCCAAGAGCTCTGAGCTCCGTTCCTAGCTTCGATGCAAACTCCCTGCATGATTTTGGTCAAATCTCCCGGGGCCTCGGCTTCTCATCTGTTAAGAGGGCGATCTGTCTCTGTCTGCTTCCACTGCTCTCAGAATTGTCATAGCCTCTCTCCTGGCATGCCAAAGCCTTGATTTTTGGTGTGTTGGTAGGTGTAGATGTGCTGTAACAAGGAATGACTAATGCACAGCCTTAACCAGCCTAACAGCTCCAGCATCACAGAACGCTGCAGTGACTCAGGACACTGCCGTGCCCACCTCTGCAGGAGAGAAAACTTGCCGAATCTGTGGCAAGTACTTAAAAACGTGCCTTAAGCACCAAGCACAGCTGCAGTAGGCTGACCTACGTATGCTATAGTGGCCTTTCTGTGCATCCTAAAACCCAAAGTGCATCAGCTGGTTGATTTTCAGGGATCACCTCCTCCAGGCTTGAGAAGGGCCCATCCTGATGAGCAGGGAGTCAAGCAGGAGACCTGCATGGATGCACAAGGAGCTCCTGACAAGACTCCCTCTATAGCTTTGAATGCTCTTTTCCACCTCTCAGAACAGAGTTATTATATTAACTACAGTGTTGTTTATTTTAGGCTACCAGGAAACCTTTTTAATGTCAACTATCTTTCATGAAACTGACCATGAGAGGGCACCAACACTTCTTTACAAATACAAAAACAGGCAAATAAATAATTGGGAATTTTCTTACAGACTGTATAGCTTCAAAGGCCTTGAATAGTGGGTTCCCCAAAAGCCCCCGTGTCAGGCAGCGACGTGGGTGCACTGCAACAGGAAAAAAAGCACCCAGCTCCCTAAAGCTGCTTCCCCTACAGACTCCCTTTATATACAGAGTCCCTTTCCTTAGGGCTGGTGAGTAAAAGGTTCACACACCTTTTTCTATCGATGCTGCCCAGAGCCTGCAGTATCTGTCCTACCCCAGACCTCCCTTAGAGGAGCAGTTGTTACCTTCACTGCTGCTCCTGGGAGACCCATCCCCTTCTCTCTCAGGACTACACCCCTTGCCCTTTGGTTGGGAAGTCCAGGCTGCTAGCATTCAAGGGAGAGAACTCGTTCCTGAAAGCTGGATGAGCAGCAACATCTGAAACCACAGGTTTTCAGCCCAGCTCGCCCTAGCAATAAGTTTGTTCATTTCATAGTCTTTCCAATTCATACACATGCTATTTTGTATTACAAGCCCAGCTCTCACAAGCTATTTACTGACAGCGTGCAATTTTACAGCACAGAAGAGATCCCTCTGTTTCCCAATTATAAATACATAAAGTACTCTGAATGTAAATTATTTCCATCAGCTGAACTTCTAATTTTGAAGGGCAGCTGCAGCGATCTAAGGAGCTCCCCCTGTTACTGCAATGCCCAGCCACGCAGCCCCTGCAGCTGCAGTGTGAGACCTATACCAGCAGACTGCCCTGTTCTGAACTGCTGATTTACATTGCAGAAAGCTGGAAAAACAGGGCAAAGATCAGCATTAAAACAGGTATCTAAAGCTTCCGTTGGGAATGATACTCTACTTGTACCCTAGAAAGCTGCCAGTGAATATTCATTTCATACTACTTTCATATTTTAGCAAAGACATCACCCTAACGTATTGCTCTAGAAATAAGAGAATGAAAAAGCTTATTATTTTTCAAGACTGCCTTATAAATACCCGATGCAGAATTACTCCATGTAAAAATAAAACTCTTGGCCTCCCAAAATCCCTCAGTCAAATCTCCCTGCCGAATACCATCTGGGATGCAGAAACCTATGCCAAGAGAAAAAAGTGTCTACAAATGCCCTCTTCAAGAGCAAGCCCGATTATGTATGAACATATAGATCACTCAAAAAGCTAATTCTGCTTACAAAGGAAAATATCTCATTGCTAAAAGATCTGTACGGTTAAGCTAAACCTTCTCCTGCAGCATTGACTGTGGATACAAAAGGATTGTTCTGTTTTGTTTTGTCTGTAAGTCAACAAAATGCTGTTTTCAACTGGTTGTTTCCCCTGAGGTTTCATGACAGTTCGATTAACTCTGTGCAATTATTCCATGAAAGTAATTTTACTCTAAATGCCCTGGTAAACATCTGGCAGTTCAGAGGAATCTCCCAGTTGGGACACATCAATTGAGAAGAACATCAGGTAAGCCAGAAACGAGGGGAGATGAAAATAACTCAGCCAGGGTGTGAGATAATGTAGCATCTGCAGAACAAGAGGGTCGACAGGGAGTTCTTTATAACAGCCTTACCGTCTGAACTTGATAAACCTTATTTTCTTCTACTGTATTTTTAAAGGTATGTGCCAGAAAAACAGAACAGAGGAGTTCCAAAAAGCATGTATTCATTCAAAAAGAAAATTAATTTATAGAACAGTCCACAGTGAACTGTGCATGAAATAAGGCTGTTTTTGTCAGTACGGGGTGTTGTAAAATTTTCAGTTTGTTTAAAAATGTGCTTCTTGTATAGCATGCATCATGCAAGTAGGTGAGTACTTAGAGTACTGAAATTATTTTTAATGCAGTTCTCAGGTGAAAGAGCAAAAAGATCTACTGATTTTGATTAATTGTTGTTCCTAGCTCCAATGGAGTTATTATACAAAATACAAATCAGATTGTTATAATTGTATAAAGCCATAACAAACACCCTAACATTTTATGAAAGCTATGTTCTAGCTTTGGAACTGAAATACCAGCCCTCCTGCAAAAGCATACACTCCTCTTGCCTTTGGGTTGGTCACGCTACAGAAGCCAACAATCTACATTGCAGCACGTTTTCTGCTCGCTTTGCTTCTTTTCACCTGACGATCAGTCATTGCTAACAAAAATAGGAAGGGTAATGCTAAACTTAAACAAATGTATGGACTAGGCTGAAGAGAGAGATTTAACTGTCAATGTCTAAATTAAAACCACACGCATCTGCAACGTTTTATATTAAAAATACAAATACTTAAAAGAGTATTTAGACACTGTGACCCGTAGCATGGAATAATTAAAAGCCTTTCCTTAAGGGCAATATTAAAAGACCCCTTGTGGACTTGCCGGTAGAACCAGGCCTTTTTGTAGCTTCCTCCTCATTAGAGGATATTAAGTTCATTATGTTTTTCACTTTCGCCATCCCCAGAGCAAGATTATCCACTGAGATTTGAATATTTGGCTTCATCCTCCACATTGCTTTTACAATTGGAAAAAATGTAAATGGCTGTAGTCTGTTCTCTATTTTTTTTTCTCTTGCAATTGAGTTCACATTAGAAATGCAGAGGTGAAGATTCTTTTAATTCTAAGTTAAAAGCACTAGATGTAGAAGTGGCTACATTTTCCCAAAGCAGCTTTGCAGTTCCTGAGCTAATTAGGAGACACGGTATGCTGTCTAATGAGCACAGAAGAGAGGGGAGAGAGGGAGATCTCTGAGGTCATACATTTATTACATGTTCTGAAAAGTGGTTTCTTTTTTGCCTTCCAGTTTTAACCAAACTTGTTATTTTTTTCATTTTTATCAGGAACCAATCTGCAAGCAACACAGATACTACATGGGCCCTTTGGACCTGGTCTAAGAGATCACTAGAGCTCTGACCTACAGGCCAGGGAAGTCAGTGCAAAGTTTCCCACCAGGCTTTGGCTTTGTTCCTACATTTTACATGCAAGAGTTAGATACTACCAAATTGCAGTAAAAAAGCAAGTCAGAAATAAACTGTTGCTTAGCTGAATAATGCTGCTTAGCCATGCTGTCCCATTACTGACATCTAACAGAGAAAGGTGAAAGAGCACACAGTGGGCTCATCACAGGCAATCTGATTCTGACCGTGGTTTTTCCACCCTGACTCTGTCACTTGCCCCAGCTCTGTGCAAGAAGAGCTGATGAGAAGAGATGCTGTCTAAAATCCAGTTCCCCTTCCTGCGTGTCACAGAACAACTGCAAAGCTGGTTTTGTACAGGCAGGCAAGGATGTAGCGTTTTCAGACCTTCATTTACCTGCTCTTGGGATCCCCAAGGCTGTTAAATGCTCTGACTCACAAAAGCAGTCCAATTGATTAGCTTAGCAGACAGGTCTAATCCTGTAACCCCAGTTTTCTTTTCAAAGCTCCAGATGTATTTACTCTTTGTACAATGCTCCAATGCAAAATATGATTATTTTTAATTAGATGTTTGTTCTACTTTTCCTCACTTCCTTCCCCCATCTTCAAATTCACCAGCAGAGGCTCATGTAAAGCAGGTCCTTTGAGAACTGTATTAATTTTGTAAAAACAGTACTGTTCTACAAAGCTGCTCTACAACTTCAAATAAAATAGTTATAGCAGGTCATTACTATAGTTTAACCTGCAATAGCAGTTAAAAATACAGCGCGTACATAGTAGCATACATAGTAGTATTTTAAATGACTGCTAGAACAGGATAAAAGGGACATCATCAAGATAAAAGCTGCAGGTATTTAAAATTATTAAACAAGCCACAAGGTTTGTTTCCATTACATAGCGTGTTTAGGTGGCAAGATGCTAGCAGCATAATCACCTTGATTTCTTGCTCCCACTCCCACTCACTGTTTGCAGGGTTTCAGCTACTTACATTGGTGGGAGAGTTTGAAATCCAGAATGAAACAGTTGTCAAAGACACTTTTAGAATATAGAAAATCTAAGTAACATTATGGAAAATATGCAGGCAGCACTTTGAATAGTGATAACTGCATTTCATTCTTATCACTCTGCCAGATGCTTAACTGCATTTTCCACTTATCCCAAACACTACTTTTAGCCTTCACTGAAAATCAAACCCAATCAGCAGCAAAAATAAGCTTTTCCCTCTCGATCACCCTAAGCCTGCTTTGCAGAGGGACAATACTTGACAATGCTGTTCTATTTCAGCAGGTGGGAACTTGAAGAGAACACTTTGCAATGACAAAATTAACAGGGATGAAAATTTACATTTTGAGAACATGGTATACGCTTGTGCTGGCACTACGTCTGAACACTGCTGAAGATTGCCAGTGGACAAAGAATAATCCCAGCTCCTTCTATTACGGCACTTTTCCAACAGGTACTTTTCAACTGCAGTTGACTGTCGTTTTTATAATGCTCTAGATAGACCAGTGTTTGCAAAAAAGCGCTACCAAAGTCCTTTCCTTGCCCTTCCATGGAAATAGCTGAAACGTACAGAAATGCATTTTCTGCACCTAGCCCTGGAAATGTAAGGATTGGGTTAACCCTGCACTTCCTACAGTCATTTAAAACAGTAAACTCAGAGTAATTGTTATCAGATTAATATTTTATATCCAGATCTCCCTTTCATGTCTGTGATGAAATAAGATGCACAGCATAACAAATCAAACCTGAGAACTCTTCTCCTTTTTGACAAATTATCTACAACTGATGAAAAACTACAAACTAAAAATATCCTTTGGTATGCAAAAATATTTATACACACACGTTTCATTCAACCAAAACCAAAACTTAAAAGGATATAGGCACTGATTTGGTTTTCTGCTTAAGTTTTTTTAAGTGGCTTATGAAATGGATTAGTCATGTCCTTTCGCACAATACTAGGAAAAAAAATCAGAATATTTTTAGATATTTTTGGTAACAACAGCTAAACTTCTTGTCACCAAGAACATAAAAAGTAGCAGGCATAAATAACATAAAAACATATTTTTTTCTTACTGTAAGCCACTTGTACCATGCTATCAATGCACTACTTCAGCACTGTAAAATAATAGTAATACAGCTTAGTAAATGAAAAATAGATCATTTTTTCAGTGTATCATAAAAGGATACACCTGTACTCTGTACCTCACTTTCAGAGTCCCTATTTTATGCACCAATAACATTTCACAAAGAAAACACTGGCCTCGTGTTCAGTAAGCATGCAGTCACGCACATCTCACAGCAAGCTACGCAGCAGCTGCGGAGGTGCATCAATTGCTTTCTCATATGCAAATTTAATACGAAAGAGCAGTTGGGCCAGCAAAGTGTTTGGATTGTAACTCACTTCTTCTTACCCTTAGGCTTTTCATGGGGTGTTGGAAGTTCTGCGTATCAGACTGAAGGGGCCTGGGATGTAGACGGGAAAGGACCAAGTATCTGGGATGCTTTTACTCACACAAAAGGGAAAGTGTTTAGAAATGAAACAGGAGATTCAGCCTGTGATGGCTACTACAAAGTTAAGGTATCATTAAGGAGGAACTATCCCTCTAAAAACATTCTGGAGCCATTTCATGATACTGATTTCCCATTTAGAGCTAACAACTAAGATGTAATATTTTGGTTGCCCTACAGCCACGCTGTATTAAGACAGATGAATAACTGAAGAGTTATTCTGCTTGGATATGACATATGCTAACTGGATTTTCTTTTCATAGGATGACATTCAGTTACTGAAGGAGCTTAAAGTTAATCACTATCTACTCTCTATCTCATGGCCTCGGATTATGCCCACTGGCATCAAAAGTAAGCACAACAATTTCACCATACACTTACCAGCAGTAATATACAAGCAATTTTACTTCCAAGTAAACCAGAGTTGTATTTTTTCTCCAGCTTGGAAACCAGTCCAGGTAATTTCTTGTGTGTGTGTTTAATCAGCAGAACTGAATGAGAAAGGAATACAGTTCTACAATGACACCATCAATAGTCTTCTGGAAAGCAGCATTATCCCCATCGTGAACCTCTACCACTGGGATCTTCCACAGGTTAGACAAATTGGTGAAATGTCTAATGAAATGTTTCTGATAGGAAATTTATTTCTACATTTATGGACTACAAATGCATTAGAAAAATGCTTAAAGATGCTTGCATGATTTTAAGGGTGCTTATAGTTACTTTTACTCACTTGCATTGATGTATTATTTATATTTCAGCAGCTCTGAAGAAAAGTCTTTGTTAGCTCGAAACCGACCTTTAGATAACATTACTGATTCTTGATATTCTTACTTTTGAAGGTTCTCTAAGAAAAGTATGGTGGCTGGCAAAATATAAGCATAATAAATTATTTTAATGATTAAGCCAACCTATGCTTTGAGAAGTTTGGTGACCGTGTGAAACACTGGATTACTTTTAGTAATCCATGGGTAAGTTATCAATGCTTTCCTTCCAATCACTTCAGTTGCTCAGTTCTGTTCCCAAAATTCTGTGGAAGGGACACTACAGAAAAGTAGGTTAAAAATTGTAATTTAACATGATAGATTGATGGATAGGTAGTCTTCTGTAAGCAATCTTTGTGCCCAAAAATTGGTTTCAACCAGGACTGAGTTTCAAGACACACGAAATTCCAGTGAAGTTTTGAAAAATCATCAGCTAGAGAGGAGACAGGCACAGAAATCAGACAGGCAGTTGAAATGGGTGCAGGGCAAGCTACATCAGACAACGGCAAGCTGGCAAGTCAGTCCCTATGGCTGGTCAGCAACACGTTGTTTCCAACAAGCTACAGCGTACCATCAGCCAAGCAGTAGGACAGTAGACAAACGCCAAGGGCACGAGAGGGAAAAAGGGGTCTGGAAAGGATGAAGACATTAAGAGACAGATCCTGCATGGTCTAAATCCATAGGATGTTAGCAAATTCGTTAACTGCACTGTCCAAAGAATAACTTTTTCTATGTGTTTGTAGGCAGTTGCCGAAAAAGGTTATGAAACAGGAGAGCATGCACCAGGACTGAAGCTCAGTGGATGTGGAGCGTACAAAGCAGCGCACCATATAATTAAAGTAAAATTAGAGTTGCACTTTAAATTATGTGTAAATTGAAAATTATTAGCAGACTGATTAAGCTTTTCCTCCTGCTCTTTAAACAGAAATATAGTTTAGTAATGATGTCATTTCCAACTGCCATATCAGATTTATTCAGTAGCTGAGGTAACCTGGTTTTAGACCACCAATGCATATTCAGGTGTAGCAAGAAGTCAGCCCTGCTCGATGTGACACTGTTGCAACAGCTCAGACTTCCCTTGTAATTTAAAGGTCCCTTTGAAACATCCTGTAAAACTGGTTGAATAAGAAAATTTCTAGGTTACTCTAGTAACAAGGAGTAAAATCCTGGCCTAGTGAAATGAACTTGAATTTTGCAAGTCACTTCAGTGAAGCCAGCTCTCACAGAAAAACTTTCACATGCCTCAATAAATTAGGCAAAGACATCCAAAGACCAGAGACGCTGGAATGCTGTACTGAATGCTATTACCTTTATGAGGACCTCGAGGAATTTAGGGAAGAAATATTGCAGCAATGTTTTTTTGATATCTTCTATAAAATGAAAGCTTCCACAATGTACATGAAAGAAATGATGCGATACTTCCAGATGTACCCTAATGCAAAAGCTTCTCTCCATCTTCAGTGTCTCTCTACACTTACTGTGTGACTGTGTATTTGCCCCTTTTTTCCCCCCCTCTAATTCTTACAGACTCATGCAAAGGTATGGCACTCTTACAATAGCACGTGGCGTAGTGAGCAGCAAGGTAATAAATGTTCATTCTGTGATTATGCTTCTATTTACATTAAGGGCTTAATGATTACGCATAAGCTGCAGAATTGTCATTTTGTTTTCAAGGTATGGTTGGAATTTCCCTAACTAGTGGCTGGGGTGAACCCATTGATCCTCACAGCCAAGCAGACATAGAGGCAGCTGAAAGATACATGCAGTTTCATTTGGGATGGTTTGCAAACCCAATTTACAGAGGAGACTATCCAGAAGTGATGAAGAATTATGTAGGTAAGCCTCAGCAGCCCACTATGACATGCACAAATCACGCAATTACAACACGTAACAATGCAATACCCCTAACCAATATGAACCTTAGTCAACTATGAGGACACAGGCAAGACGAAGCTAAGCAACGTGGGCTAGACGCATCCCGAGTATTCCAGGGGGACATAACAGAACTAAAATGTGTAACTGCTGTTGAGCTCAACAGTTGCCCATCTGAGTGTCCCAGTGAATGACTGGAAGCGAAGCAACCATCTTTTCAGCGATAGCCTGTTTGCAGTGGTCTAACCAAGACTGGGACTTACTAGGTATTTTTCAGTATTTTCTACCTAAGCACAAAGAACCTGCGGAATTTTTCATCGCTAAAAGCTTGCATTTCTCCAGGACCCCATTATTTCACAGATAGAAGAAGATAAGTGATGCACCTAGCAGCAAAGTGCTTCCTTTCTCAGCACATTTCCAAGCTCTTTGAAAAAAGCAGCACATGAATTCACTGTCCTCTCCATGTACTGTACCTGACTTATTTCTGCAAACCAAAAGGAAGAACATTTATTTCATCTAAAGGAAAAAGCAAGCAAACTAAGCTGTCCTCTACACTAAATTCAGGAAAACCATACTTATTGTTTGTCATTTAAAGAAAACAAGATTCTGTGCTGCTCAGAAATATGTTTCCTGTATTTATTTTGATAGGTAGGAGGAGTGCCCAGCAGGGCCTGGGGACATCAAGGTTACCGACTTTCTCAGTGCAAGAGAAAAGCTATATTAAAGGCACAGCGGATTTCCTGGGAATAGGCCATTTCACTACACGGTATGTTACACAGAAGAGCTTTCCACTTCTACAAGTGTCCAGTTACCGCACCGACCAGGATCTGGCAGAACTGGTGGACCCAAAATGGCCAGCGCCAGGCTCAAAGTGGCTATACTCTGTGCCTTGGGGATTCAGAAGATTGCTCAACTTCATTAAGGTGATTACAGAGTATATCTTTAAAAAGAAAAAAGAGTCAAGTTTCAAGCAGGAGTTCCACTTTTACTGTAAGGACAGATTTTCAACAGCTTCACCTATATATTCATCTACTTAAACTGGCAAGTTTCTTTTTTTCTTTTTTTTTTACTGACAAACTTCATTTTAGTTTAGAGCTATAGAATTCAGTAATTTTAAATTGTAAAAGAAAAAGTTACATTCCTAGTTACACATTCTTCTTATTAAAGATAACTAAGTAAATCTAGAAAAATAGCTTTAAAGCATTTTAGTAAGAATTTCATGTTCTGTCAAAATAAAGTGATTTTATTCCTACAATCCAATTTAAAGACAGCTCTGTTTGCAGACACAGTATGGGAACCCTCTGGTTTATGTGACAGAGAATGGAGTTTCAGAAAAGGTACAGTGCACTCAACTGTGTGATGAATGGCGGATAGAGTATCTGAAAGGATATATTAATGAAATACTAAAAGGTAACTTTAAAAGCATGTTTTTCACTTTTCTAAAAATTCTTATAATTTACATCATAGAGAAATAAATATTCACAGATCAGACTGGACAGCAATCTAGACTACTGAATTCTTTCACAAAAGTGATTCAACCTGACCAAATGTACTCGTGCTAATAAATACAATAACCTACACGAGGTCAAATACTGTAATAGAGCATCAGTTTCGGTAGAAAGGAGAAATTGCACCTAATTATCATACTTAGGGAGCTCTTCGTACCTTTAAGCTAAAGATAACGTTTTCAAAGGATCTAAATTATTTTCTACTTTGTCATTTTTCTGTCCTCCACCCCTTCCTCCTGCCCTGTCCCCCACACCCCCACTTCTCCTATAAAACGAAACGCTTACAGAACCATATTTTAAGGAAGACAAACACAGGCAATAAATTTAACAGAATAATTTGTGTTCTGTTTACAGCTCTAAATGATGGTGTTAATGTAAGAGGTTATACTGCCTGGTCTCTGTTGGATAAGTTTGAATGGAACAAAGGTTTCTCTGAAAGATTTGGATTTTATCACGTTGATTTCAAGAACAAGAACAAACCACGATACCCAAAAGCATCTGTTAACTACTATAAAAATATTATTAGTGCAAATGGATTCCCAAATCCAACAGAGGTAATGTCCATCACACTTTTTTGTGTGTGCACGCATGCTGTGTATGGAAACTATCACACAGCTTCATGAAACAACTTGCATGAACATAGTACATGAAATTTGACGCTTTGCTACTGTAATTTAGGGATGTGTTATATATACTTATGCCTCCAAGAGTGGAAATGGCCTCAATTACTGCTTCTAAGGCATTCTACAAACACTAATTGGACTTAATTATGTGATAAAACTTTTGAATCGCAAGTTAAAAGTACTTGGTTAGGTTTCTATGCAAAAAATAACACATACGTGATACTTACCTGGAAAATAACATGGAATGGTATGTGCTTTTTTCTTTTTTTTTATTAAATAACTAAAATGCATTCGAAAAAAAACAAAGATGCAAAGAAACTTTCAGAAAATCATGTATTCACAGAGTAAAATACTTTAAAGTGAATTGTAGTGGACAAATGTTCAGGGACCAAGAAGCTGCTGCTGTGAGTAAGACAGAATATTGCAGTCTAACGGAACTGCTGCGTTTCAATCTTCTCAGGTGGAAAACTGGCATCAAAAGGCCATGGACACTTGTTCTATCACACACCAGCTCCTTGATGCAGGTAATTATGTTTATTATTTCCCCTGAAAAATCAAAGGAACAGTAGAATACTGCTCATGTACTGAAGCTCATTCAGGGTAAGCAGAACTTTGGCAGCCCATTGAGCACTGACATCTTCAAAAATTTACCTTAGAAACAGAAGATGAAAATATGTTATGGATTTGCTCCAGCTTTTACAGAGCAACAAAAATGTTTGCTTTATTTTACTTGTTATTTATGTTAATGTCAACATCTGACAAAATAATTTTAGGTTAAGGATTTTTTGAATATTTATGGCTATCTCTAGCCTAACAATGAGTGTATTGCT